>NC_064810.1:127432918-127500668 GCF_023721935.1 Panthera uncia
GAGGGAGAGGGAGAGGGAGAGGGAGAGGGAGAGGGAGAGGGAGAGGGAGAGGAGGGGAGAGAGAGATCCCACAAACCATGAGATCATGACCTGACGCTTAACCGACTGAGCCACCCAGGTACCCCTGAATGAGTACACTTTAAAAAGCTGAATTTTATGTTATGTAAATTATATCTTAATAAAACTGTTATAAAAACAAAGTTTCAAGGTGTCAATGATGGAAGCAAGGAAATGTACTGACAACACATAAACAGTTCTCCAAATTATTACAAAAGAAAAAAAAAATATCTTAAGTCTTAGTCACAACTTTCCTAGAACATCAAAAAAAGTTTTTTCCAGATGATCACATTTACTGACAAGCAAAGCAAGAAGTATTACAGTAAGCTTGTTCTTTAGAATACATCAGTATGGTATAATTGTATTAAAAATAGAAGTTATATTATGATGACCAGAGCAATCTACCACTTGAGGAAAAAATAAAATCATCCCAATATACAATTTTTTTAGGGCTAATTCAAAGAATTAAAGAGACTCACACTACCTTGGATATCTCAATTTTCTACCTTTGCTCAATGAAATTAAATGAAGAGAAAATTTCAAGACAGATATTCTACAAGTGTAACCGTTATGCTCCCTAATTTAGGAGTTCCTACAATTGAATTACTAAAAGGAAACAAAATTAAACATTCTAATCTTTCAAAATTAGTCAGTTTGCTAATGCAAACCAGAAACACTACAGAATCACATGTTGCACCACTCTAAGTTACTACATTACCTAAAAAATGAAAAGTTCAGAAAAAGAACTAAGGGTATTGGCTTTGTGAACATGGCACGTTTTATCTGAGGCCTGATTTGAAATAACGTGGTCACTTATTCGTCACAGTGTGGGACACTCATTATACTTATTACTACTTTAAAGGGCTAGAGAGGAAACTTTTTTGGTGATGGTCAACAGGTGCCATTCACTGAATACTCAATTTATTTAAGTCATAATTTTAAAACCTTCACACCCTCCATGTCACTTCATTTAATCCTTACAGCAATGTGAGGGGTAGGAATTACCACTCATTTCACAAAAAAGAAACACAAACATCAACATCTTGGTTTGACCAGGCAAGCTACTAAAAAATGTCACTGCCTCTCAAGGAAAAGGTAAGATCAAATCCAATTTTCAAAATTCATTATAGGCCTAAAGAAAGGTTACAAAAAGCACTACTAGCATATTCTCTCTTGACAGTCAAATGGACATGAAAACAGAGCGATCACACACAGGTTATAAAGTTGTGAAGCTAATACTCTGCCACTACCATATAATTAACTGACAGCATCTAAGGAGGTAGATAGATGGTCTGTTTTCCTTTTAACTGGTACTTTTAATTCTTAACAACTTCTTCCCAACACAGAAGCAGAAAACCAGATATGTCAAGAGAAAAAAAGAACAATAATGTATTCTAAGTGTAGCATTTGCATTTAAAATATGCACATATATTTTTCAGAAGAGAAGGACTAAATGGCATAACTGAGCTGTATGGTACTACTCAAGATATTGAAAGTTATGTTTAAAATGATACTTCATAGATGCACCGAAAAATAAAACCAACAGAAATACTTACTTTCCTCTCCATGAATGTTTTGTTGTGTAGAAACATGCCAAATCCTTATTTTCCCTAATCATGTTCATTTTGTGCTGCAACCTAGAAGATAAAAATATGGCTGAATTTAGTACGGTTATCCCTCGAGTTTTTCCTGAATCTCACATACCATACTGTCAAAGCCTGCCATATAGTACTAATTTTAAGGCACAACTTATTCTACAAGTCCATAAGGTTTAAAGGGACAGGTACTGGTCTGTTCCCCTCTCTGTCACACACTTTAGCACACCATATTGTGACTGTCTGTCTGCTCCCCTCCACTACACTTGGTTTCTTAAGGACAAAAATTGCCCTCAACATCCCAAGAATAGAGAATCTAATAAAAAATGTTAAAGTAAATGAATCTTTAAATCTCACATTACCAAACAATGCCTTGGCACAATACAAGCACCTAAAAATGTTTGCCAGGTGTCCAATCAATTCCAAAAAGTTTTTGCTGAGCTAAGTGCCAGCCATTCTGCTATCATTGTCACTTTAAAGGAGACCCACTCTAAATACGATTTTAGTTAAAAATAACATTTTCATTAAAGAAGTTATCCATGTCCATAGTAAAAACAAAAAAAAAACCTAAAGTGCTCACAAAGTAAATCCTAGCATCCAAAGCTAATCATCCTAGCCTCCCTTCTTCTAATTAGAATAGGGTTTTTTAAACAAAATTGTGATTGTCAATTGTACTGCGTAAGCCTGTTTTCACACAATATTAACCTTCTTCTATGGAATTAAAATTTTTAAAGTCTACATGCTATTCCATTGTATGAATATAGTGTAACAATGCTACTCAAAGTGTAACTGCAAACATCAAGCCAAGTACAGAAACTGACAGTTAAGGGTTTAGAAACTTTTATAGCAATTCGGTGTGTGGACTCCTCTGGCTGAAGAGTTACATAGACCAAATAGTTCAGGACTCTCAAACTTGTGTGATAAACCACACGGTAATAGCTTCCTACCAGCCATATGCACAGGGACCATGTTACATGCAATATTTAAAAATTAGTTTATTGACTATAACCCAGAAGTATATAAAATCCAGACTCTACTTATTTCATGAGAAAATTTAAATTTAGCTAATTGTACAGGATAAGTCGGTAGAATTGTTAACTAATGAAAGGCTGATAAATTTTGAAAATGCTACATAATTTGCTTCATACTGCATAAAAGTTAAAAATGAACATGGTCAGGCACCTCGATGGCTTGGTCAGGTCAGTTAAGCGTCTGGCTCTTGATTTTGGCTCTGGTCATGATCTCAGTTTGTGGGTTTGAGCTCCATGTCGGGCTCTGAGCTGACAGTGGGGAGCCTGTAGGATTCTCCCTCCCTCTCTCTCTGCTCCCCTCTGCTTGCTCTTTCTCAAAATAAATAAATAAACTTAAAAAAAAAATGAATATGGTCATTTATTTCATCTTTTGTGACTTGACTATCTCTCCTTACCTTTAATTAGAAATGCATTTTTAAAAAAAATTAAAAATACTGGATACATACCAAAGTGTCAATGCACACTGAATCATTAGAATCATGGTTCACTTCAACTCCCTTTATATCTTTATACACTGGTCTAATGTTTTGTTTTTTTTTTTTTAATCAGCAAGTATTATTTTCATAATTTTAACAAAACCGTTTTCATTCAAAAACATTTTTGCAATAGCTTTTTGAGATACAATTCACACACCATAAAACTCACCCTTTTTAAGTGTACAAGTCAGGGGTTTTTAGTATATTCAGAGTTCTACAACCAAGGCTGTTTTTAGAACATTTTTATCACCCCAAAAAGAAACCCTGTTAGCAGTTAGCAGTCACTCCTCATTTCCACTCACTCCCAGCACCTGGCAACCACTAATCTACCTTTTGTCACTATGACTTTGCCTATTTTAAACATCTCATATAAATGTAACCATACAAAATGCAGTCTCTGTGACTGCCTTCTTTCATCTAGCATGACATTTTCAAAGTTCATCCACATTCTGGCATGGATTAGTTTCCTTCTATTGTAGAGATATACCACATTTTGTTTATTCATCAGTTGATGGACAGTTGTGTTGTTTCTACTTTTTGACTATTATGAATCATGCTGCTATGAACATTTGTATGAACAGTTATTTCTCTTGAGTACATATACCTGCAGGGCAAAAACATTTTAAAAGACACCTCTATTTTGAAACTGCTTTCTTCATTCCTACTACTTGCTTTTGTATTAGCAAACTGGCAAGGTCCTCTACATTCTATGTAGGACACTCTGCCTCTAGATACCTATATGGCTCACACCTCCTTCAAATCTGTGTGCTAATGTCAGTTTTGTTTTTTTTTTTTTTTTTTTAAGAGAGAGAGGGTGTGCACACCTGCCTGCAAGCAGGGCAGGGGCAGAAGGAGAGGAAGGGAGAGAGAGAAAAATCTCAAGCAAGCTCCACACCCAGCGCAGGGCTCTATCTCATGACCATGAGGATCATGACCAGAATTGAAATCAAGAGTCGGATGCTCAACTGACTGAGCCACCCAGGCGCCCCAGATGTCAATTCTATAATAAAGCCTACCCTAACCATCCTGTTATAAATTATAATCATTCTCCTCATTTCACACTTTAAATCCTTCTGATTCCTGTTCATTTTTCCTCTATGGCAACTTTAATAGTCTAATATGCAACTTATTAAATTTATTATTTAATCTTGCTACCATATCCAGACAGAAGCGTTTTTGTGTGTTAAGCTCATTATACACACACACACATACATATGTGTGTGTGTATATATGTATATATATGTGTGTGTGTGTGTGTGTGTGTGTGTGTGTATATATATATATATGTATGTATATATATATAAAAACCTCAGAGCCTATAAGAGTGCCTGACACAAAACAGGTTCTCATTAAGTATTTGAGTGAATGAATGACATACAGCAACCCCGTGGGAAACTCTGATATCCATTTCAAGTTGATGTTCTAACAAGTACTCCTAAATAAAGTTTTGCCAAACCTGCAAAAGCATCAACTCATGCTCTGAGGAATCAGAGAATCACAAGTAACAGCAAGGTTAGGGAAACCTTTACTGTTACCAGAGAGGAAATTACAGTCAACTGACATCTTCCTACTAGTGTGTATGGAGACAGCTAAATATAGTCCTGACAGTTGGTGTGTTTTGTTGGTTTTTTCCTGCATCGTGTATCTGGGATGAAACAGCCAACAAAGACTTAGTAAACCAGCAAACATTTCCTCAGCCTTCTAAATCATTTGCAGTAAATGATATTGATGAAAATAAACTCAGATAGGATCTCCGATAAAGTGCCAAAATAGTGAAAAATACAGGTCTAGAGATATTCTCTTTCCCTTATATACTACGACTGAAGACTGGAATAAGGAAATAAAGAAGACAAAAAAGATGATGGCTGATATTAAAGAGTGGAGTTTGGATTCCTAGAGTCATAAGTTAAGATATCTGAATGTCAGACTCTGTACCAAGGGCCTACCTTAGGAAAAGTGGCAAAAGAAAATGTATTTGAGTGAAGGGTGACTGATATCATTAAGGGACTTTAAATTTAAAATGGAAGTGAGAGAAAAATAATAGACTTTAAAATGATAACCCCCAATGCCTGGGTGGCTCAGTTGGTTAAGCATCCAACTTTGGCTCAAGTCAAGATCTCATGATTTGTGAATTCGAACCTTGCATCGGGCTCTGTGCTGACAGCTTGGAGCCTCAAGCCTGGAGCCTGCTTCGGATTCTGTGTCTCCCTCACTCTCTGCCCCTCCCCCATTCTTTCTTTCTCTCTCAAAAATAAACACTAAAAAAATTTTAATGAAAGGGCGCCTAGGTGGCTCAGTAAGTTGAGCACCCAACTTTGGCTCAAGTCATGATCTCATGGCTCATGAGTTTGAGCCTCACGTGGGGCTCTGTGCTGACAGCTTGGGGCCTGGAGCCTGGAGCCTAGAGCCTAGAGCCTGCTTTGAATTCTGTGTATGTCTCTCTCTCTGTGCCTCCCCCACTCGTGCTCTGTCTCTCAAAAATAAATAAAAACATAAAAATTTTTAATTTAATAAAAAAAAAAAAAATGACAGCCCCCCCCCCCCCCCCCAAAAAAAAAAAAAACAAAACCAAAAAAAAAAAAAAAAAAAAAAACAAGCAACAAAAAAACCTTAAGAATGATTTCATAAGTATTGCTGACTTGGGGGGGAATATGTAACTCAAACAGATCTTTTAGGAGAGGAATTAAAACAAGTTTACATCAAGAAGGTTTACCTACAACTTTCTGGAGACATATGAACTTGATAGTGATGAAAGTGATGAGATACCTAAGTAGCCAACTCAATCCAGAGAGTTCTTAGGTTAAGATAGATAAAAGGAAAAAGGGAGAGAAGACCTAACATATTAAAAGTAAACTACTGGAAGATATACAAATGGCCAACAGGTATATGAAAAGATGTTCAATGTCACTATCAGAGAAATGCAACTCAAAAGCATGAGATTTAAACTCACACCTGTTACAATGGCTATTATCAGAACAAACTCCAAAGACAATTTTAGCAAGGATGTAAAGAAACTGAACTTTTATACACTGTTGGTGGAAATTTAAAATGGTGTAGGCAGTATGAAAAATAGTATGGAAGTTTCTAAAAAATTAAAAACAGAACTACCAAAGGATCCATGATTCAAACTTCCAGGTATTTATCCAAAAGAACTGAAATTAAAATTAGCATCTTGAAGAGCCAACACTCCCATGTTCATTGTAGCATTACTTGTAAAAGCCAAGATGTGGAAACAACCTCAAGTCTATCAACAGGTGAATGGATTAAGAAAATGTGGCATACACAAACAATGGGATATTATTCAGCCTTGAAAAAGAAGGAAATCCTGCAATATATGACATGAGTGAATTCTGGGGGACATTATGCTAAGTGAAGTCAGTCACAGCAGGACAAATACTGCATGACTCCACGCAGTATCATGAGTTATCTAAACTAGTCAAATTCTTAGACACAACCAGGAAATGGAGTGTGGGAGAAATGGGGAGGTGCTAATCAACAGGTATAAAGTTTCAGTTATGCGAGATAATTAAATTCTAGAGATCTGCTGTACAGCATGGTGCCTACAGTTAACAATACAGTACCATACACTTAGAAACCTGTTATGAGGACAGATCTCATGTTAAGTGTTCTTACCACGATAAAATTTAAGAAAATTTTAAACTATTGATCACCTGACCTGACAGAAGAAATACTGATGTAGGTAACTATGCTGACAGAAAAATACAATGTAAGATTTTAAAAGTACTCATCTCTCTGGACGTCAGAAGTTCCTATGGCCAAAATCAGCACACCAGACCATTATCTCTAATATTTTAGGAAGCAGTAAGTGATAACTGCTTTAATCCTGAATAACAACCACCAAAAAAGGCTAGTAAAATGAAGTGCCCTTTATAAAAGATAATTACTCTCTCTAAAAAGCTTGCTTTAGCCATGTTAAATATATATATAGGCAGAGGTATATCTGAGAGGTAAGAGAGGGAGGAGACACTCACCTAAGTAGCCAAGTCAACCCCAGAAATAATGGAATAATTCAATGCTATTTATTAGTAGTGTCTGCATAGCCTCATAATGGAAATCAGGATAATGCTTTTTTGAGCCCTTAGTAAAGATTATACTGAAATTGGGGAGGCATGGTGACCCTAATAAAAAGATTTAGAACACGTCCTGAAATTATGCAAAACCTGGGTTTACTGCGTATTCCTTATGCTTTAGTGAGCCAGGCCCTATGCATTTATCTACCTCATTTTGTCCTCTACCATGGTACAGGTAGGATGATCCCCATTTTATTGACAAGAAAACTGAGTTAGAGAATTTATATCACTTCCCCAAGGTCACACAGCTGGTAAGTAAATAAGTAGTTAGGCCAGACTTTGGACTCAATCTGCTTAACTCTACACTCCATGTATTTAACCTCAATAATAATACCTTCCCTCAAGTTTAGGAAATCAAAATATATTCATTCTGACCATGTAACTACAGATTTATCATTTGACAGCACATTCCAGGATTAACTTAGAACGAGTTCCAATTATTATCTTCACACAATTTCAAACAATAAAACAAACTACCATACTCAACACAGGACAAAATAAATAAAAGAAAAAGGAAGGCTCCAAGGCTGAAATACTCTACCATCTAAAAATAAACTTTCAAAAATTTCTGCCTATAGATAAGCTTTAAAAAAACTTTTTAAACAAAGGGTTCAAGACGAACATAAGATAACAGAAATCTGCTACCAACATATGATTCCACGATAGTCTTTAAGGAGCTCAAAAATATTCTTTTAACGAACACTGAACTTTTAAAATAGCCAGATTAGGGGCACCTGGGTGGCTCAGCCGGTTGGGCGTCTGACTTCAGCTCAGGTCATATTCTCATGGTTCTTGGTTTGAGCCCCGTGTTGGGCTCTGTGCTGACAGCTCAGAGCCTGGAGCCTGCTTCGGATTCTGTGTCTCCCTCTCTCTGGCTCGCTCTCTCTCTCTCTCTCTCTCTCTCTCTCAAATAAATAAACATTAAAAAAATATATAGCCAGATTAATGAGATCTGAGGCTAGGACCTACTTTCCAACAGCATAATATTAATCTCCAAATTTTCAAGTCAATCTATTTTATATTCTCCATAAAGCCTCAATCACTTTGTGACACAGTCATTTCATCTAATGAAGGCAACTGGTCTGGAAACAGCACTCTTTCAGACCATGAGAATACTTCTAGACGCACAGA
The DNA here is from genome assembly GCF_023721935.1 of Panthera uncia. Lineage (NCBI taxonomy): Eukaryota > Metazoa > Chordata > Mammalia > Carnivora > Felidae > Panthera > Panthera uncia. The sequence goes on from NC_064810.1 coordinate 127,441,300, forward strand.
TAACTCATTAGTAGACAATGGCAATACACAAATATCAGGAAAATGCAGAAGAAACGGGATAAAAAATTCTGTATTATGTATCATTCAAAGTGAGACTTGGAACACCTTCAAGAGAACCACTAGAAAATGAGTGAGTGCAAGTCTTGGGGTCTTCTAAGTAGTGTTCAAGTGATGATTTAATCTGGTAACACAACCTTCAAATACTTCCCTGTAGCACAGATACCAGACCACAATCAACATAACTAATGGCTAGCACAAGCTACATTAATATACACACTAGTTTTTTTTTTTAATGTTTTTTAATATTTATTTTTGAGAGAGATAGAGTGTGCACTGTGCACACCGAGCAGGGGTGGGGCAGAAAGAAAGGGAGACACAGAATCAGAAGCAGGCTCCAGGCTCTGAGCTGCCAGCACAGAGCCTGACAGGGGACTTGAGCCAACTAGCTGCAAGATCATGACCTGAGCCAAAAAGCTGAAGGTTTAACGGACTGAGCCACCCAGGCACCCCTGTATACACACTAGTTTTAATACTTAATCTATCACCAAGGTAAGTAAGGGTGGTGAATTTTTAAAATACTACTTATGGCTAAAGACATATTAGTAATAACTGCCATTTACAGGCTGCATAACTTTGAAAAAAGCTTCCTAACTTCTCGGAATCAAGGTTCATCTATGAAAGGGAGAGAAAAGCATCGTTAACAAAGAGCTTTAGTGCAGACTAAATTAGATAACTCAAATAAAGGGGAGAATGTGATGGCTGGCTCAGAATAAGCACTCAAAAATATTAACTGCAATCATAATAGTTATTACTGTACTTTAAATAATAAATAGTACTGTACTAGATATGAAATATTTATCTTTCTAGAATTCTCTCTCTTTCAGGCTTCCAGGGTCCTGTATCTCTTAAGGTGTTATTAAATTACTTGATCCTAAGTCTTTTCTCTATTAATTTCAATCCTTGTACTATTTAATGTATATTACCAACAAATATCAGTTGGAATTGTTATTTTCAAAAGTACAGTGTTTTACTGTCTTAATCAATTAGTATTCACCCGCCCATTCAAAATTAACTACAGCAACAGGGACACCTGGGTGGCTCAGTCAGTTGAGCATCTGACTCTTGACTTTGGCTCAAGTCATGATCCCAGGGAGATGGGATGGAGCCCTTTGTGGGCCTCAGCACTGAGCCTGGAGCCTGCATTAGATTCTCTCTCCTTCTGTCCCTCCCCCATTTGCACATGTGCACACATGCTCTCGTTCTCAAATTTAAAAAAAAAAAAGTTTTTTTAAGGAATATATATTTCTTAATCTGGATGGAATATGAGGGTGTCATTTTATTATCCATTGTTATTTTACTCTTCCAATTTATCTTACCTAAAAGGGTTTTTAAAAAAGAAAAAAATATATGACAGGTCCAGATAAACATGATAGATGAATTTTTTTTTTTTTTTTACTTTTTTTAAAAATTTATTTTTGAGAGACAGGGTATGAGCAGGGGAGGGGCAGAGAGAGAGGGAGACACAGATGGGAGGTGGGTGGGCTCGAACCCACCAACCAAAAGATCATGACATGAGCTGAAGTCAACACTTAACTGAGACAGGCACCCCACGATAGATGAAATTTTTAAAAATTACGTAAGCCAACTATAACCTAACATTTAGCTTTTCTTTATTGCAACTTTAGTCCTATAAAATACTACCATTTTGCAAGTCAATGATACTTACTACATTATAAATACCCCCTCCTTCTTAGACATTTGGAATTTCATCGGTTAGAAATTTTAGATGAAACCAACATAATATTTTTATTTTTAAACTATTTTTTAAATATTTATTTTTAGAGAGAGAGAGAAAGAGAAAGAGAGAGCGCACACACGTAGGGGAAGGGCAGAGAGATAGGGAGACAAGAGGATCCAAAGCAGGCTCTACACTGACAGCAGAGAGCCTACGGCGAGGCTCGAACTCACAAACCACGAAATCGTGACCCAAGCCGAAGTCCGACACTTAACCAACTCTTGATTTCAGCTCAGGTCATGATCTCATGGGTTCATGGGTTCGAGTCCCGCATCAGATTCCCTACAGAGCCTGTTGGGGATTCTCTGTCCCTCTCTCCTCTACCCCTCCCCTTCCCTCCCCCCACCATCACTCAAAATGAATAAAAACTTAAAAAAAATAAATTTATGTTTGATACTTACAAGTTAACTATGATTTAAGAAACTTTTGGAAAAAAGAACTTCACTCCCTAAAAATAATTTATGCTGCATTTAATATTTACATATTTCTCCATTAATATTTACAGATTCTTTAATAAGCTCTAAAAGTGGTTCTAAAATTATTGCTCACAGGCAAAAACTCATAAGCAACCATAATTCCCATTAATAGTCATGAAAATCTGCAACAATTTTTGTTTATTTACTTTTGAGAGACAGAGCGTGCATGGGAGGGACAGAGAGAGGGCGACCGAAGATCAGAAGTGGACTCTGTGCTGAGAAGAGAGCCAGATGCAGGCTCAAACTCACAAAAGGTGAGATCATGACCTGAGCCAAAGCCAGATGCTTAACTGACTGAATCACCCAAGCCCCCCAAAATCTGCAACATTTCTAATATCAAGTCCCTCAAGCATCAACCAGGTAATAGCAGTAACAGTCACTTATAGGCACATTCTCTAAACAGCATTGAGGTATCCAACTAAGAACATGTAAAAAATTGTTAGATGAGATCTTGGTAGCAGCTGCATCATCAGCACTTGCTACCCTGCCAGTTGCTGAGATGCTACTCAAGTTAGCAAGAATATATTGTTCAAACCAATTATTGCTTAAATTTCATCTCCTTCATTCCTGCAATAGTGTCCCTCTTCAAATTCTTAAAGACCTACCCTTTTTTTGATGAGAAAACACAAGCTTCCATTTCCTTTGTAACTTAATCACATTGGAAGCGGCTCCAATGTTTGCAAGTTGGCTTCACCTGTTTTCATTCCAAATCTTAATATTACACCACCAACAGAGCTTTTTTGCAACTTTGCATTTTGTTATTTTGAGAGAAGTGTTCTTCCAGGGGTTAAAAAGTCAAATTCAGGACAACACGGGCATTTTGGCTAGATTCACCCTATTCATGAGTTCCCTTGCTTCATGCTTTCCAACAACATTTAATGTTCTTAACATTCTCTAATTTATTACTGGCAGCAAAAACTGGCAATCCATTTAAGATCATTTATGAATAAAATAAGATCTTTCAGAAGATACAACTGTGACACAAAACCACAGGATCTGACAGTCTACACTGAGCAGGAGCCTACATCAAATTGATACTAAGAACAAAGAGCAGGTTAAACCGCCTGGATACCACAGCACCCAAGCAGACAGATTACAGCCAAGCTAGAAGCAAAAGAATTTGCACACATAGCAAAATTAAACGTTATGTGCAAGTCTTAAGTAAAAACAGAGACTTCATTTAGCCAGACATGTATGAGTATACTCAGAAAAATAGTGTGCCTTGACTTCATATGGAGTTACATCCTGATAAGCCCATAATGTGCTGAAAATGCATTTAATACAGCTAACTTACCGAACATCATAGCTTAGCCTAGCCTACCTTACATGTACTCAGAACACTTGTATTAGCCTACAGTTGGGCAAAATCATCTAATACAAAACCTATTTTATATTAAGTGTTGAATATCTCAATGTAATTTATTGAATACCATACTGAAAGTGAAGAACAAAATGGTTGTAAGCGTATCAGTTGTTCACCCTGTGACTGTGTGGCTGACTGGGAGCTGTGGCTCACTGCCACTGCCCAGCATCATGAGAGTATGCTACCACATAGTGCTAGCCTGAAGAAAGTACCAAAATTCAAAGTATCATTTCAACTGAATGTATACCACTTTCACACCATCATAAAGTTGAAAAAGTTTAGGTCAAACTATTGTTAAGTTGGGGATTCTTATGTGATACACTAGTGAATAAATTAAGGAAATGGCTTTAATAAAGGCTATCTGCCTTTAAAGCGCACACATTTTGCATGACCAACAGAGTAATTTTTACGCAATTACAACTTGGGAGAGAACTGGCAAGATACTAATTTTTCCACTTCCAGTCTGTAAAATGAAGAATTAACTCTGCTTTCAAGTAATGAATTAAAAACACGAGTTTGTTTGAAATGCATTAAAAAATAAGATGGATAGAAATATGATAAAGTACAGTAATGTTAATGTGAAAATCTTGGGAGACGAGTATATGAATATGTAATGTAAAGTTCTTTCAACCTGGCTATAGATGAAAAATTTATTTGGGGAGGGAAACTGCATTTACCTTTATTTTCTGACCAAATTCTCCTATAAGAGAAATATTTTTCTGCTACATTGTAACACTACACCAGAAAATATGGTATATAGTCATATGATAGGAACTAATTTATCAACTTAATATTTCCTCATACAGCTATATCCTATTAAAAATGCAGGGAGAAGGAGAACCACTGCTAAGGCAAAAGCTAATAATCTTGAGTAATAACCAAAAAGAGAACCCCTTAATACTAGCTTCTTAAAGGCCTAGTTTTATTTTTAACTGATTTCAAAATATGAGTGGCTAGTTCAGTTTCAAAAAAAGGTAAAAATATATTTAACATTCCAATTTTAGTAGATGTGCTGCCAAAGCAAGCACAAAATATAGTTAACAGAATGTTAATTTTTACCCAGATTAAAAAGCTACACTAGATTGTCTTAGAATGTTCTGTGTATAGGGGAAAACAGATATGAACTTTAATCTTTAATTTTCAGCTTCATGTTTTAATATAGAACACAAGTATAAGTAAAAGCATTTCCTTGTAAATAAACAACAAAGCAGTAAATGTAACTTATATAATACCTACTGTATAGGGATCTTTATTAAACAGATCACAAAATAAGGTTTGAATACATCCTACCTCAGCTTTCTAAACTTGAAGAACCCACTAACTCCAGAGATAAATGTGGTTAGCAAAGAAAGCCAGTGGTATTATCAAATTTCAGCTGACCAACAGATCTCCAAATAATTGCCCCAAAGTTACAATACTGAAACCTTTGCACTGATGTATCAAAATGAGCTTTTAAATACTTCTAAAATAATCTAAGATCCACCTACCCATTTTAAAAAAAAAATTTTTTTTTAACGTTTATTTTTGAGACAGAGAGAGACAGAGCATGAACGGGGGAGGGTCAGAGAGAGAGGGAGACACAGAATCTGAAACAGGCTCCAGGCTCTGAGCTGTCAGCACAGAGCCCGACGCAGGGCTCGAACCCACGGACCGTGAGATCATGACCTGAGCCGAAGTCGGACGCTTAACCGACCGAGCCACCCAGGCGCCCCCACCTACCCATTTTTAAAAAAAACCCATTCCTTTCCAATTAGAAACCAGACATATATTCATGAAATAAAAGGGCAAGGGAAACTCAAAAGCAAACCCTAAATCTAAAAGAACACTTTTAATATTATCTTAATCAGGGGAAGGGCAAGCATAAATATCACAGCAGTTAATTTTGTTGGCCTTTCCTATTCAATATAAATCAAACACTGAAAAAAATTGCTCTCTATATTTTAATCACATGTATGCTGATTTCATCTGAGGGAATAATTCTTACTTTTCACAAAACAGACCTCTATCTGTTGTAACAAAAAAAAGTTTTTTTCCAAGAAAGACACATGATTATGACTCTCCTTTCCAAAACTTAAAAAATGCCCTGAATATTCACCTAAAAACTGCAAACATGTCCACTTAAGCAAATACTGTGAAATCAATGTCACTGATCATTTACATATTTTTAGTTTGTACACATTCTTGAAAATTTTTAGACATAATTTCTATCTTTGAAGCTAACCTGGCTTTTGCAAGAACAAAACATACTAGTTCAATAAGCTCTTCTTCAGCTCACAAACAGGTACTTAATAATCTTGCTGTTACACTAAGTAGACCCTAATGGGTAAAAGAGACTTTCAATTGCCATGTTTAACTTGTTGCTGTTTTTTCTATCACTACAGTAAATGCATAATAGGGGTTTAATTACCTAAGCATATTACAAATACATCTTAGAGGAAGTTTAATAGTAAGCATCCTAATATGCAAATACACTATTAAAAGACAAGGAGTTGGGGCACCTGGGTGGCTCAGGTCATGATCTCTCAGTTGGTGAAATTGAGCCTTGCATTGGGCTCTGCACTGACAGTGCAGAGCCTGCTTGGGATTCCCTCTGCCCCATTCCTGCTTGTGCTCTCCCCCCTCACAAAATAAATATACAAACTTAAAAAAAAAAAAAAAAAGACACATTTAGGCTGCTGTAATTTCCCTTTCACCTAACACAAAATAGCAACAACATTTAGGTCTTCCTTTAGCTCTTTCTGAAATTTCCCTAGTATTCCTAACTCTCCTATAGTTCTTCACATTTTACAGAACACTCCCAAATCTATCAGTGAACTAAAAAAAAGAAAAAAGAAAAAAAAAAAAAAAAGGAAAATTCCACTTTTAAAATTAAACCCAGCAGATCTAAGGCTGGGGGCGAGGGAATGGCTTTAACTACTCTAAGATTTGATAAACATCCAAAATACATTCTGCATCTCAAGTAGAAGTTTGAGGGAGAGAAAAACCTCCTAGCACTAGATGACTAAGGAATACATGTCTGAAAAACGTAAAAAAATGTAAATATTATAATATAGGATTTATGAAATATTAGGGGGAATCTCCTATATTCATAACCTTATCAATCCTTCCATTGTGTTCTGGCAACTATTCTTGACAAAATCAAAACATATAAGTAATTATTTTAGATTGCTTTGGGATTTTATTTTTGATCTGTTCATCAAAATATCAAATTTTGGGGTACATGGGTGGCTCAGTTCGTTAAGTAGTCGACTCTTGATTTCAGCTCAGGTCATGATCTCACGGTCTATGATTGTGAGCTCCACATCAGGCTCCGTGCTAACAGTGCAAAGCCTACTTAGGATTCTCTCCTTCTCTCTCTATCCCCTCCCCTGCTGGTGCCTACAGGTACTCATGTTCGTTCTCTCTCTCAAATTTAAAAAATATGTATCACATTTTTACTCATCAACTGCACAGAGATATTACCAACGGCCATGTGCTAAATATGTGAACACTGCTTAGGCAGTGTGGTCACTTCTAAGGGCAACTTATAATGCTTCAACTATAAAATCCCAATGAATTAACTTTGTTATTTTAGAGATCACTCTTCTTTATAAGCAGTCCATAAAAGTACAAGTAAAACTCAAATATGCAGGCTGCTGAATAAAGTTAGGAGCATGTGAAAAGAGCTACTAGCAAATTATGTTTATCTTTATTGATAAACATCTTAGTGAACCATACTTAACTGTACTTTGCAAATGTAACTGTGTCTAAGTTAGCAAAGATGATCACAACCATGCTGGCTTAAGTTACTTACTACAAAAATATCCCTAAATCACTGACTCTCAAAGGAGTATCCACAATTAGGAATCATTCCATACTGCAAGAGATGTTACTGACTGGCATGTGCTGAGCATGTGAAAACTGCTGAAGCAGAAAAATGTATTGAAAACTACTGACTACGATTTTACAGTAATGGTTGGGGCAGGATGCTGCCCCATGAGACACTATGATTAGAAACACTACAGTAGTCCCCCTGCCCCTTACCCATAGGAAATGTGTTCCAAGACCCTTAGTAGATGCCTGAAACTACATAGTATCCAATCCTATATTGACTATGTCTTTATACATATTTACCTATAATAAAGTTTAATTTAGAAGTTAGGCACAGTAACAGATTAACAACAATAACTAATAATAAGACAGAACAATTATAACAACGTGCTGCAATAAGTTATGGGACTATGGTCCCTCAAAATATCTTACTGTACTGTCAGTCTCCTCCTGATTTGAGATAAAATACCTATGTGATGAGATTACATGAGGGGAATGACACAGGCACTGTAACATAGCATTAGCTATTACTGACCTTCTGACATCAGGAGGATCATCTGATTCTGGACTGCTATTGACCTTGAGCAATTCAAACTGTGAAAAGTGAATAAAGGGGGATGGGGGAACTATGGTACTATGATTCAGTGAATGGAGCTAGATACTCCTCAATGTATAAGACAGTCCTATGGGTTGAAGAACTACCCTTAGTTGACTTTCAAATATCCAAGTGGGCATTCACATCCATAAAAACCTACTTATAACTAATGCCAATTTTAATTCTGTATTAAATATAAATCACAAAGTACATTTTGCAGAGTTTAATATGAGTATAATTTTCTAGGAATGCAACTATCATGTAAATGGAAAGATTACACTTTGAGTCCTCTTGGCTTTTGTTTCAGAATGTATTTTGTCTTCATTGTTGAAAAATATTTTTGCTTTTTTTCTTCCAGTACTTTAAAGTTGTCACTCAATTGTCTTTTTGATTGCATGGTCTCTCTACTTTAACTCTTTGTTTCTCTGTACAGGTCTCTCTTTGGCTACCTTCAAGATTTTCTTTCTCCTTTGTTTACATCAATTTAAATATGATGTCAAGGTGTATTTTGAGTTTTTGGGGGGCATGGGTATTTTTCTTGGTGTTCTCTAAGATTCCGGATCTGTGGTTTGATGTCTGACATTAATTTTGGAAAATTTTCTATTATTTCCTCAAACATTTCAGTATTTCTTCTGCTCTGTTCTCTCTTCTTCTGTGATTTCAGTCATTATATATTAAAATGTTCGATACTATCCCCAAGCTCTTGGGTGTTTTTTTTTTAACTTCATGTTTCAGTTGGGTAATTTCTTCTATCATCTGTAAGTTTACAGACTCCTTCCTTGGCTATGTCAATTCTGATAAGCCCCAAAGCATTCTTCATTTCTTTACTGTGTATTAATACTTCTAGTATTTCTTTTGATTCTTTCTTATAGTTTCTATCTGGTGAAACCACCCATCTCATCTTGCACACTGTCCACTTTTCTGTTCAACATTTAACATTATAGTTATTTTACACTGCCTATCAGATAATAGCATCTACGTTAATCTAAGTGTACTTCTGGTAATTGCTTTCTCTTGAGAAAAAAATTTGTCCATTTAGCATGCCTCGTAATTTTTGGTTGGAAGCTGAACATGTACAGAACAAGAGAGACTGAGGCAAATAAATTTGGTAACTGAAAATGGGCTTGTCTTTGCTAGGTCTTTAGTGCAGTGTTTGTGATCTGTTTAGAAGTTAGGCTGGGTTTGATGTGCTGTTGCTGTGGTTATTCTCAGTGTACGACAGGCTTCAAATGTGCAGAATAGCTGGTGCCCATGGTGAGGGACAGTTTACTAAAGCAATGTCTATTTGATCCTTTGTGCTGTACTCTTTGCATAATCTAGTTCCTCACCTAGTAATACTCTGCATTTACTTGTTACTCAAAACTTCTTATGATGGTAGGGGGTTGGAGATAGTCTTTGTGGTTCAATTAAGGTTCAGTCTTAGGCATACACTAGATCTCTGGATCTCAGGGGTATGATCTTATTCACGCTGGCAGCAATTTTAAGCTCAGTGCCCCTCCCTGAGAAGATTCTTTCCCCTTTTCTGGTCTTCCCCCAGCTCAATGAATGCTCACCAACAAGGCCAGCAGAGATATCCTTCCCTTCACAGATTAAGGTTTTTGCTCCATAAAAGCAAAGAGAAAGAATCAGAGTTTTGTGCCCCTCCTGAGAACTGCTATTTTCCTCCTCTAAGTCAGCACCAACAACAGACATTCCCCAAGGTTCTTTCCAATCTTTTCTAGGAATGCCCAGTGAGTTTGTGGAGAAAAAGCGTGGAAAAAGGTATACTCAGCTTTCATCAATTTGTCAGCTCTTTCAGCTCAACGCTTCTTGCCAATACCCAGCTGTGTCCAATGAAGGTGAATTTGAATGCAAGTCTACTCTGTCTCCTTAAATTCTGGGCTAGTAGTCTGCTCTGTGACCTCAGTTTTTTAACAGATTTCCAAAAAAAAAAAAAAAAAAAAAAGTCATGAATTTAAAGTTAGTCCCATTCTTTTCTGGTGCAACAGTGAGAGCAAAGCTTCTTTTTATCCCAGGACCAAAGCCAGAGGTGGCTGTATTATTTAAAAACTATCTTGGGACAATAAAGCAGGTGTTAAAAATTATTTGGAATAAAAAAGGGGGTCTTTATTAGGTTTAATGAAATTGAGAAACACTGTCTTAAAGGATTTCTTTCAAAACACCTCCCCTTTAACCCCTGCTAGACATTACAGTCAACATTTAGGCCTAAAACTATTAGCAACCAAATTTTTGTTACAGTTTATCTGCACAGTCTTGCATCTAATTTACTCATTTTAAGTACCTCAATCAGAGAAGCAGGGGAAAAGTGCAATGGAAATCTCAAAATCACCTGTGTAAACAGAATTGGTTAAGGAACTGAGCCAAATTAAGTTAAAACAGGTCCTTTTCTTTTCAACTGTAATTTAGTATCTATTGAGAACCAGATTCAACTATCAACCTTTCTACAAATTTAATAAAGCCAGCATTGTTACATCTAACTTAGCAACCAGCTTCAATTTATTTGTGGGTAAAGTTAAATTCTTACAAATAACTCCTGCTTCCCATCATTCCTTAACTTTTGCACTGAAAGTGTTCATATATTTTATAGACTATTTACTACTGCCACTTTAGAAAAAGAGGAATATCCATTGCCTCCCAGTGGAATAGAAATGCTGGTATTTTCCATGAACCGGACTATAAGCTTAAGGTTCTTGACATTCCTATCTCTTAATAACCTTCTGACTCCTCTTTTCCTCCCGTAATATGTTCTATTTCCTGTTTTCAAGCTAGGAATACAGTGTAACATTTTCTTAACAGGACATATATCCCATTGTAATATTAACAGCAAAAGCCAAGTTTGAGATACAGCTGTTTAAATACTGTTTCATATTACATTTAAAATGTTAACAAGGTTTTAGGTTATATACTACATTCAGTTTAAACACTAAAGCACTTTCCAGAAACCAAAGAAACACGAATCAAGTCCTTTTCAGATACGGAGTTTCTCACAAGCAGTTTTCTAAATACATAAATAAATAAATAAAATTTTTTAGGGCAAGTCCTATTTCATACCCCTATAGACTCAGAGAGTACTGATAATATACTACAAAACCTAACCACTGTAATTTCCTCAAACTCTGCAGACAGTATTTTCAAACCTAGAAATCCATCAGCCCTATAAAGTAAAAAAAAATAGTAATAATACAGTAAGACAATCACTAGGGTAGATCCTGAAGAAATATTCTGAATTTTTCCCCCGAAGACATTACACTCCAAGAGGCTCAAAATAACCCTACATAGTGTAAAGTCCTTAATAGAGAACGTAAAAACATCAGGTAGAGAGACCCTCCTTTTTTAGGGGAATCACGGCAGGGTAAAAGGGAAAGCAGAGAAGGGAAATTATCACTTTGGGAAACCATGGCCACATTAGGGGGAGATTTTTTTACTGTCCCCCCCCAACAACTGATAAAGGATACAATCTCAAGACATCAACTGATAAAACAATCTCAACACAAGAGTGGTTAACTGAACACCCTGCAACAACGCAGTTTAAGGGAAGACACTCTTCAGTGTACTCAAATCTGCGTTCAACTGCCAGTTCACTGAGCATTTCAGTCCTACTTCACCTAATCCAAAGGCCACATTCAAAGGCAAAAATCACGGCAGTGAAGGAGAAGACCACTGAAAATAAGCTTCCCTGCAGGAAAAGGAAAAACCTTAGAGGATAAACTTGATTTTGGAAAAAGGAGAGACTGGAGAAAAAAAAAACGCGGGTGCTCCCCATCTCCTAACAAAACGAAACAAAGCTAAGCAAAGAAAGTCCAGAAGTCTATACCGGACGTGGGGGGAAAAGGGGGTCGCCGACCCCAGGAAACGAGAGTTGCCGGCATCCAGCAGAAAGTGTGTTCAGACTAGAGGGCTGGAAGGGAATCCCGAGGGCGGAGTCCAGAAGGGAGTCAGGGGTGTGTGGGGGTAAGGCTGTACAGAGGGGATCTGGGGGGCCACGGTGGGTAGAAAACGAAAAACCAAGCCAAAAAAGAGTGGTGGGGTTGAACAAGGCAGCACCCTGGGAGACTGTCACTTAGACACGGGGGATCCGACGGGAGGAACCAGACCAGCAGCCTTGGGGGAGGGTAATCTGCTTTCCTTAGCAGCTGAAGGCCAAGACACCACCCCTCTTTTTCCTGTCCTCGGCCCCTCAAGTATCCATGGCGTGAGAAGGGGGTAAGAAAGAGCCCCCAGAGGCCGGTGCCCAGAGCGGTTTACCTTCGCGGAAGGCTAGAGAGGCTCCAGCCCGAGCTCCTCCCGCCGCCGGCTCCGCGTCCGGAGTGAGATGAGGTGCACCCCGGCCTCCTCCGCCTCACCACTTCCCCTTTCCCCGGTCGGGGCCCTGTAGCTCCGCTGCCGCGGGTTCCTGGTGCCGCGGCGGCGCGGCCTCCCCGCCCCCTCCGCCTCCTCCCTCTGCCTCTCAGAGGCTCACTCTGGAGGCCGCCATCTTCACTCAGGCTTTCAGCGACCGTGCTCCAATACGCCTGCGTCGCCACCGCCCAGGCTGTCACGAGACCCGGTCAGCTGATTTCAACTCTTCCGCCTTCTGTCCCGCCCTCCCGCAGGCATTTCTCGGCTCTCCCCATCCCATTCGCCCCCTTTTCCCAGAAATTCCGCGTTCTACGACCCGCCCGCCCCCCAAAAGTTACACATGCGCAAAGTGACGAGGCCAGCTGTAGGATCCGGAGTCCACGCAGCGCGTGAGGGGGATCCGCCCCTTGGTGCGTGCCGAGAAGCACCCACCCCGGAGCGCGCGCGCCCTCGCGGGTAGAGCCACGCCCCTCCGGCGTGTTCTCCTAAGGTCACGCCCTTCGGCGTGTGGCTCTGAGTCCTGCCGGGTGTTGTGCGGTCCGTATATTTACGCTGTTAAGTCCCAGATGTCCTGTTTTAAATCCTTTCCGCAGCTTCGCGCTGGACTTCAAGTGCCGTGGAATATCCACGAGGCAATCCGAAGAGTCAGCCTACTACGCGGTTTGGCTGGATTGCGAGTCAGCAGGTTCACCACTATTAAAACTTCCAGAACGACAGTTTGAGGGCTTAAATTTTTGCTGGTCTGGGGGGGTCGCCAAGACTAAAACTTAGGTGTTGCCTCCGGCTTTCCGTCGATGGTAGGGCCGAGAAGATAATACTGATAGCTCCACTTATTGTCGGCTGATCACGTGTCAAGGGTTTTATTTGCGTTAGTTAATCCTCAACTCTGAAGTAGGAATTGTCCTTGTTTTGCAGATAAATTAAGGCTCCTTCCCACAGTAACGGACTTGGTATTTGAACCGTAGCAGTCTGACTCCATGGTCAGTGCCCTCAATAGCCTCTCCCCTGAGCACACAAGGGAGCTGGAGGCGGGGCGTCAGGTTAGAGGAAAGAAGGGACATTGTGTGTTCACCTGTGAGCAAAAGTTAAAGGAACTTCAGTCTCCCCTCCCAGACCTGAACTCTAAAGACCGCAGTTCAAAAACAAATTATGCTGCTGCAAACTTCAAAAGATGAATGGGGGTGACTTGCATGGATACATTATTTCATGTGGGTTAAAGGTGTCTGATGAAGGATTTAATATTCTGCAGAGCAATGCTGAAATTGATTTATCAGAGTCTTTTTCAGCGGTTGACTTGTTTTTAGAGATGGTGATTGCAGGATGAAAAATGTAGACAGTGACTTTTACAGGTTTTGCTTCTTGACTCTGTTGACCCTTTGCCCTACCTTGGGGCAGAAAAAGACTGCATTTAAGCTCAGAGTAGTCTTTCCTGTACTGCAGCAGTAAGATAAGGTGCATCTAAGGGGTGGGGTCAGGAATAGCTGGGTGTGGACAGAACCCTAAACAGAGTAGAAGGGTAGAAGAAAAAAGAAACTTGAGGGCTTAGTTAAGGAGCCTTCTTGTCTTATCCCATGGAAACAGAAACGGGTTTATGTGGCATTTTATAGGTTGCAAAGCCTGCCAATAATTACAGAAGTCAGTATGGAGTGTATTTTCATTTTTTAGAGGAAGCAAAGACAGTCCAAGAGACTTGCCCAAGGTGACCTAACTCCTAAAGGTTAAGCAGAGATACAGTCACAGAACTTGTAACATCAAAGCCAGTGACATAGTAAACCTCCACACAGCCTCTCTGTTCAATATTTGGGACAAATATCGGTTCTCAGAGTTGGGAGAAGACTTAGGCATACTGCAATGCCCCCATCCCCAATAGTGGAAAATCGCCTGCCTTCCAAGATATTTTTCTTAATGTTTAGGAACTATCTTATTTGTATTCAGCCAACTTGACCTCTCTTTCATGAGCATTTTGGTTTTTTGTTTTGCCTGTGTGTGGCATTCCTTTAAGTATTTGCCTATACAGCTAATCACCTATGTCACTCTCTCTCTTCTGTTTATCACTGACTACCCCAGCCACAGCTTCCCATCTTCAGAAACCGTATTCCTCATGGTTTCCGCTACTGCTTACAGGATGTGGTTTCAAGCCTTTTCACAATTGCCTTGGTTGCTCTTAATGTGATTTGTACAAGTTTGTCAGTGTCCTCCTTAAAACACTAGAGCTAAACACAGGAGTCAGGAAGGACAGGAGGACTTGTCCCTTATTTCCCTTTTCTTCCGTTAAAACCGTACCCCCCCCCACACACACTCTTTTTAAAAAGGGCGACAAATACAAGGCAGGCCCCTCAGACTTCTCTTTCTGGATTTGTCTTTTTACTCAAAATTTAAATTTGCATTAGCTTTCCTAACACGTTCATAGTGTACACAAATCAGATTTAGTTAGGAAAGGGGAACACAGAAGATGCCATTCTAAACTGTGTGATATATATACTGACAATATTTCACAGCTGTTTACTTTCATCAGTGGTGTAAGTCAGTTTACAAAGCAGGAGAAGTTTTAGATTTTAGGGAACCCACAAGATGGTCAAACACCTGATTAAACTCCCTGTTGCAGTTAAATTGTCCTTCCTGGGGCACCTGGGTGGCTCATTGAACTCACAGTTTGTGAGTTCAAGCCCCAGGTCAGGCTCTGCCCTAACAGTGTAGAGACTGCCTGGGACTCACTCTCTCTCTTTCTCTCTCTCTCTCTCTCTCTCTTAAAATAATAAACTTTAAAAAAATTTTAAAAATAAATAAATTGTCCTTCCTAGTTGTATCAATGTCCAGATCCAAAATAAATCCCTAGGAACTCTGTGTAATTCAGCAAGATTTGACCTGTTTTCTGTACAGTAGCCACTAACCCCATGTACCTCCTGAATACTTGAAATAAAGCTAAAATACCAGATTTAATAGTAAAATATTGCATTAATAATTTTTATGTTGATTACATGTTGAAAGAATATTTTGGATCTATATTTGGTTAAGTAAAATACATTATTTAATTTTACTTGTTTTCTTTTTTTTCAAATGTAGCTACTAGAAAATGTAAAATTTTATAGGTGGCTCCTATTATCTTTTCCTCTGACACTGCTGGCTTAGAAAGTCTTGTACAGACATACAGTCAGAAAATACTTTCCAGTTAACAAGCTTGAAGCTCCCACAGAACCACCTTCTACTGGACTTCATTTTAATTTTCTATGTGGTTGTTTTTTGTTTGTTTTTCTTAAGGTTTATCTCACCACATATAGCTTGTTATGTTCCTCTATAATACTCAAATAATTGTACAGACTTGAAAATATTACCAACATGTGACAAATGATGATAGTACATGGATTCCTTGATGTATGTGCATATGCATGTACACATAAATAGTATTCACAATTAAATAAATAAATCATAGGGGTGCCTGAGTGGCTCAGTTGGTTAAGCATTTGACTCTTGATTTCCGCTTAGAGGTCTTGATCTCAGGCATGAATTCAAGCCCCGAGTTGGGCTCTGAGCTGGGCATGGAGCATACTTGAAACCAGCCAATCAATCAATCAATCAATCAATTCAACCAATCAATCATAGCTGGCTTCACCTGTTCAATTAATCCTATCCCAGGAACTCTAATTTTATTAATATGAATGAAAATGTATTTTTAAAGAGTATAATTATGTTCATTTAGGAAGGATTTTGAACTTCTATTACCCAAAACATGCTTTCATTTAATTACAGAAAATTATTGAGTTCTGACCTTATTTTCAGGGTTGGATCAAGAGGGAAAATGAAATACCTGGTGTGTGGTTTAACAATTTGAAACCATTATTGAAATACTATTTTATTAAGGAAAAGGCCTTCTGTGTTCTTTTATTAAACTTAACCCCAACTGCTTGGTTTTTTTCTTTTCTTTTCTTTTTCTTTTTTTTTGCAGTCTATGCATTGCTGAGGATTTTCCAGTTCAAACGTTCCTACTAGTTAATGAAACACTTTCAGTATTACCAGATTTGAGGAAAAATCAAGAGGCTTATGTATGCTTTTCCACAAAGGGTTTTGCAGTAAAGATTTCCAATCTGCTATGAAATTATTACAGACATTTTTACTCATCAGCCCTTCAAGGAAATATAAGGTGGTAAAACATCACAAGCAAGTCTCTGATCCTCTTTGAGCTTCAGTTCCCTCATCTGTAAACTAGGGATATTGATAACTTGAGAGACAGCAGTGAGAGTTAAAATAACTTATGTGGATGGAGCACCTGCCTACTAAGCACTCGATACCTAATTTCCTCACTATAGTTAATCTCGGGGTCTCCAACTAGTTTATATATAATCCTTGTGCTTGAGTTCCCTCTGTCTGGCCAAGACAAGATAAACAGACATTTAAACTATTACTTCACAAAACAGGGAAGTTCAAGTGTTCATTCTTGACAACTGTATCTGAGTACTCTTCCCATGAAAAATCATAAAATACTTCATGCCAAAAAGGTGTCATTATTTTTTTATTTCTTGCAAGAGAACACAGTCGACTTGCTAAAGTCATACATGAATGCTAACGATGTGTAAAAACCTAGACACATGCGGTGTTCATATGTACAATATTTGAGTAATGAGCCAAAATTTGATCATGAAGTTATTAGAATGCCAATGGCCCATTCACTAGGAATCAAGGTGAGAAAACATTCTCTAAAGTTAATTAGGTGCACAGAAGCTTCTACTTCCCATTGATTTCATCAAAATTCACAACTATGAGGAAAAGATGTCGATTTGTTGATATTGGATAATGACTTGTTCATATTATGTTCATCTAAGAACATGACACTTAATTACAAAATTAAATTCTTGCTGACTTTGTACGTATAAAGATATGACTGCCATTTCTGTATAAAACTTAATTTTGCCAAAAAAACCCATGACTATCTTTTTTTTTTTCCTTCTGAGCAACAGTAAACAGGTGGCAGCCACTTACTTAGCATAAAGCAAAATAAAACTAGTATATAGGAAGTAGTATTTCAAGTTCAGCTACTGGTTCTCAAATCTATACTGTGGATATTTTGCAAAAAATAAATAGTAAATGAATGTAAAGCAAAATAAAAGGTACCTATTAATCAATGCAATTTCAAAAAAATCTTACTAATGTGAAAGTCACTCACACAGTCATTGCAGCCACGCAATTTCAAAAAATGGTACAGTTACAGTGGGTCTATTACACTTCTGCCTATCAAACAAACCTTTGACAGTGGAAAGCAGTGTACTGTACTCAAAAGAAACAATGGTTTAATTACAGCAAGTAGGGTCCCCTTTTTTTCCCATTTGTGATTATCTTCTGACGAATGTATTCACTTACTTGGGGAGATATGTATGTATGTATGTTTTTCTTACCTTTCCTTTATCTTGTAAATGTTCAAATCCCAGTTCTACCAGTTATTAGCTACTTAACCTTTGGACCTCAATTTCCTTATCAAAGAAAGGAAGGTAATATACATATCAACTACAGTTGTTTTGAGGATTAAGAGTCAAGACACACTATCTGATAATGAGGGACCAATATTATTTAATATTATAAATGTACATAATAGAAGAATAAAAATCATAAACTTAAAAATGGGATAAGGGAGAGGGAGATAGTCTAAATGTGCCAAGTCCTTATCTTTCATAATAGGGAATAAATTAATACTGTCTAAATGTTAAAAACCAAGAAAGAAGGTCAAAAGAAGACTTTTATGGAGCATTTAGTAAGCACCACTCATGTTTCCTGTTAACTTCCTCTTTTCCTTATATACCTTTTGTCTCTTTCTCTGTAATTCTAGAAGAAAATAATGCAATATTTGAGGCAGTGCTGGATTACACAGCAGGCAGTTTAAGCAAGTGTTTAGGGTACCAGCAAAGCAAAGACCCCAAAGATGAAAGAAACCTAAAAAGGATTTGCTATTTAATGTTTTATTAAAAGCATCAAAATAATAATCATGGGAAAAATCAGAATTTTGTTGAGTTCCCTTCACTGATTTCATGGGTGTAGAATTGAGGAATTGAGGACCTCTAATGACCTAAATCCCGTTCTGAGTTGGGGAGATTTGTTTTTTAATCTGTGAATACATATTCCTGGAATAGGAGACTTTATATTACTATGTTGAAAATGGAAGTTGAAGACAGGCATGACAGAGCAAAGAAGAGTTGTAAGGGAGGGGTATTACTGTGCACTAAAAGTTTACCCTACACCCTGATCTGTTATAACATGTTGTTACCTGTTTTGTTTAGATGAGAAAGTCTCCAAGGTTCAGAGGGCTTATGGGACCTGCCCAAAGTCCCCCAGTTAAGTAAGTGCCAGAGTTAGAATTTAAATCCACATCCACCAAGGGCACCTGGGTGGCTCAGTCAGTTAAGCATCAGACTTCCAGCTCAGGTCTTGATCTCACAGCTGGTGAGTTCAAGGCCCATATCCAGCTGTGAACTGACAGTTTGGGGCCTGCTTCAGATTCTGTGTCTCCTTCTCTTTCTGCCCCTCCCCTGCTTGCTCTCTCTCTCTGTCTCTCTCTCTCAAAAATAAACATTAAAAATTTTTTTTTAAAAATATCCACATCCACCTGGTTCCAAAGCCTAGGATTTTCCAAGAGTAATTTGATGACTGTTTTTAATTACAGGCGAAATGATACAGTTTGAACAATTAGAATAGACAACTTAGATCTTCTTCTAGTCCTTCCTCTGTACTCTCTAGAAACTTAAAGATTTTCTGCTATGACCAGAACACAAATTCTGTGGTGGTTATTATTACCGTCAGTAGGTAGAGGAAAAGATGCCTAAGGGAGTCCCAGATGGTTTCAGGAGAATTACCAAATAATAAACACTGAGAATTTCCACCAGAGAGAAAATGTATGCAGTAATAACTAGTTAGAAGTTTAGGGGTTAAATTTTTCGTGAGGGTCATTAATATTTCTAAACCAAGGAATTTCCAACATATAGTCTTATATGTAGGCTGAGTTTATCATTTATGGTCTGATAACAGAATCTTTCAAAAATCATATGGATAGCTTAGACTAAGGAACACTTTAAAAGTTCACCAAATTGGGATGCCTGGGTGGCTCAGTTGGTTGAGTGGCTCAGGTCATGATCTCAGTTTGTGAGTTTGAGCCCCATGTCGGGCTCTGTGCTGACAGCTAAATAATGTCAGCATTATTTATGTCAGGGAGGTGCTAAATAATGATTTACCACATTTTGCTTGTTTCAGACCTAAAGCACCATGGAGTCACCATCTATTTAAATATCTCACTGTATTATTCACTGGGGACATTTTTACAAAACTCGGACTTATTCATGTTTTAGAACTAATTCGATTGTTGACAGAAGTTTAAATTGAGAAATAAAAACTATTTTGTTTTAATATTTGTAAACAATCTTAAATTATTTAACATGTATAGAGACATCTTATGGCAAACATAGTTTTCTAATAGTTACATAGTTTTTCAAGTAATCCATATTTACACACAGAGACATAGGTTAATGAAATCCACATTAGAGAAAATATATGTCTTCTAACATTATATAGAAAAACAATAATTAAACTTGGTGATCCGGTGAACTTATAAAAAAATTTTTTTTAATGTTTATAAGTTTTGAGAGAGAGAGCAAGCAGGGGAGGGGCAGAGAGGGAGAGGGAGACACCGAATCCAAAGTAGGCTCCAGTCTCTGAGCTGTCAGTACAGAGCCTGACACAGGGCTTGAACCCACAGACCGTGAGATCATGACCTGAGCTGCATTTGGCCCCTTAACCGACTGAGCCACCCAGGTACCCCAGTGATTTGGTGAACTTTTTTTTTAATTTTTTTATTTTTTAAATGTTTATGTTTGAGAGAGAGTGAGACAGAGTATGAGCAGGGGAGGGGCAGAGAGAGAGGGAGACACAGTATCTGAAGCAGGCTCCAGGCTCCCAGCTGTCAGGACAGAGCCTGTTGTGGGGCTCCAACCCGTGGGCCATGAGATCATGACCTGAGCTGAAGTTGGATGCTTAACTAACTGAGCCACCCGGGTGCCCCTATGCTATGAGCTTTAATACATCATCTGATTTAATTTTCATTGCAATCCTGTAAAGGAAGATGCTATTATCCCCGTTTACTAGGTGAGGAACCCAGGACTTTAGAGAAGGTATTTAGCATTCCCAATGTCTTATCACTAAAAGTTACAGAGCCTTTCCAACCAGGTCCCTCGGATTTCAAAATCTGTGCTCTAAACCGATTACCTTCATTTAAGACATTAGCTCTAATAGCCATGATTTCCTCTTTCCTTGATCATTACCAAGTCACTTCTGGTTGTAATTCCACTAAAAATTTATGTTGGAGGTTTGTAAATAAAGGAAAACTCTTCCACACTTTGTTTATGGTGTGTTTTCTCAAAATAACATGGCAGAACTACATTTGTACCTTATTCTTATCAACATCATTCATAATACTGTGTTATCTTGTATTAAAATTTGACCTATGGGTAAATGAACTCCTCAAAAATATTGTCTGTAATTTTAAATAACAGAAAATAGAACTTACTCTCATCTGCAGTCTTCCTCAGTTCCAACCCATTGATAGCCTAAATTAGGAGTAACAAATAGAAAGTAAATAGTCCGTTTCTAGTGAAATCAAATAAGTGACAAGGGGGAAGTGAAACTGCAAAATAATCAAAAATCAACTGAAATTAAACTGCATAGGATCAAAGCTGGTGGATTAAAGGGGATATTTTCATACTTTTTTTAAAAAAAGTAAAACGACTGTATATTAGCATTTTAGTTGATTTATTACATTATCTGTTGCCTTGCACGCAGAGTCCACATCTATGTGGCATCAGGTGTATTAAGAAATTAGGTCCTGGAAGCTGTTGGTTATTTTCTTTGTTTCCCTTAGTGGTACTCCTTAACTCATTCACCTGTTCTTCCATTTGGCAAAAGGTGTCTTGGGAAAAGGAGGACTATTTCAACACTGGGAACACTCTCCCAATATTTTAAGAAGTGAGCAGATGAATATATTACCACAGCCCTTAACGGTGGTAACAACCCACAAAGGATGAGCAAGGAAACCTGGTTTTATCTTCAAACATACATAGTTGACCTTTCTATTTTTCTCCACCTGCATTTTTTTTGTTTTCACTTTTTTTTTTTTTTTTTTTTGAGATAAAAAAAAAGCTCCATGCCCAACTCAGGCTCCATGCCCAACTCAAGCCTGACTGGCGGGGGTGGCTGGGGGTGGGGGTAGGGGTGTTGGGGGGCTTGATTCCACAACCCTGAGACCATGACCTGAGCTGAAATCAAGAGTTGGATGCTTAAGTGACTGAACCACCCGGGAACTCCTTTACTTCACTTTTTAATCACTCCCCCCAACTTCACTCAAGGGGACTTTTACATAAAAAATGACCAAAAGGTCTTCAACCATCAACAGAGTTGAAGAGTCCTCCTACATGATCCATTTACTCAGGCAACAATTGATTACAAAAACACCCTGATTAACATTGTAAGAATCTGCACTGACTTAGGTGGCATTTGATTACACAGTTGCAGATTATTAAGAGTGTTTTCAGTTGAAAAAGGCAACTAATCATTCCTTGCTGCTGTCCCTTTGTGACTGTGGTATTGACTCTCTCTTCCACTGCAGGAGTCCTGGGTGATGGCAAATCCAGTGCCACAAACTGGACAGTAGGGAGTGGTGGCTCGACTGTCTGAAGAGAAAGCCTGACTTCCTCTGGCTCAGAATGCCATAAGCATTACTACATGTCACCACTGTGAACTCATAGCCCTGGGGGCTCACTCAAGCCTCTAACAATTTGGACTGTGAGAGATGATCTCCCGTTCTGCCAGGGGTAGGGCCAGAGTGAACCGTGTAGCACCCCCAGACCCTAACAAGCCTCTGGATTGGAGGTTGTTTATCTCGTTTTGCATTAACCTTTGATTCTGTCAGATAGTGTTAACACAGTTGTAGCAATGGATAATAAAAAAAAATCAATATATGAAAATTCTCAGAGAAGTCATGAAGATCACAACAGGATTTGTTGAAAATAGTTAAATGTACTCAGTTGAATGAGAAGGATAGAGATTTTATAAAACATTAATTTTTACCATAGCACACAAAATAACTACAAAACATATGTAGTAGGAAGCTAATAAATAATTCCAGTTCTGCCTCTCTGAGGAACTGTTTTGATACCAGTCCAAATAGCCTTCAAAGCATGAATTTGGTCTCTGTCCCATTCTGCTTTCTGTTATCCCTCTTTCCTCTTTGTGACCCAGTACATGACAAGAACAGAAACTGTCTAGGATCATTAAAGCAAGCTGTTGCAGAAGCAGGGATGTTGATTCAGCATTTGGCTAAAGAATAGAAGGGCTGTTCAGTGAAAGCCTTGATTTCATTTTTGTTAGGCCAGCAAACAATAGCAGCACACTGGCTTTGCTGATAAAAAGAACAAAGAAAACAAACCAATACCTTTTGCTGACATTTCTCTTTCTAATGCAAAGAAGGGAGGCGTTTTCTCCCTTTTCCACCCTTTTCTGGCATCCAGAAGTCTACAGGAGCCAGACCGAGACTATGGTCCATTCTCTGATATTAAAGGTTCAAAAACAAAATCCATAAATATAAATAAATAAAATCAATGGTTGTTTTTCTCCCAGCTCTTCACTTCTGACCCTGTTCTGCTCTACTCTCTTCTCTTCCCATGGTGTTCCACGTTGTTATTTGCTGAACACAATTCTTTTTATAAGTGAGACTAGTTAGAGAGGAAAGATGTTTACTGCTTTGTAAACTTCCTGCTGCCATAAGCAGCGTCCTGGCTTATAGTTCTGAGCTGGCGTTGCTGAGAAAAGGCCTTCCACGATCGAGTCATGATGCCCTGGCAATATGTTTGGCTAAAGTGTTAATGCTGTGTATTTCACAAGCACACTTTTCTATAGGGGAAGGAGTTTAAATCCAAAGACAAAGGACAGAAGTCTCCGTCTGCTTTTGTATTAACTCGAATAAAACCTCCAATACCCAGGGCAAGGGGTTTGTTCTAGAGAATAAAGAGGTTGTCAAATTGCTGTCTTTGGGTAAAATGTTTTGATACTCTCTCATAAGATACACAGTGTCAGCACTAGCATATATTATAATTTTCAGAATTATGCCAGTTCTGAGCCAGCTCTGTCCTTACTAGAAGTAGAAGGCTACAAAACAATTTTGCTTGGATAGATTTTTTTTCTTACTGCTTGCCGTTAGGAGCTATCATGGTTTTCCTTCACCATCTCCTGTTTCTTCAGTTGCTCCGGTATTGTCTGTTGTCCCCAGTGCCCTCGCCTGGGGATTTTTGCTGCAATTTTCCCTCACTAGGAAGTTTTCTTAGACTTCTTTAAAAGGAGCACTAGCTTTCCTAAAATGCATTAGATACAAAGAAGAAAGGGGCTTTTCTGGTAGAAATTACCAGCTAGGTAAATGGCGATATTACCTGTATTGAGATTATAAAAACCTTGTCTACCTTAAGTATTTTAGAATTAATAGAATGTTTGTCATTTTTCTTACACATGTTAAGACATTTCACATATGTTCATCTGTCAGTATTCATTAAAGTTGTCTGAGGTAGGGTGGGGCAGGCATTTCAAGTACTGTGTTCAGAGTGACCCAGGAATTCATTCTGGCAGCGGTCTGCTGAAATCAGAGAACTTTGATGATAAAAATGTTACTGGAAGGGCACCCGGGTGGCTCAGTCAGTTAAGTGTCCAACTTTGGCTCAGGTCATGATCTCATGGTTCATGAATTTGAGCCCTATGTCGGGCTCTGTGCTGACAGCTCAGAGCCTGGAGCCTGCTTCAGATTCTGTGTCTCCCTCTCTCTGCCCCTCCCCTGCTCATGCTCTCTCTGTGTCTCTCAAAAATAAATAAATGTTAAAAAAAATTTTTTTTTTTAATGTTACTGGCTGTCCCTCCTCTTTGATCAATGAAGAACATGGTCACAGTCCACACTTCACTTTTGAGGGGGAGTTAGACAAGTTACCTAGTCTCTCTGCCTCGGTTTCCTCATTTAAAAAAAAACATTTTTTTTAATGTTTATTCATTTTTGAGAGACAGAGCTCAAGCAGGGGTGGGGCAGAGAGAGAGGCAGACACAGAATCCAAAGTAGGCTCCAGGCTCTGAGCTGTGAGCACGGAGCCCGATGTGGGGCTTGAACTCAAGAGCCATGAGATCATTAACTGAGCCTAAGACAGAAACTTAACCAACTGAGCCACCCAGGTGCCTCTCCTTATCTTAAAATGAATAAAAAGAACACATATTTCACAGAGTTATAGTGAAGGTCCGTACATATGTGCACTATCTATAGTGCGTGGAAAAGTGCCTGGAAAGTGCCGGGAACAGAGCAAGAGCACAGTAAATACCGCTCTACTACTTAGTACTACAATTGGAATTATAATTTGTTTCATTGAAGCACCAGAAAGGCTAAACTCAGCTCCCCAAAAAGATGACACTTAAAAAGCTGATAGCATTTCAATTTTTCAGGATGTCTTTTTAAAATCCAAGCTATTCCAGGATGTTACAAGAATGAGAACTGGAAAGCATCAGGACCATTCCATGATTCTGAGTATCTTACATGCATACATCGATGTATATGTGTATAATGGATACATATGTGTGTATATGTATATATACATGTTATATAACACATATATAACAAATATAACTATATTACATGTATATAGTTAATTTTTACAGAAATGGTAGCAAACCACACCCAGTTCAGTAGCTTACATTTTTGATTAATAATATATCCCCAGAATTGGTTTCATTGTCTCATTCTTTGTGAAGGCTGAAAATTATTCCAATGTACAGATGAATCATAATTCAATTTTTCTCCTATTGATGGACTTTTAGGTTGTTTCCAGTCTTTTGCTTTTATAAACAAGGCTGGAATGAACATTATTGGACATAGGTCATTTCAAAAGATGTGGAAGAATATCTCTTGACTTTTTTATTATTAAGTTTAGTACAATTCTTCCTCACTCTGCAATAAATTGCAGCCTTTCTGTAGCTTAGAATATTCCTATCTAGTTATTTTATTTTTGTAAGATGTACACACAATATTTTTAACACATGTAATATGTTATATATTACATATGCCAAGCTTGTAGCAAAAATAAAGTACATGAGCACATGGGTAATGTCTGCAAAGATTTCCTGTAAACAACCACTCTCAGTTCTGGTATTGATTCTCTTTAGTTTCAATCCTGTGAGCTAAGTGTCCTATCCCTTTAATGACTTCAGCCTCCAGTCATGTTTTGTCCTAGATCTTCTTTGAGTTAGACTCACTTGCTAGATCCCTTGATCATCTTTCATACCCTATATTTTATTGCTTTTATTTCCAGAAATGAAGATGGTGAAATGTGTTTTTTTTTTCTTTTAGCTATCTCCAAAGGCAAGGAAGTTCTTCTAAACATACTGAAGACCAAGGAATTTCCAATGGCAGTAAAGCAATTCTGAGGAATTCAATATGAATAATCAGGGTTGAAAACACAAATATGAAGTCCCATTGCAAAAAGGGTTATATTCAACTGCATTAAAAAAGAGCATGATATAGGTTGAGAACTACCAGTAAGTTCAGCCATGAGCATTAAGTTCATGATGGGCATAGCTAAGACTCAGTTTTATACCTAACCATTGAATAGTCCCAAATAATAATAACAGTAGCTGATGTTTATTGAGTACTTACTTTTTTCAGGCACTGTCTTAATAATACTATACATGCATTATGTTATTTAATCCTTCAGAAACTTATAAGAGAAATGGAATTATTAGTTCTTATTTGGTAGCTAAGAAAATGTGTCCCAAATCATATATATAGGTAGAGTTAGTATTCAGTCCTAATACTTTTAACCATTTCACTTTATAAAGAAAACATATATTTTTTGAAGTTTCAATTTAAAAAAATTTTTTTAATGTTTTATTTATTTTTGAGACAGAGAGAGACAGAGCATGAACGGGGAGGGGCAGAGAGAGAGGGAGACACAGAATCGGAAGCAGGCTCCAGGCTCTGAGCCATCAGCCCAGAGCCCGACGCGGGGCTCGAACTCGTGGACCGCGAGATCGTGACCTGAGCTGAAGTCGGACGCCCAACCGACTGAGCCACCCAGGCGCCCCTGAAGTTCCAATTTTTAACTCTAAATGACTACTGGCTTTTTACTTCCTTGTTTCTTTCATTTTGAATGCAGCTATTTCTGAATTCAACAAACAGATATGGTAAAGAATAATAAGAAGTTGAAACACATGTGGTTTAAACTGATTTCTAATTACTGAGTTTCTACTGCGATTGTGGAAACTGTATATTCCTGAATAAAATTAGATTGCCATACTTCCATTTTGCTTAGTTTTGAAGTATTACCTATCAATTTCTTCCAGTATAGGTTTATATGCTTAATTGGATTACCAAAAACAATTTATCTGAACAAAATAGAATGTAGCAACAGGAAAAATCAACAGCTGACATTGAAATTTGGCAGTAAAGCCATCTATAAACGCCAGCTGATCTATACACAGCAATAGCCAAGTTCATTGAAGAGATCAGGTGTGATTATTATGATTATTATCTGCTTCCACACTTAGGAAAGAAATCAGCTCTGTGGTTTTATTTCATACCAAGTCTACTATATCAACATGAAGAATTTGGCTGAGTATGAGGACAGGAGGAGGGCCTACACCAAGAGTTTCAGTTTGAAATTGCAAATTAATTTTTGTTCATTGTAACTAGTCTAGTGATACAGAGATATATCAAAACAAAACCCATAGAGATAGATCAAAATAAAATCAATACAGATATATCACCCACCTTTCTCCAAATCCAGCCACTTGAGGTTATAAACATTCTGTTTATCCTTCCAAACTTTCCCATACTTTTACAAACACCTACATACATCTAGACATATATAGTTTTATTTTTTTACAAAAGTTGGATGATACTATATGCATTCCTCTAAATCTTGCTTTTCCCCCAACACAGACATTCCTCCAGCTCAATGCATATAAATCTAACTCGGGAATTTTGAGAGTTCCACATTATTCTCAATAAGTTGTACCATAATTCTATTCCCTTATTGATGGATATTCAGGTCATTGCCAGGTTCTTGCCATTGCAAACAATGCTGTCAGATACTTTCTTATTTCCAATATTTGAAGAAATATATATACACACATAAATTTTTGAAGAACTTGGTCTAAAGTTTGTGTACTCAAAATTGGTCCTAAATAGTGTACTAAAATAGTGTACTAAAAATTGGTCCTCTTGCTAGCTATGAACATAGTTCAGACACATGGTCAGGTGATGGGCAAATGCAGTTCTCCCACTTTTTATAGCACCATACGAGATATGCTTTTAGTAAGCTTACACTTTGCATTGTCCTGTTTGATTGAATTTTTCCAATCCATTCAGGTGTAGTAAGTGCTTTTACTTTGTTATAAGAAAATTCATTTCTGTTTAAGCATTTTTTAATTATCAGCTACTTTTCAGGATTCTTACCATTGTTTACAGGTATAAGCTGAAACAAAAGGTAACTTTGATTTGATATTATCACAATTTCTTGTATATGGGATTTATTTTCTCCTGCATCTAAATTTGTCATTGGAGTAAATTGGGTACTTTGTACTTTGGGGACCAGTAATGGACAGGAATTTGTTGAGTCTCAGCCTTCCCTGATCCAATTTAAACACTCCCAGCATTGTCAGTCTTTATTACAGTTTTTATTTTCCAGCCCACAAAGTGTCCCCCGCCCCCATTAGCTTTTTAACAGCTTTATTAATGTACAATTTACATATAAAAAAATTCACCCATCTTAAGTGCACAGTTCAATGTATTTTAGTAAACTCATACGGTTGTGCAACCATCACCACAATCTGGTTTGGGAACCTTTCAATCCCTCCAAAAAGTTTTTTTATTTCCATTTACAGTAATTCCCTGCTCCCACTTTGAGCCTGAAGCTAACTCTGATTTGCTTTCTGTCTCTGTGGATTTGCGTTTTCTAGAATTTCATATAAATGGAATCACACAACATGCAATCTTCTGTGTCTGGCTTCTTTAACATGTCTTAAAAGTTTACCCACACTGTTGCATATGTCAGCAATTAATTCCTTTCTCTTTCCTGGAAGTATTTCATCATATAGATGTACCACAACTTGTTGGTTCTTTTACTAGCTCATGGACACTTGTATTGTTTCCTGTTTTTGGTGACTACGAATAAAGCTGCAGTGAACATTATTGTACAAATCTTTAGTTGGGCATGTTTTAATTTTTCTTGGGTAGATACCTAGGTGTGGAATTGCTCCATTGTATGGTAAAGTGACAAAAATTATGTCTTAAGTCAATGTCATTGTTTGCATATAATTTTTACATATTATCCGCCTATAATAGATATACTTTATTTACACCACCCATAAATCATTATATATTATCTCCTTTTTCCTTCCTTGTTGTTCTGGGCCTTTTTAAGCTTTAAAGGTAATACTTCCAGGCTTAGAGATAACATTCTAAAAAGGAAGGGATCTATGACTGTGCTTGCCCTCATGTCCTTAACAAAGCATTTATTTCCTCATGTGCATTTAATTCACTTCTCAAAACAGCACTTTCATTTAATATCCTATTACATTTCTCCACTGAAGTAGCTATTGTATCCGTTTTCACACATTACTGAACTCATCACAAGACTACAAACTATAACATTGCTTCTCAGAAATTGTCTGAAAACAGGACAGGAATTACATTATGCAGTCCTTGTTAATAATAGATATTAGTTGCTATTTATTGTGTTTCCCATGTGCCAGGTACTTTGCTAGTTGCCTTGCAGACATCGACTCATTTAATCTTCAACAAATTCTATGAAATAAATAATGTTATCATTCACATTTTACAGATAAAGAGACTGAGATTAGAGAGCTTATTCAGAAGTTGAGACAGCTAGAAAGTAATTTTTGTAGCTACACTAAGAACAGTAAAAAAGTTTTGAAGAACATGGCTTTTAACTAGCTGGTCAGAAGAATTCCTGCTTTTTACTTGTTGCTATAGAAAGCAGCAAGATTGCTACATGATTAAAGTAACAAAATAACCCAAGTATTAGACATGCCTTAATAGGAACCTGCATGTCTCTGTTAAATATTCCTTGCTTCACTCTTTGATCAGAGTTTAGTGGCTTATAATATGAGCACTGAGAATGGGAGAAATTCTTTGTGGCTGAAAGCATAACTAGATAAAATGAACATAATTCTTGCCTTCGTAACAAGGAGCCAATTTATAAAGTCATATTACGGCAACTTGGGCTTTTGTTGGTGGGAATTAGATCAATGTCTTCTAGGAACATGCCTCTTTGCTCAGACGTATCCTAAAGGATGCAATTTGTAAAGAGATCTTAGGCCAGCCTGGAGCAGCTCTTGGTCAGCTCACCCTGACTTCCAGTGAGTCTTTTCAAACACTATTTGCCAAGATCCTTTAATAAGAGTATATCAATTTTTTATTTTAAAAATAGATACGAATGGAAGAATGACAAGAAGCAAATACATTAAACTCGGTTAACATTCGGTAGTGGTACTATAAGAAATGTTTCTCAACTTCATTGTGCTTTTCTACATTTTCCAAATTTTGATCCTGAGCAAAATAAAACAGCAAGAAATATATTTTTCAGAATATTATCTTTTCCTAGGTACTGCATAGCACAGGTACAATTGGAAGGACAATAAGGGAGAAAATCAACAAAGTCCCAAAGGTCATCAACCAATGCCATCATTTCATTTGAGGCTAAGTGCTAGGATTAGGACTAACTTTGCTGTCACCACAAAGAAGACAATACTTTATAGGATCAACTAGTAGGGAGGGGAAATACTACATTATACTTTAGTGTACCCAAATTCACTAGGTTCTCACAATTTGCATCAGAAATTGGAGTAATGTCTGGTCAGGATCAGGAACCTCTTCGGTCAGAGTGGAAATGTCCACAAGTGCAATTTGTTTCCTTCTTAAATGAACTTAGCAAAATGTGCCACCCCAGACCAAATGAATCAGCATCACCTGGGAACTAAACAAGAGGCAAATTCTAGGATCTTACCCTGTACCTACTGAATTAGAGTCTCTGGGTGGGGCCCAACAATCTGGTATAACAAGCTTTCTAGGTGGTTCTGGTTTTTACTCAACTTTGAGAATTCCTGGCCCACAACATGGTTGTAGTTTAAAGCATGAAATTTGGAATCAGACTACACATATGAGAATCCCGTATCTATCATTAAATAGTTCTTTAAGAAAGGTGAATTTAGGCAAGTTATTAAACCTCTGTATCTCAGGCTCCTCAACTGAAAAATCAGGCTAGTTATTTTTTCATGTTTGTTGAAACTATAAACCAGTTAATTTTTGTGATAAACTTAGAGAAGTATTTGGCACATGATAAATACAGTAAAACCTTGGTTTCCAAGCATAATTCATTCCGGAAACATGCTTGTAATCCAAACCAATTTTGTATCAAAGTGAATTTCCCCATAAGAAATAATGGAAACTCAGATGATTCATTCCACAACACAAAAATATTCATATAAAAATGGTTACAATACTGTAATATAATACAAAATAATAAAGAAATACAAAATATAAAGAAAAATGAACAATTAACCTGCACTTGCCTTTGAAAACCTTTGTGGCTGGTGTGAGGGAGACAAGAGAGGAGGGTTATTGTGTAGGACGACTTTCACTATCCCTAACGGAATCACTGCTATCCATTGGCCCAACGGAATCTTTTTCTTTTCCTACAACTTTGACAAGGAACCTATTCAATGACATAGAATGAAGCAAAGCATTCCTAAACTTGCTCCTGGAAAAGGAAAAGCAAAGGACTGTCCATAGGTGCTTTGAAGTGATAAAAAAAATACTCTAGTGCCAGTCGTGGGCACCTTCCAACATTCTGAAAAACCACTAATTTCTGCCAAACACCGCAGCCTGAAACCAAGCATCCGAGCATGGGAGACGATCACCCATAAACACACACACACACACACACACACACACACACACACACACACACACAGATACAGAGAGAGAGAGAGAAAGAGAAAGAGAGAGGGCGCCACTGACTCAGTTGTAATCATGTGACATTCAGTGTCATGTACTACTCGTATGGCAAGACATCGCTTGTTTATCAAGTTAAAATATTAGAAATATTAGAAATGTTTGCTTGTCTTGCGGAACACTCGCAGAACAAGTTACTCGCAATCCAAGGTTTTACTGTACTTGGAAAGTGTTTCCTACTATTATTTTTCTGGAATTGTAGCAATATCCCATTTAATGTTGTTGGAATCAACAAACTCCAATAGAGGAGCAAACAAATATTTTATATCGAACAAATATCATATTCATTTATGCATTTATTCATCAAATATTGAAAATTAATTATTAAGCTTAAGGCATGATTTTATGTACTGCACACTTTCAAGTACTAACTCATAATCTTAGAAGACACATTTAAGGGGTGCCTGGGTGGCTCAGTCGCTTAAACATCTGACTTCGGCCTAGGTCATGATCTCGCTGTTCCCGAGTTCAAGCCCTGCGTCGGGTCAGCTCAGAGCCTGGAGCCTGTTTCAGATTCTGTGTCTCCCCCTCTCTTTCTGCCCCTCCCCACTCACGCCCTGTATTTCTCTCTCAAAAATAAATAAACATTAAAAAAAAAAGATACATTTAAGAGTGCAGTAATGGTTAGCAGACCACATGATGGTACCTGGAAAAGGATGGAATGCTAAAAATGATACCACTAAGCAAAAAAACCCCAACAGCCCTACATTAAAGAAAAGAGTATCTGTTTAACAAAAAGCTGAATGGAAAATATACATACCATCCCTCATCAGTGAGGATTCCTAACTTTGTTCTGACTTTATTCCTAACTGTAATATTTTGTAGCTGACAATTGCGGACCCATTAGTGTATATTCTAATTTCATTTTGATGAAAAACAATTTTATTTTATTTATTTATTTAAAAATTTTTTAATGTTTATTTATTTTTGAGAGAGAGAGAGAGAGAGAGAGAGAGTGTGTGTGTGTGTGTGTGTGTGTGTGTGTGTGTATGAGAGTGGGGGAGGGGCAAAGAGAGAGGGAGACCCAGAATCCAAAGCAGGCTCCAGGCTCTGAGTTGTCAGCACAGGGCCCAACACAGGGTTGGAACTCATGAACCGTGAGATCATGACCTGAGCCAAAGTTGGACACTTAACCGACTGAGCCACCCAGGTGCCCCTAAAAACACTTTTATTTTAAAGGATATAATTCTACCAACTGATCTTGCTGTCTCCATTTTATTTCCACTTAACCACTTGCCTAGAAATCTCCATGAAACTTTGCCTCTGTGGATCAAAAGCTATCTCAAGTATTGAGTTGTAGGTTTCTCTTTTGTTTGTTTGCCATTTTTACCTGTCCTGCACAGACCCAGTTACCATCATCTGGTCTCCTAACTAATGTAATTCACTCTAAACTATGGCTCTTACATGAAAAGATGCTCAACGTCGCTCCTCATCAGGGAAATACAAATCAAAACCACATTCAGATATCACCTCATGCCAGTCAGACTGGCCAAAATGAACAAATCAGGAGACTACAGATGCTGGAGAGGATGTGGAGAAACGGAAACCCTCTTGCACTGTTGGTGGGAATGCAAATTGGTGCAGCCACTCTGGAAAACAGTGTGGAGGTTCCTCAGAAAATTAAAAATAGACCTACCCTATGACCCAGCCATAGCACTGCTAGGAATTTACCCAAGGGATACAGGACTACTGATGCATAGGGGCACTTGCACCCCAATGTTTATAGCAGCACTCTCAACAATAGCCAAATGATGGAAAGAGCCTAAATGTCCATCAACTGATGAATGGATAAAGAAATTGTGGTTTATATACACAATGGAGTACTACGTGGCAATGAGAAAGAATGACATATGGCCCTTTGTAGCAACGTGGATGGAACTGGAGAGTGTGATGCTAAGTGAAATAAGCCATACAGAGAAAGACAGATACCATATGTTTTCATTCTTATGTGGATCCCGAGAAACTTAACAGAAACCCATGGGGGAGAGGAAGGAAAAAAAAAAAAGAGGTTAGAGTGGGAGAGAGCCAAAGCATAAGAGACTCTTAAAAACTGAGAACAAACTGAGGGTTGATGGGGGGTGGGAGGGAGGGGAGGGTGGGTGATGGGTATTGAGGAAGGCACCTTTTGGGATGAACACTGGGTGTTGTATGGAAACCAATTTGACAATAAATTTCATATATTGAAAAAAAATAAACTATGGCTCTTAAGCTTATTCTGTAATACCTGTAACTATGCTGCATAATGTCTTAAGCCTAGGATATTTTCAATAAATATTTGCTGAATGAATGCACAAAAGAATGATGTGATACTTGCTTGAAATGGGATATGTATTTGCTCCCCTATTCGGATTATGTATATCTTTTCCATCATTTTACTTTTGATCCACGTGTATCATATTTAAATTGAGTTTCTTACAGATGGCAGAGTTGGGTCACATTTTTTAATCCATCTCCACATTTCCTGTTTTTAAATTAGTATGTTTAGATAATTTACATTTATGTTATTGATATCATTAACAGATACACTGAAACATATTAAAAATTTTAAAAGTTTATTTGAGCAAAAATGGATTCAAATCAGGGCATTGTCCAATCTAGCCAAAAGAAAGAAGCTCTGAAGAACTGTATAAAATTAAAGACTACTCAGGGCGCCTGGGTGGCTCAGTTGGTTGAGCGTCTGTCTTCAATTCAGGTCATGATCTCACGGTTTGTGAGTTTGAGCCCCGTGTCAGGCTCTGTGCTGACAGCTTGGAGCCTGGACCCTGCTTCAGATTCTGTGTCTCCCTCTCTCTCTGCGCCCCCCACCCCCCCAGCTCATGCTCGCACTCTGTCTCTGTCAAAAATAAATGAACTTAAAAAAAATTTTCTTTGGTTACAAATTAAAGACTACTATAGCCAGAAGAGAGTAGGAACAAGAAGGTTATAGTAGGCAACAAAGCAAGTTGATTATTACAAAGTTACTTTTCCTTAAGGGATGGGTCTATCAGGCAGATTGCCTAACTAGTACCATCCAGGGAACTGCTGATTGGTTTAAGATTCCATTTCTGGGAGAGCTGAAACTGTGATTAAGTCTAAGTTTAGTGATGGGGGCTTAGTGTAAGTGACACCATTTGGGGCCTGTCATCTTGTTTTTGACAATCTGGATTTAGATTGATGGTACTCCAAATTCTGGCGTTTCCCACTCCCCTCCCCCAACCTGCCTGTTGCTATTTACTTTCCAGAGTCTTCACAAAGGTGTTCTGTGCATTCTCCCCAGGCTCTCTGGCTATATTCAGTGGGAGGCAATAAATGAAGCATGCTGACTCCGTCTACTTACAATCAGAACTTTGGGGATAATTATTTTTAGAGTTCCCGTTAAGTCTGAGGGTCAGATTTCAAGTTTCTGATGGTTACATTAATGTTCCTGTCAAGTCACAGAATCTCAAATTTGCCACAATCCAACCAACTTACAGAAATATCTTCCTTCAGCGATTAAAACAAACAAAAACAACTCTTCAGGACTTTCAGGATGAGTTGCTTATAAAACTTTCCCAGCTCTGCCTCAGACTCAAGTTTTCCAGAGTTAGGACATGCTTCAGGTGAGTATGCATAATAGACTTTTCCAAGACCAAATCAGACAGAATCTCTAGGCTAGCAGATGGATAATGTCACAAAATGTTTGTTCCTGTTATTTTTTTCCAACAAATATTGTGGGTCAGATCCTGTTCTGAGTATTTGGGATATAGCAGTCAATAAGAAAATGGCCCTTACCTCTAGTGGGTGTTGGGGTAGGGAAGGAAGAAAGACAAGAGACACACTGACAAATAAATGAATCAAATAGTTTCAGTTAGTGAAAGTGTTTAGAAGAAATAAAAACAGGGTAATGGGCTACAGAGTGAAGGGGGTGGAGGGTATAGTGGCTACTTTACCCAGGAGGTTGGGAAAAGCTCTCCAAGAAGCATTTGAATTGCCATCTGAATGTTGGCAAGGAGGAAAACAGGAAGATGTGGGAGCAGAAGTATTCAGGAAAAGAGAAATGAAATGGTCAAAGTGCAGTCTACCCTTTTTCTATCTCCTTTCTACATTCCTGACCACAGAGTTTAAATCTAGATGAAGAACCGTTGTTGTTATTGTTGTTGTTTTTCTCAAGCAGCTGGAGACCTTCACTGAACCTTAAACTATGCACAGGCAGTAAACCACCCCAGAATGTGACTGATATAATCCACTCCCTTAATAATGTTTTTTCTGCACATCAATGAAAGCCCAAGTTCTGGCCCAATATTAAGGGAAGAAGGATGGTGAATTTTAGCTGGATATGGTATTTAGAATGAAGGAGGCAGATCATTAGATTCTGGATAAAAAGAATCCAGATTGTCTCATTCATTCATTCATTCATAAGAAATAGTGAAACATTTAATTTGCATTTTGAATCCTATTTTTTAAACTATGAAAGCAAGCATACAAATACCATTTTTGGGCAGTAGGTGGCTGACTACACCTACAAACTAATGGTTAAGTCCTCTGCAACCTTACAAATATTTGGGAAAGGAGCTGGCCCCAGCTTCTTGAATCACAAAGATTAGGCCATTCAAAGGGTATATATCAAGGATACATACAAATGTTGGAATAATAGGAAGTTTCTGTATTCTGATACCACTGAAAGTGCCCCCTCACATAAATACACATTCAAGAGGTGCTGGGCCCTGGGAAAGAATGTTTCAGTGACTGAAACATCCTAGCCTCAGTCCTGTAGGATCTAAGTTACCATATGTAGAGCTTACAGACATGGACACTTGTCTTAAATTAGGAATTTTAAAGAAGGTAGGTGGAGTGGGGGTGTCTTTGAAGCCCTTAAAACACTCTAGATTTAAAGGCAATAGGTAGTGTACTTAAGCAGTATGGTAGGAAAAGGCAATAAAGCCTTCAAAAATGGCACTTTTATACATGGCATGATTTTGTGACATCAGCCATCTGCCAGCCTAGAGATTCTGTTTGGTTTGTTCTTAAAAAAGGCTACAATATCATGGATGCTCATCCCAAGCATCTCTGAGCTAAGGGGAACTTCTGAGTCCGGAGGGATTCATTTCTAGCAGCCCTTCCTAGGAGTCCTGAGAATTTTGTTCTGTTTTTTAACTGCTGAAGGAAAATAATTATATAAGTATGTTGGATTAATGGCAAATTTGAGATTCTGTGATCTGACAGGAACTTCAACATGACAGCAGAAACTTGGAACCTAATCCCCAGATTAAGGCAACCTCTAAAAACAATTATTCCTAGAGTTGCAGTTACAAATAAGATGGAGTAATCACACTTCATAGCTTCTCTCTTACCGAGTGTAACTACAAAACCCAGACAGACTGCGTAGAACAAGTACCTTAAGACCCTGGAAAGTAAATAGCAATACACAGATTGGGGAAGAACACCAGATTTTGGAATACCATGAGTCAAAATCCAAACATATCAACAATAACATTAATAAAAATGATTTGAACATTCCAATTTAAAAACAAAAATTCTCAGACTGGATAAAGAAACATTGTCCAACTCTATGCCATCTACAAGAAACCTAGTTCGAACATAATGATATAGATAGGTTAAAGTAAAAGAACAGAAGAAAATATACCATGCACACAGTAGTCAAGAGAGCTGTATTGATGTCAGACCTACCTGACTTCAGAGAAAAGAAAATTACTAGTGATAAAAGGGTTAGCTAACCAACAAGCCATAACAACCCTAAATGTGTATGCAACAACAGAGTGTCAAAATTAGTGAAGCAAAAACTGACAGAATTGGAAGGAAAAGGACAAATCTATAATTAGAGTTGGAGACATCAACACTCCTTTCTCAGTAATAGAGCTAATAGAATATCAAGGATATAGAGTAACTGAACGATACCATCAACCAACTGATATTTGAAAACAGTCCACCTAAAAACAGAAGAAAATACATTCTTTTCAATGCACATGGAACATTTATAAAGAAAGACCATACCCCAAATCATAAAACAAACTTTAACAAATTTTTAAAAATTCAAAATATACAAAGTATACCCTCAAACCATAAATGAAATTAAACTATAAATCAATAAAAGAAATAGAACAATCGCTAAGCACTTGAGTTAATCAACACACTTCCAAATAATCCATGGCTGAAAAAAGGAAGTTTCAGGATAAATTATAAAATATTTTGAATGAAATGAAAATGAGGGGTGCCTGGGTGGCTCAGTTGGTTAAGCATCTGATTTAAGCTCAGGTCATGTTCTCATAGTTCATGAGTTTGAGCCCCACATCAGGCTCTGTGCTGACAGCTCAGAGCCTGGAGCCTGCTTTGGATTCTATGTCTCCCTCGCTCTCTGCCCCTCCCCCACTCACATGCTGTCTCTCTCTCAAAAATAAATAAACATTAAAAAAAGAAATGAAAATGAATATAACACCAAAATTTGTGAGATGCAGCTAAAGGAGTGCTTAGAGGAAAACTTATAGCATCAAAATGCCTATGTTAGAAAAGAAGAAAGTAATCAAATCAGTTACTTGCTTTACCTTAAGAGACCAGAAAAAACAAAACCAAACTAAACTGAAAACAAGGATGATAAAGGAGAATAAAATCAGACCACAAATTAATAAAATTTAAAACAGAAAATAGAGAAAATGAATTAGAGGCTGGTTTTTGAGGGCAATAAGCTTGAGTAACTTCTTTATTTTTATTTTTATTTATTTTATTTTTGAGACAGAGAGAGCATGTGTGATCAGGGGAGAAGGGCAGAGGGAGAAACAGACAGAATCTTAAGCAGAGTCTGCACTCAGCATGGCGCCCAATGTGGGGCTTGATCCTAGGACACTGGGATCGTGACCTGGAGACAAAATCAAAAGTCAGATGCTCAACTGACTGAGCTACCCAGGTGCCCCAAACCTGAGTAACTTCTAGTAAGACTGACAAAGAAAAACAGAAGGTACAAGTTACCAATATCAGACTCTGTAGATATTAAAATGCTAATAAGAGGATATTATGAATAACTCTATGCATGTAAATCCAATGCTTTAGATGAAATGGACCAATTTCAGCTCAACCAAGATAAAATATATAACTTGAGTTGTCCTATAACTATTATAGACATTAAATTTGTAGTTAAAAACCTTCCAAAAATGAATTGCCTAACCCTGAAGTTTCCACAGATGAGTTCTAGGAACACTTAAAGGAGAAATGGCACCAATTCTATCCAATAACCTCCATGAAATAGAAAAAGGGGGAATATGTCCCAAGTTATTTTATGAGGCTAGTATTACTCTGATACCAAAAGTAGACAAAGAAAAGTAAGAAAAGAAAAATAACGATGGACCTATATTTCTCATGAGCATGGATGTAAAAATGTTTAACAAAATATTATCAAATTGAATTCAGGGATACATAAAAAGAATAATACATCATACTAAGTAGAGTTTATCCCAGGACCTAAGGTTCAACATTCAGATATCAATCGATGTATCCACCATTTCAACAATATAAAGAAGAAAATCTTTATGAGCACTATCAGTTGATGCAGAAAAGCATTAGATAAAATTTAAAGATCATTCTGAACAAAAGCTTGCAGCAAACTAGGATTAGAGGGGGAATTTCTTCAACCTGCTAAAGAGTATCTACAAAAAAAAAAAAAACAAAAAAACAAAACTATAGCAAATATCATGCTTAGTAATGGTGAAATGCTTTCCCCTAAACTCAGGAATAAGTTAAGGATGTTCACTCTCAACATTCTTATTCCGCATTGTACTGAAAATTTTAACCAGAGCAATAAGGCAAGAAAAAAAACCCCACATAGATTGAAAGGAAAAAAACAAAACTGTTCCTATTCTCAGATCTCAGATAACATGATTCTGTAAGTAGAAAATCTCAAGCAATCTATAAAAGAACTCCTGAAACTAATAAGTGTTTAGCAGAGTTGCAACATATAGTCAATACTCAAAAACCAATTATGCACTAGCAATGTACAACCAGAAAGCAAAATATTTAAAAATACAATTTATAATAGCTCAAATATTAAATACTTTGGTTTAGGTCTAACAAAACATGCTGATAAAAGAAATCAAATGAGACATATTTATGAAAAAAAAATATACCACATTCTTGGATTGGAAGACTCAACAGAGCAAAGATATTTTCTCCCCAGATTGAACTATAGACTTAATACAATACCAATCCCAAGAGAAGCAGGACTTTTGGTTGATATAGACACACTGATTCTAACATTTATATGAAAAAATGAAGAAACTAGAAGAGGTAAAACAATTTTTTTAAAGGAAGAATAAATTTGGAGCAGTCTGTAGAAAGAACATTTTGTACTTCAACGAAAAACTATGAATTGTCTATAATATACTTCTCTACTTTATCAGATTCTGATTCTAAGGGAGCTGTTTTATAATTCTATAAGACAGATGGGCATTCTGTTTCATTTGGTAGAGGTTCAAATGTAGTCTCTCACACTCTGGAAAGACCAATTTCTTCTCCATATGTAATTCATTTCAATATTCCTTTACTCCATGTAAATATGTACTCTTTTGACCTTTCCTTTGAATGATTTATAACATCTGCTTGGTTCACTTATTAGTAAGTAAAATAAAACTTAACCTGTGTTCGATTTTGGATCTGTATGAGCTTTTACCTTTTTCTGAAAAATTGTTTTTAACAAATCACACTACCTCATTTCAAAACTCACTAGAAAGCTACAGTAATCAAGACAGTGTGGTATTGAAAGGATAGACACAGATCGGTGAAACAGAATGGAAAGTCCAGAAATAGACTCACATATATAATTTATAACTTTGACAAAGATGCAAAAGCCGCTTAAAGTATTAAAAATAGTCTTGGGGGCTGCCTGGCTGGCTCAGTCAGTAGGGCATGTGACTCTTGATCTCGGAGTCATGAATTCGAGACCCACTTTAGGCATAGAGAGTACTTTAAATCAATCAATCAATCAATCAACCAATCAATCAAATAGTGTTTTCAACAAATGCTGTTGGAACAAGTGAACATCCATGGGTTAAAAAAAAGAGAGAGAAGGGGCACCTGAGTGGCTCAGTTGGTTGAACATTAGACTTCAGCTTAGGTCATCATCTTGTGGTTGGTGAGTTTGAGCTCTGCATCAGGCTCTGGGCTGACAGCTCGGAACCTGGAGCCAGCTTCGAATTCTGTTTGTCTCTCTCTCTCTGCCTCTCACCTGTTCACTCTCTCTCTCTTTCTCTCTCAAAAATAAATATTTTTTTAAAAAAAGAGACAGAAGCACTTCAACCATAACCTTATACAATACACAGAAATTAATTGAAAGTAGACCGGAAACCTAAATATAAAATATCAAACTGTACAGTTTCTAGAAAAAAACATAGAAGACTTTGGATTTAGTGATGACTTCTTACTTATGGCACCAAAAGTATAATCTTTAAAAATATGTAAAGTTGATAAATTGAGCTTTGTCGTAATAAAAAAACTTTTGCTCTGCTAAAGACCCAGGGCACCTGGGTGGCTTAGTCAGTTAAACATCTGACTCTTAATCTTGGCCTAGGTCATGATCTCATGAGTTGGAGCCCACATTGGGCTCTGTGCTGACAGCACAGAGCCTGCTTGGGATTCTCTCTTTCTCCCTTTCTCCCATTCTCTCTCTCTCTCTCTCTCGGCCCTTCCACCACTAGCGTGCTCTCTCTCTCTCTGTTCCTCTCTCTCAAAATAAATAAACTTAAAAAAAAAAAAAAAGACTCTGAAGACCCAACAATAAGTAAACAAACTCTCCATTAAAAATCTGCCAAAGACATGAGTAGACACTTCACCAAAGAGATAAAATGGATAGCAAATAGACACATGAAAAAAATGTTCAACATCATAAGCTATTAGGGAAACTCCAGTAATCATTGAGTTACCATTACATTTTGGAGTGGTGAAAATAAGAATTACTGACAACATCAGGTGCTACTGAAGTTGTGGAGCAACCAGACTCTTATATACTGCTGCTGGTGGGAATGCAAAATGGTACAGCCACTCTGAAAAATGGATAGCTTCTTAGAAACTTATAAACATAAACTTACTGCAGGACCCCCAAATTCCACTCCTGGTACCTGCTTTGAGAAATGAAAGCATATCCACAAAAAAACCTGTACACAAATATTTATCATAGTTCTGTTTGTAATTGCCTGCATTTGGAAACAACACAAATTCCCTTCAACGGCTAAATAGAAACCAAGTGTGGTAAATCTGTACTAAGGAATACTACCCAGCAGTAAAAAGTAACAAATTCTTGATACACACAACATCTTGGATGAATGTTAAAAGCATGCTGAGTGCAAGAAGTCAGTCTCTAATGTCCCTTTCTTTTATCTTTTTTTTTTTTAAGTTTATTTATTTTGAAAGAGAGAGAGCACACATGCACGCAATGGGGAGGGGCAAAGAGAGAGGGAGCATAGGGATGGATATGGGGCTCAAACCCATGAATGGTGAGCTCATGACCTGAGCTGAGATCAAGAGTTGGACACTTAACCGACTGAGCCACCTGGGCACTCCTGTCCCTTTCTTTTAAAAGCCCTTAAAGAGAAGGAGGGTGTTGGATCTAAATTCCATACTCCTCAATCAGAATTATCAAGTTTTGCTCAGTTCTCTATCTTGTTCCACCAAAAAGACAGATACTGAGTGAGCCTAAGAAAAAAGTCTTTTGTGGATACATAGTTGAATACTATAGTCTTATGCTTTTAAAAAAAGGATTATTGTTGAGCTATGAAGTGGTATTTATCTGTATCATATACAATTGAGACCATGAACTAGGCCTATCACACAAAAATATAACTGCAATTTATCAAAAACTTAACTGATTAATTAAAAAAAATTTTTTTTTTAACGTTTATTTATTTTTGAGACAGAGAGAGACAGAGCATGAACGGGGGAGGGGCAGAGAGAGAGGGAGACACAGAATCTGAAACAGGCTCCAGGCTCTGAGCAGTCAGCACAGAGCCGGCGTGGGGCTCGAACTCACGGACCGTGAGATCATGACCTGAGCCGAAGTCGGACGCTCAACCGACTGAGCCACCCAGGCGCCCCTTAACTGATTAATTTAATAACAGTTTCATTAATGATTTATATGAGTATATAGACCTCTATTCCACTAATCTATTTATCTATATAACTTTAAATTGTAACTACATTTCACTGAAAGACATGCTCTTTTTAAGTTTCCATTAGTGCATTTTATATCAAGTTGGTGAAGTGACCAATAAAACAATTTTGACCTGTATTTTCCTGTCTGATATTAATAAACCATATTTCCCTAAAATTATTCAATATTCAATGACTCATTTTATTTTACTCATTGGATTTGTTATCTATCTATGTGTGTGTGTGTGTGTGTGTGTTTACAGAATGAACTAATTCAGTGTTGGGGATAAGGAACCAGTTCCAGAATCTAGAATTTCTAGCACAGAATGGTGGCATGACCTAATAGGTCTCTTAGTCTTCCTTCCAGTATTCCACCTCCCAAATGAAAATGAAAGCGTGAGATGTGATTAATTTCATGTATTTCTTCTCTGCTCCTAGGAGTCCGTAATAAGGCTGATTATGCTAATTATAATGTTGGCTACCACTGAACTAGGCTATTTACATGACATAATGACATAATGACATATGTCATCTCATTGGATTGTCACAACACCTTTATGAAACAGATATTATATGTAGATCTGTTAATTATTAGAAAACTTGAGATTCTTCAATGCATTTCCAGCTCTGACATCCTAGACACCATGACATTGCAACCCCCAGGGTCCTCACTCCTGCTGGGCTCCCAGCAAGTATGCCTTCAGGTATGCATGCTAATAGTTGCCTTCTCCATGTCTCCTGCTGGCCATTCTGACAATGTGAGCTGTTGGGTCTCGGTCTCATGCTTCTCAGCTCCTTCTATCATCCTATAGCCTTCCGGTAGTGTTGTAGATGGTCCATCTGAAACTATTTTTAATTTTTAAAAAATGTTTTCTTTATTCTTGAGAG
This sequence comes from Panthera uncia, assembly GCF_023721935.1. Taxonomy (NCBI): domain Eukaryota; kingdom Metazoa; phylum Chordata; class Mammalia; order Carnivora; family Felidae; genus Panthera; species Panthera uncia. Next base: position 127,484,749 of record NC_064810.1, read on the forward strand.
AGAGAGCATGAGTGAGGGAGGGGCAGAGCAAGAGAGAGACACAGAATCCGAAGGAGGCTCCAGGCTCTGAGCTGTCAGCATAGAGCCTGACAGCCTCCGTCTGAAATATTAATCTTGCTCAAATTCAATTCCAATGACTACTTTCTCTCCAGTTAAGTTACCCACTGAATGGGTCACATTTTCTTTGTGGGAATTTGAGCCATCCTAGAAATCAAAGTCTAAAGTCCTTCTATACTTCTAGGTCTTTCCTGCCTGCATCATTCAGCCTCATAAAAACCTCAGATCCCCGCCATCTCTCATATTCCTTTTGGCACAGACTCCACATTCTTCCCTCTTCCCTTTGCCCAGCTTGAAATTCACAGTTCACCACTTGACTTTCTTAACACTAGCCCCTCTTTTTTATAGCTTGAAATGTTTCTTGGGCTGATTCCTTCTTCCCTTGATGCAGTGACCTCCAGTCTTGTTCAGTTCCCTCCCATTTTTTCTCTTTACATTCTTCACTTTTTCTTCCTTACACCCCATGAGTTCATCATCCCACTGATTGTTCGTTATCCTGCCAAGTCATTACAAGTGCTTTCAGGAGGGTTGTTAATGTTGGTTCAATAGCCAAATCTAACGTAAACAAAATTGCCTAACTCCCTAGACAGTTTGCTGCATTTCAAACTGCATATCATTCAGTAAGGTTTCCCTTTGAAAATGATTTGCATTTTCTTTTTTGGTGTATTGTCCTTTGTCAGTTTTTCAATTGGATTGTTGGCCTTCCGCTTATTAATTTCTAAGAGCTCCTTCCCTGCAAAGGAAAGGAAAAAAGCCCACTATCATTTATATTTCCGCTTTCTATCCAGGTTTGTCATTTGTCATTTGTTAACTTGGTTTATGCTATTTTGTTCCATGCTCTAATTTTTAATATGTATGTAGTTTTATTTATTAAGCTCATAGATTATCACTTCTAAGTTTTAAAAAGTTTTTGAAAAGCTTTTCCTATTCCCAGACTATATATATATATGTATCTATATATATATACATATATACATATATATATGTATAATCTGTATAATCTTACGTGCTTTCTTGGTATACTATATCTGATTTCCTTAAATAATATAAATGTATAATTTGTCTGAAAATTATTTTTCATATGCTTTCTAAATAGCTAGCCAGTTTCTCAGCCCTGTCTTTTCACTGAAATACCACCTGTTTCATATATTGATTTATATCATTTGTGCATACTTCTGGAATTTATACTTTCCCCCTCATTGGGCTGCCTATTCACAAACCTGTAAAAACTGATTTAATTCCTCTAGAGTTATAAAAATCACCATTGTCATATACATACCCACTTTTATGCCATTATACCTCTGGTAGGTATATTATGGTTTCTAGAAATTATATATATAAATCTCCTATTCTCTAGATCCATCACAAAGTATCTCTTGTACCTTTTTGACTTTCCATGAAGAAGCAACAGATGATAACAAGTTAGGTACTCCTTTGTGCTTCAGTTTCCTCATTGTGGAAAATTAGATGAATTAATTCATGTTTATCTCTTGGAATGAGCTCACAGTAAGTACTCAGTGTTTTAGCTATTGTTAATAACATGAGTAACTTAGGACTCCTATTCTTCCTTTTGCCTCTTTTTCCACTTTTCTATCTGTAACCTACTCCAAACTTGGGAACATTCATCATCTCATCTGTAATCATAATTCATCCTTGTATGCTTTGTTTGTTGGTCGAATCTAAAATTGGTAATATTGGGCGCCTGGGTGGCTCAGTCAGTTAAGCATCTGTTGATTTCAGCTCAGGTCATGGTCTCAGTTTGTGAGTTTGAGCCTCAAGTCAGTCTCTGCGCTGACAGTGCAAAGCCTGCTTGGGATTCTCTGTCTCCTGTTTCTCTGCCCCTCCTCCGCATGCGTGCTCTCTCTCTCTCTCTCAAAAATGAATCAGTAAACGTTTAAAAAATAATCAAATTGGTAATATCAATATACAGTATTTCCATTATTGTGATTAGTTAATATTGCTCATTATTCAATGATTTCAGTACCCTTATTTTTACATTTTTTTGGTCATATGTCTTCATCAAGTCAGTCAGATCCTCTGTCTTCTTAAAACATATCCATGGTAAAAGATACAATGTAATTATTGAAGATATATTTTGCAGCACCTTCTGCCTTCTTTTTTCAATCTGGACCAGCTACTCTCTGGGCTGGATGCCAGCCTCATCCTGACTTCCTTTTACCCTGATCTTGGGTTGAAGCCAGTGTTCTTGGATCTCAAACCTTTACCTTTCTTGGATTTTATTCTTGTTTTAGCTGAGAATATCTTCCAGTAATTTTCTTGAAAGCGTGCATCAGAAATAAACCTTTCGAAATTTTACATGTCTGAAGTGACTTTATTTTGCCTCTCGATTGACATGTTTCCTACGTATAGAATGTAAAGTTTCATAATTATTTTTCTCAGAGGGTTGAAGCTACTGCATCCAGGGATTCTAAGATGAAATCACATTCTTGTTCCCTTGTAGGACATATTTTTCCCTCTCTGGAAACTTAGGATATTCTCTATACACTAGGAGTTAAGAAATTTCTTGAAGATCTGCTGCTGTTTGGGTTGTTTTTTAATGTTTATTTATTTATTTTTGGAGACAGAGACAGAGCATGGGTGGGGGAGGAGCACAGAGAGAGAGGGAGACACAGAATCCAAAGCAGGCTTCAGGCTCTGAGCTCTCAGCACAGAGCCCTGACAGCTCAATGTGGGGCTCGAACGCATGAACCATGAGATCATGACCTGAGTTGAAGCTGACTCAACTGACTGAGTCACTCAGGTGTCCCTTGTTTTGTTTGAATTCCTCTTGTATCATGTTTATATGAGTATATACAACTGTCAAAAATCATCAAAAAACATGGTGTCTTGAATCAGATTGAAGCATCAGGAGGAGGAAATCCTGTAATACTTAAAGCCTGTGCTACAACATTCAACATTAGATGATACCATTATGTAGGGTTTCTCTAATTAGTTTGCATTTATATATTTAATGTTTTGATCTTCATCTAAGGTAGGAAATCTTGAACTTTCTTTTGGGTCATGAAACTTCTGGCTTTCTGGTACAGTCTAGACTGCTTTTCAGAATAATGTTTTTAAATGTTTAAAATAAAATATGTAAGATTATAAAAGAGACTTTTAAAATTGAGCTGTAGTTACCAAAATGCTAAAAAACACAATTGTAATAGAGTAATATATTGCTTCTTTATGAACACCTTAAGTAAGATTTAGTGGAGGATTTTATATCTACTATAATTTCAAAACAGTGATGTGTATAAATGATATTTTGAGATATCTGTAACAACTGAATGTGCTATAAAAACATATATGATTTATTTTGATAACAAAATCACATGTGTTTCTATAAACACTTGAGTTTGTGCTTATATTCAAAATGGAGAAAAAATGCTAAAGTTTAGTTAGAGACTAGGGAGAATAAAAATATAATTTTTCCTTCTAAGTTCAAAGACCTCCCGAGTTTTATGCAGGGACTCCTATTTATGAATCCCTGACTTAGAGTAAAAGCTCTTTCAGATGTGGTGGACTGCGTGTTCCCAAGATGGTGGCAGCAGTATTTCCCACCCCCACACGCTCTTTCAGTCTATGACCTTGACATTCCCTCTTCAAGAGGGAGCTATTTCTGCACTCCCTTGAATCTGCCTGTGCCAGTGTTGACCAACAGAATATGTTAGAAGTGGTGCCATACCAGTCTGAGCATGGGTCTTAACTGCTCCGTCAGCTTCTGCTTTGCTCCTCATAGAGGTAAGACACCATGTAAGAAGTGCGATTAACCTAGACCACCATGCTATGAAAAACCTAAGCCCTATGAAGAGGCCCTGGAGGATGAAACGCCATGTGGAGAGAAAAAGTGACCAAGGAACACTGAAGCACCAGACACTTGAGTGAAGAAGCCATCTTGGAAGTGGATCCTTTACTCTAAGCCACCCTACTTGATGCCATGTGGATCAAAGGTGAATTGATCCTCTGAGCTATTCCAGAATTCCTGACCTATAAAATTGTGAGCAAAATAAAATGCCTGTTTCAAGCCACTAAAATCTGGGGTCGTTTGTTAGGGAGTAACAGATGGAATAGAGGACCATGACCATGTTCCATGTGTCCTTTGTATCCTTCACGTTCATTAGCAAATTGACAGGCATAAACAGGGGACTCAGGAACTGTTGACATATTGAGGCTTGCATAGCATTTTGCTGTTGTTAAAGAACCACAGGAAGTAACATCATGGGATCAAACTATATTGTCCAATAAATGACCTCAGGTTCTAAGGGACCCAACCTGCTTTCTGAGATCTCAGATTAGCCCCAGGATCCTCCCCAAATGCTGACTCCTGGCTTGGTTTCCAAAGATTCTCAGAGGTTACACTCGCTCCAGGGAGGAGTATAAGAGGATTAGAGAGAGGATAATGGAAATGACAATTCAAATGGTGTAGTTGTGCTGGAAGCAATCTCTGGTGCACACAAACACTTGGACTGGGCCTGGTGACAGGCTCAGAGGGGCAATATTGCATCATGGCTGTGAGCACTGGCTCCGAAGTCAACATGTCATAAGTGAGATCTGGCTCCACCACAGGGCTTGCTATGTGACGAAGACATGTGACTTAATCTCTCTGTGCCTCAGTTTACACATCTGTGAACTAGGAATAAAATAGCATTCCCCTGCCCCCCTCATAGGAGTATAATGAGATTTTGATGAATTAATACATTTGAAACATTGTTTGGCACACAGATGTCCCACTGAGGACCAAATGGATCTCTCTTGAACTACTTTCAGTGACTCTTGAATTATTTAAGTGGTTCCTAAAATACCTATGTGCCACATGTGATTTCAGATAGTGCATATATCAACTTCTTATGACTATGGTAGTTTATATTTGGCTTAATGTATATTAGAATATTGATAGCCAGCAGTTCTGGGCTCACACATAGGATAGTATGAGATTTTACAAGGGGTTAGTTGAAAGATACATGAAGCCATAAATGGGAATAGCAATGGCCCAAATGGTGAGGATGGAACTAAAAGGGCTGAAATGGACATGCAAGCATTGCAAATCCAGCAGTGTACAAAGGAGAGAGGAATACAGATATGGGGTCATTTATTCATATTCACTCAATCAGCATCCAATACCAGCAATTCTTTGAGTTAATTTATTTTGTGTTTGACCACTCTAAAATAGGCAACACCATTTAGAATCTACATGTGCCTTCCAAAAGGGCAATGCGTCTTCAATGGGGCAAGCAGTAAGATTTTTATTTCAGCATGTTTCCCTGAAAAGGATCATTAATTATGGTCTACAAAACACTGGTCTACAAAATTAATGTGTTACTTTGGTAAAAGTAAATTCTCATTAGGTTGACTAACTTTATTGTCATGTGCTCTGGTTTCTGGAAACTTGTCCTTATTGGTTTTGTGTGTGTGTGTGTGTGTGTGTGTGTGTGTGTGTGTGTGTTGATGCCGAGGTTGATCACTTTTTGAGGAGCTTACAATGGACTTTCAATACTACTCAGCTATTCAGTTGTGATGACATGATTTGGCAGTGACTTTGCAGCATGGAAACTAGGGGGAGATCTGACAACTCGGAGTTTTCAGCACTAAGTTTTTGTTAGGTGGGGCTAAGGGAGATCTGAGTCATTAATAAACACCTGATTATTTTTATCAACATATTAAATTGTTGACGTGAATATCTGAGCCCCAATATGTCATTCATAAAATCGTGAGAGTATCAAATCTTACCTTCATATCTGACTGCACTTACGTGTCTATGTAATTGTGGCAGGTCAAATTTAGTCAAGAGAATTACATATTTTGTGAGTATAGAGTTACTTCCCAAATCTTTCAGGGATTTTGAAATGGCCAGATAGGAATATTATTTTCCTAAAAAAGTGTAAGAACATAAACAAAAACAAAACAACCCCAAGTTAATTTATTCAAGAGATATCAAGTTTGAAATTATCAAAATAAAATGATACTCTACTAGAGTAGGACTCACATATCATCTTAGCAGTCATTTTCCTTTAGGCATTGATACCACACAAGTGAGATATCTTGGATAGAAGTAAAACAATAAAATAAGAATGAGATGTGATTTTCTGAGAATCTTACCTGAGTGCTTTTCCTCAAAGGAAGGCAAGTGTAGCGTAGCAGTTTAAATGTGCAGTGTCTAGAATAAGACACTGTGGGCTGAGATCCCATCCTTGCCACGTTCCAGTTCTGTGACTGTAGGCCGATTACTTAGCCTCAGTCTCCCCATCTGTAAAATGGGCATGATGTTATTATTAGTACCTACCTCACAGGACTAGCACATAGTAAGTGGTGCCATATAAGTGTTTGTTAAATGAATGTAAAAAATTTATTTGTTGACCACAGGGATGTTTCATCCATTGCTTTAATGAAACTAGGGTATTCCAAGGTCTCATATTACCATCCATATGGGTACTTTTCCACCTTTTAACAAAGAGTAACTTCTTTGGAATTATATATATAACTCATATATATGTAATTCATATATATATAATTCATACATATAATTCATATATATACATATATATGAAATGTTTAAATTATGAAAATAACAGCTTCTTAATGTCTTATGTTTGGAAACATCATTGCATTAAAAGCATTATAAATGCTTTTCTCATCTCCATTTGTTCCTGTCAGTCTTTCAGAAAACCAAGGGAGGTAATTTTGCACATGAATGTCACCCTCAAGAGGCCAGGAAGGTGATCTGGGTAGAAAGGAAAAGAAGATGAACAAAGTGGCTGTTTTAGTAACTTGGATAATTTCCTAGTCCACTGTACCCAGGATTCACATGCTGTGGGAAAGGGCCATTCATGGTTTTCTGCTGGCTTATCAGAGAGAGAAGACAAATGCCACCTGGAAAAGCTGGTCCATAGTCTGATCATGTGGACGACTGGACCCTGCTTGAAATCATCCAGTTACTGAAGGACCCCCATTCACCAGCAGCCTGCTCAGTGTTGGAGCAATGGTCATGTCTGCTCCATTGAGGTCAATGAAGCCTGGGCACAGAGGAGATAACTGACTTCTATGATTATAAGAAAGAAGTTAAGTCATAGCCAGAGATTAAAGAAAGATATCTACCACCTACACTCAATATTAGTCTGCTTGAAATTATTCTATTTTATCATTAACAAGATAACACATTTTTAGAAAACCATTTGCTTGTGTTCTGTTTGTTTACAATACTTATCTTCACAATGAATTGGTAATAACTTAAGCCGGCTTCCCTGTGGAATCTTTCTTCATGCTTTAATGGCTTTTCTTTTCTCGGCATTCTATTACAATTGACCTTGCGGTAATGTCTAGTTGCTTTGATTTTTCCGGAGAATATTAAGAGTATTACGTTCTCTCAGAAGTAAATCCTCAACCAAAGTAACATTTTTAATAAGATCTCAAGTTTTCTTATTTCTCCACCAGATGAAACTTCCATCATTTTAATAATAGCTGTCACTTCAAGATGTGGTATAATAAGACTGAAAAAAAAAACCCATGCTTTTGAGAATATACAGAGAGCTAATGAAAAACGACATCTCATGGTTATTTCTTTTTACTTTATAAAATTCAAAATGATAATGTTTTTAGATGGAAATGATAAATTCCTGTCTTTTCATTCCATATTTTATTTAACAAACCCTCTTTATGTTGTTTACTATGTGCCAGGCACTGTTCCTGGCACTTTACAAATATTAACCTGTTTATTCCTATAACAATCCTGTGAGGTAGGTACTATAATTATTGCCATTTTACAGGTGAGGCATCTGAGGCACAGGAACATTAAATAACTTGCCCAGGGTCATATGGCTAGTAAGTAGCAGAGCATGGATTTGAAACCATGAAATCTGGCTCCACTATTTTATTCTTTTTGTCTCCCATGTTTGATACTGGTATTGAATAAAATTCCTCTTGAGTTACTTCACTAAGAATGGTAACTTCTAACAATAAGCACTTGGCAAAAATTTGGCTTAAAAGACTTGGCTCCTCTTCTATAAAAACTTAAAATAAGTTAATTATACGTAGATTAGACATAGATGTGAGAAGACAGGGACAGAAAAGGGGAAGAAAGGAAAAAAAAATAAAAACACACTTCTAAAGATTGAAGGAGAGACATACATGTTTTATTTTCCTCCATCCATCTTATTTATTTCAAGTATGATTTGCTTTGTACAACATATGTAAGGGGGTGGAAGATAAACAGGAAGTAGTTCTAGAAGATGTAACAACAATGAGTTACATATTAAAGTTTGACTTTAAATTTTCTTTGGTATGTTACTTACCTTGGCAAGATTATGACTTGTCCCAGGCTTTTCAGGGAAGTTATTGTTTCAAATATTTTATTGCATTGTAAATTTATTTTTCCTATGTTTGGGCCTGGAAAATATGATCACTGTAAGCATATTTCTATTTGTTTAGTAATAAAATGAGTTAATTTGTAAACCACAGATTGAGAATGGCTGACTTTTTTTTTTGAGAGCATGAACAGGGAAGGGGCAGAGAGAAGGAGACAGAGGCTTGAGAATCAGAAGGGGGCTCTGTGCTGACAGCAGCAAGACTGAACTCAGGAACCCTGTGAGATCATGACCCGAAGACCTGAGCTGATCAGATGCTTAACCAACTGAGCCACCCAGGTGCCCTGAGAATGGCTGACCTTTTTGAGGAGGCATCGCTCTTTGTTCTCAAGACCACAATTTTAATTGTAAATTAATAGGCCTTAATTCTTTAATTTCTTCTATTCTTCAGGCAAGACTTATTAAAACTATGTTTCAGAATATGAGCTTGTTTCCAATTTCTTCTTTGATTCTTATTTTGAAAGTACTATTTAATTACAATAGTCTATTTTCAATGTCTATTTAATGAAGGCACTGTTTTAGACCTCTGAGCTACTTCACAGATGAAGTAGATAAACCTGAAGTAACAGGTGAGTATCCTGCTCACCCTGAGGGGGTCTTGCGTAGTTTACAGCAGGATTTCTCCAAAGAAGGTCAGGAACTGCCTACAGCACAATCAGGTGTGATAACCAGCTAAAAAGGCAGATTTCTGGATTTACTAAATCAGCATTTCTAGGAGTGAGGACTGGGAATCTGAATCCTTGTAGATTCTTCAGCACACTGAAGTTTAAGAACTGCTAGTTTAGTTACACTTCGGGAATGTCCCTATAATCAGTGAATTTGAGGCGGGGCTTCATGAAACCCCTCCGGCTTGAAATTGATCAAACGTGATACAGTCAGTACCAACAGTAATATTGGTTGGGTCAATCAACAAGTATTTATAGAGAACCTAGTTTGAATCAAACCAATGTATATTCTTGAATAAGGGGCAGAAAAGAATCTTAAGAATACAGGCATTCCTCATTTTATTGTGCTTTGTAGATACTGTTTTTTAAAAATTGAAAGTTTGTGGCAACCCTGCATTGAACAAATCGCCGGTGCTGTCTTTCCAACATCATTTGCTTACTCCATGTCTCTGTGTCACATTTTGGTAATTCTCACAATATTTCAAACCTTTTCAGTATTATTATATTTGTTACGGTGATCTGTGAACAGTGGTTATGACTCACTGACATCTCAGATGATGGTTAGCATTTTTCAACAATCAAGTATTCCAACCAAGTACGTTGGTTTTTCTTTTTTTTTTTAGACATAATGCTATTGCACACTTAATAGACTGCGGTATAGTGTAAATATAACTTTTATATGCCTTGGGAAACCAAAAAATTAAATTGACTCACTTCAATACAATATTTGCTTTGTTACAGGTACTGGAACGGAACCTCAATATCTCTGAGGTATGCCTGTATATGCATTTGTGTTGGTTAGGACTTGGAATCAGGCACATACCTTGTACTCCCAACAGCACACTCCCGTGAGACCTGGCCTCTCCAGACACTTGCCGTCTTCCAGGTCTGGCCCTGGCTACCCTGACCTGGGGGCACAGTACGCAGCTCATCAGCCTGCTTTGGGAATCCTGAGCCCTCTGGGCCTGTGGATTCCAGCCGGTCCAGAATCATCCACCTAGCTTCCAGGGCAGAGGGAGCACACCACCCCAAATTCTTTCTTAAGAGGCAGTTTAGATTGCCCACAGGCAGTCCCCATTTGGGCGCTGCCTGATAGGGTCCAGGGCATACCAATGATCAAGGCTCCCAGGTGTCTCTCACTAAAGGCTACCTCCAGGCCTCATATTGGCAAGGCAGTCCAGATTCTTCCAGCTTTACCTTCAGGGAGAATATGTGCATTTGTGTGGGTTAAGACTGGACTTAGGATGATACCAGATACCCTAAACAGCCTTCTCTTTTGAGCCAGCCTACCGCTACACCTGCCCTGTTCCAGGTCCCTGGCTACCTTGACCTGCATGGTGTGTGCATGTGTAAACACACCTTGTCATTTGGCCTTAGACTGCAGGGGGCACTCCAGGCCTGGTGAGCCCTGGAATGAGCCCCACCACCTGCCTGGCCTACAGGGAGGAGGAAGGCCAACTCCCCCAAATCTTTCTGAGTCTACAACTTTAAGTTGGCAATAGCCCCAATTTGGACTAGCTGCTTGGTGGAGTATCAACGTCTCCAGCCATCAAGTGTCTCTTTTTGGAGGGTGCTCTGACCACCCTGCATACCCCCACTCTGGCTAGCCAGTCCAGATTTCTCCAGCTCTGCTTTCAGGGGGAATCTGTGCATTTGTGGAGGTGATGTCTTGGGTAAGGCAGATGCACGTACTCCCAATTACCCTCTCCTGTGACCCTACCTCTCCCTATAGATGTCCTGTTCCAGGTCCCTGGCTACACTGACATGTGCAGCTCATACATGAGGAACAGCTCCCCAGGGGGAGCCAGGGCACTCCAGGCCTGTGGGGTTTGAGTCAGTCCTGAACCATCTGCATAACCTCTGGGGTGGAGGGAACCCACCTCCCAAAACTCTTTCTGAGGCAGCAGCTTTAAGCTGGAGACACCCATCAGTCCCTATTGGGTGTGGTTGCCTATGGAGTCCTTCATTTACCAGTTATCAAGTCTCCCAGGTTTCTCCTGATGATACCCTGGAAGCCTGCCAGGCCCCTTCTTGGCAAGGCAGTCCAGATTCCTTCAGGGGGAATATGTATGTTTTATGCAAAATTAACTGGAAGGAGGAGGAGACCGTGTGGTTTAAAACCAGACATATGCTCGAGGGCAAAATTTGGTGACGGCACTATATAGGAAAGGCCAAGTCCTTGAGGCACTCTAAAGGAAAAACGATATAAGCTAGTAAAAACAGAAAAGCCCGGTTAGAGAAATTATTTAGCTGTGAGCTTTATAAAGGCAGGGTCTATAAATAATTCAGTACTGTATTCCCTATGTCAAATCATGGCACAATGGTACTTAACCTTTCCTTGAGTTAAGATTCCCTTTGAAAAATATGAGAGCAACTAGGGACCCTACTTCATTCTAAGAGCAGGCACTTAGCAAATGTTGGTGAGATTAAATTGTGTACATAGTGTTAAGTCTTTTTTTTTTTTTTTCCCTTCACTGAATGGCTTGGCTCACTTCCTTAACTTTGACAGACACAATTATAGACTCCTTTGCTAAAAAAACAAACTTAGAGTTTCCTGTTTAGGGAAAAAAAATCCATTGCATCTGACTTCCCTTCCTCCCAAAGTTGTACTGAAGTCATATAAAAGATGTTAAAAATAAGAATGAAATCATAACAGTGCTAGAGAGTGACAGTGGCAGGTCAGATATTTTAAGAAATTCTTCAAAGATAGGCAGATATGATTGAACTGATGAAGAAGTCAAAACAGGGAAATTATAGTCAGACCCACAAGAGATGAACATGATTCTTTCTGAGGGAGCCACAGAGAAGGTGGGAGCTTGGATCATCTCATAGATCATTAGGGAACTGTGAAGTACTTGCCCAAGTAGCTAAGGAACACATTCTCTATCAGCTGCACATCCCACTCCTTTCTCATATATAGGGTGACTGCCCCCCCCCCCCCCCCCCCCAGATAAAATCTTCGAGGAGTGCTGTCTTTGGAAAGAGGGTGCTCATTTGGGAGGACACCTTGTGTGGCTGCTGTGCCCAGAAAGAAAAACAGAGTAGATGTTGAGATAACTCAGGACTTACATCACAGACATGGAGTGAAATTTTAATTTATTTTCTTTTATTTATTTTTAATTTATTATTATGTTTTAAATAGAATTTATTGTCATATTGGCTTCCAAACAACACCCAGTGCTCATCCCAGCAAGTGCCCTCCTCAATGCCATCACCCACTTTCCCCTCTCCCCGAACCCCTCATCAACCCTCAGTTTGTTCTCTGTATTTAAGAGTCTCTTATGGTTTGCCTCCCTCCCTCTCTGTTTATAACTTTTTTCCTCCCTTCACTTCACCCACGGTTTTCTGTTAAGTTTTTCAAGATCCACATATGAGTGAAAACACATGGTATCTGTCTTCCTCTGACTGACTTATTTCACTTAGCATACTACCCTCCAGTTCCATCCACATTGCTGCAAAGATTTCATTCTTTCTCATTGTCAAGTAGTATTCCATTGTATATATAAACCACATCTTCTTTCTCCATTCATCAGTTGGTGGACATTTAGGCTCTTTCCATAATTTGGCTATTTGCTATAAACATTGGGGTACATGTGCCCCTGTGTATCAGTACTCCTGTATCCCTTGGGTAAATTCCTAGCAGTGTGATTGCTGGGTCATAGGGTAGTTCTATTTTTAACTTTTGGAGGAACCTTCACACTGTGTTCTAGAGTGGCTGCGCCAGTTTGCATTCCCACCAACAGTGCAAGAGGGTTCCCGTTTCTCTACATCCTCGCCAGCATATATAGTCTCCTGATTTGTTCATTTTAGCCACTCTGACCAGTGTGAGGTGGTTATCTAACTGTGGCTTTGATTTGTATTTCCCTGATGATAACTGACATTGAGCATTGTTTCATGTGTCTGTTGGCCATCTGGATGTCTTCTTTGGAAAAACGTCTTCTGTCTTCATGTCTTCATGTCTTCTGCCCATTTCCTCATTGGATTATTTGTTTTTCAGGTGTGGAGTTTGGTGAGTTCTTTATAGATTTTGGATACTAGCCCTTTAAACGATATGTCATTTGCAAATATATTTTCCCATTCCGTCAGTTGTCTTTTAGTTTTGTTGATTGTTTCCTTTGCAGTGCAGCTTTTTATCTTGATGAGGTCCCAATGGTTCATTTTTGCTTTTGATTCCCTTGCCTTTGGAGATCTGTCGAGTAAGAATTTGCTGCGGCTGAGGTCAAAGAGGTTGTTGCCTGCTTTTTCCTCTAGGGTTTTGATGGTTTCCTGTCTCACATTCAGGTCTTTCATCCATTTTGAGTTTATTTTGGTGTATAGTATAAGAAAGTGGTCTAGTTTCATTCTTCTGCATGTTGCTGTCCAGTTCTCCCAGCACCATTTGTTAAAGAGACTTTTTTTTCCATTGGATACTCTTTCCTGCTTTTATTTATTTATTTTATTTATTTTAATTTTTTTTTAATGTTTATCCATTTTTGAGAGAGAGAGACAGAGCATGAACAGGGGAGGGTCAGAGAGAGAGGGAGACACAGAATCCGAAACAGGCTCCAGGCTCTGAGCTGTCAGCACAGAGACCGATGCGGGGCTCAAACCCACGGACCGCAAGATCATGACCTGGGCCGAAGTCGGACACTCAACCGACTAAGCCACCCAGGCGCCCCTCCTGCTTTTATTTTATTTTGTTTTGTTTTATTTTATTTTATTTTATTTATTTATGTTATTTTATTTTATTTATTTTATTTTATTTTAGAGAGCGAAAAAGTGCAAGCATGCATGCACAAGCAGAGGAAGGGCAAAGGGAGAGAGAATCCCAAGCAGGCTTCATGCTGAGTGTGGAGTCGGACACAGGGCTTGATCTCACAACTTTGGGACCATGACCTGAGCCAAAATCCAGAGTTGGCCACTTAACCAACTGAGGCACCCAGGTCCCCTTTATAAAATATTATTTTATTTTATGGGGCACCTGGGTGGCTCAGGCAGTTAAGCATCTGACTTTGGCTCAGGTCATGATCTCACAGCTCTTGAGCTTGAGCCCCATGTCAGGCTCTGTGCTAACAGCTCAGAGTCTGGAGCCTGCTTCTGATTCTGTGTCTCCTTCTCTCTCTGCCCCTAACCCACTCGCATTCTGTCTCTGTCTCTCTCGAAAATAAATAAACATTTAAAAAAAATTAAAAAAATTTATTTTATTTTAAAGAGAGAGTGGAGGGAACATTTTTTAAAGTTAAGGCCATTCCACCCAGGAGATACATACACAGAAGCAGTCACCCCAGCCAAGAGTAAAGTCTTAATTTTTTGATATGTCATTAGCTGACATGCCACTTTCCTGCCCACAGACACTACTGGGCACCTATGCTATAGCTCTTGCCCTCCCACAGAAATTCAGATCAGGCCTTCCCATTCAAATGAGAGCATTCACTTCCATCTGTGATTATGTACCTCTTATCAAGGTAATTTCCACAGGTAACAACTATAAACTCTTAGGGAAAAATATAAAATACAACTAACTAAATGTACTTGGGAGCAATCAAAACCAGGCAGATTCTGGAGGGGAATCAGCATTTGGAAAAAGGGAATAGCTGCTAGGCTAGTTTTATTTTGTTATGGCCTTTAGTCCAAGTGCAGCCTCAAGTTCATGCCATGCAGGGGCAGAGTGTGGGGATGGAATGGTTAAAATACAGGGAAAACAAAACAAAATATAATCTTACCCACTTGAACCACCAGAGGACAGAGTTTGGGGGGTGGGCACCCATAGTCTCTTAAAAGTGAGAAGGAAATTCCCCCCAATTGAAAGCCAGAGAGGAGAAGCCCTAAGTTCTGTGTATAAACTCTGCCCCAACTCTATGGCTGACCCCATAGCTTAACTATCTATAGACAGGGAAGACTCCAAGCAGCCTTATTTAGGCTAAAAGAACTGAGCTGAGATTTGAGCTGCTGTCCATTGTAGGGGAGACTGTAGTTTGATTTTAGTCAATTTAACTGACAGCTCGAGGAACACGATGAAATCCAGAGTCTCTACAATATATCATTCACAATGTCTAAGACACTATCCAAAATTATATTCAAAGCAACAGGAAAACATAACCCATACATGGGAGAAAAGACAATCAAGACGGGTCCAGAGATGACAAGGATGTTGCAACTAGCAAACGAAAATTTTAAAGCAGTTATTTAAGTAGACATTTGTTGGGGAAACAGATATTCATGACTAAAAGGGAAACCAAGACCAGCCATCCCTATTAATCCACAGAGTTCTTTATTTGTGGATTGTGATTCATGAGTATGTGAGAAAACCCCAGAGCCTAAAAGAAGGTCCAGAACTAATACGTTTAAACAACAGAGCCCAGAGAAACAGAGATAATATAGGGAGCAGAGGAGAATTTGAAAAAAATTCCAAGTAGGATTCTTAAAGATATTCAAGAATAGATTGCATTCATAAAATAAGTGGCCATTATGAAAAAGGAACAATCAATGAATAGGAAAGTATTCTTAAAATAATAATTAAAAAAAGAAGAAGAACAGATTTTCTGAAGACTGAGTGTTCTGGAAATAAAATTTCCTAGAAATAAAAGAAAAATCTGGAAAATATGTGAGAAAAGTTGAAGCATGGAGGATAGATCCAGAAAATTCAAATTCCAGATACTTTTTTAAGTCAAAGACCTGTATAAGCCAGATAGATAGAAAAACAAATACCCATGCCTAAATACATCCTAGTGAAATTTCAGAACTCCTTGGATAAAACAAATATCTTTAAAAATTTCAGAAAAAAATGGAAGAAAAGGAAAAAAGAAAGGAAAGGAAAGGAAAGGAAAGGAAAGGAAAGGAAAGGAAAGGAAAGGAAAGGAAA
>NC_064810.1:127500678-127505793 GCF_023721935.1 Panthera uncia
AAGGAAAGGAAAGGAAAGGAAAGGAAAGGAAAGGAAAGGAAAGGAAATAATACCAGATTACTTACATTGGGTGAGAATGATACCAATCAGACTTCTCATCAGCAGGCCTGTGTGTTAAGAAGACAACAGAATACTACATTCACATTCTGGGGGAAAATGATTTTCAACCTGAAAATGTATACCTTCTGACTGATAGGTAAGTGGGAGGGTAAAATACACACGTACTTGGACATATCAGAATCAGAAAGCTTAGTGCTCAAGTGTCCTTTAAAAAATTATTTAAAGAAAATGAAAAAAAAATAATACAAGAAAGAGGATACCATGGGTTATAAAAGCAGGGAAAGATGTGAAAATTCAGAAAATCTAGGTATAAGTAAAGTTCATAAAATTCATGCTAGTCACTAGAAGAACTAAAACCAGATATCGTTGACAGGATTGTCTCTGATGATTAGAAATGGGTAGAAAGACATTTTTTATTGTATTTTTATACTCTTCTATATCATCTGAATTTATTTTTGTTTTAAAAACAATTACTTGTAATAAAAAATTTAATAAAAATTTAAAAAGGTATCCTTTCCCCAATCTTGCAGTAGTTTTAAAGGGTGTTGTCAGATTCCTTCTTCAGACATTTTATAAGAAGAAATAGTTCATTTAGTATAGGATAGTGTTGGAAAATTTTGGGGTGTTGCTGTGAAGACAGGTCTACAAATAAAATATTTCAGAGAAAACCTTGATCAATTCAGCACACACACACAAATAGTAAGATGTAGGCACATAAAAAAGATGACTTTCATTTCTTCACCGTAACCTGAAAGTGAATCTTGCAAATTAAAACACACACACACAAAACATTCTTTCTGCTTCAAAAAGTTTGTCATTGGTAGAAAGTATAACTGTCCCATATGATAGCCACCAGCCACTTATAGCTTCTGAAACTTGACATGTACCTAGTCCAGATGGAGATGTGCTAGAAGGGTAAAATACACATCAGATTTCAAATACTATTTAAAAAACCTGAAAAATATCTCGATAAAAATTAATAATGTGTTGAAATGATTTTTTCAGTGCACTGGGTGACATAAATTTTATTAGAATTAATTTTATGTCTATTTTTACTTTTTTATAAAGTGGCTCTTAGAAAATTTTAAATCCCATGTGTGGGACTTATTCGTGGCTTGCATTATGTTTCTATTGGAGAGCCCTGGTCCAAAGCACCAAAACGTAGCACACATTCATTGCTGCTCCAGTGGGGTTTCTATAAAGAGAGTTTTGAAGGAGAAAACTAACATTTTGGCTTTCACTTACCAAGAAACTCCTCTGGCTATGAAGACACAATCAATGCTAGCGATATTAGAACAAGACAGAAAGAAAGAGACAGAAAGAGAATAGGAAGTTGGGAAAATAGAGACCATGACTGAATTCAGGGAGAAGAAATGCCAGTTGTCATATAAAAAGATTTCTTGGTTGAATGACGTCCAGTAAAATGTTTGCCTCTGTCTTATACTCTTCTAATATCATAAATTCTTCTTTTTATAATCATATTTTCTTAATACTTTCCTTACACAATGTCATTCTAGCTAGGAATACTAGCTAGACTAGTCAAGGGAATACTCTACCTTGACTTTTATAGAACTTTTCTACATGTATATTGATCATATTTTTTATGGTAGGCTATTTCCCTACATCCATGTGGTAATTACTACTTTATTCTAATCCTGTTCGAAGGTGTCTATAGCGGCTCAGATGTGGGGAATACACTGCAGAGCAGAAGTTATCTCAGTCCTAGCAATTATCTTGCAAGCAATGTTTCTCCTCATGTCAGCTGAGCTTCTCTGACTCATCTGAAAAAGTCACTTTTATCAGTAGAGAGAATTTGTATTTTTCTGTTGAAGTTGGATGATTAGCTTTTTTCCTGGGGAATGTGAGAGCGCATCTGTGCTCTCTGCTTTATCGCCATAGATCATTTGTCACTTGTGATTTTTCACTCTGCCTTGAACTATGAAAAGCAATTACAGTGTTTGTCAACAGAGTAGCTCTGTGGAAGGGAAAAGAAACAACTCAGTTGGGAATGACAGCTTTCTTTGCAATCATCAAGAGATAGGAGAAGGAAGAGAAATGGGAGAGATTAACCTCCCCCTGCTGAAACAATAGAAAGTATTAAACATTGACACTGTTAGAAGATGATATTAGGGAAAGCTTGTGAAGGTTTTTACTTTCACATTCTACCAGCCCTGTATAAGGCTGTTGTTGGGGTCAAACACCTTACTAATCACATTAGGGATGGACAATTTAGCATGTAGGCCAGCGATTAGCTAACAGTAGGTCCTCTAACAATGTTAAATACGTGAGAAGATCCTTGGCTTGTGGTTCTGTTTTCTACTTCTATTTTAAAGTCTCATAACTTATTAGCATAAGATATTATGTCCCATTACTAATATGACTGGCTACTTTATAGAGACAGTAATTTGTCATTTGTTTTTCCTGCTATAGATGTTTTACCTCTTCCCGAGTTGAGGATGAAGCCAGATCTTTCACTTATTTTCCTACATGCCTTTTGTGTTACTGGAGAAAGCAGCAGTTGCCAGGCAAGAGAACACAACTCCTTCTCAAGATTTTTTTTTTTTTGCATAGCCTTAGCTCAGTGAAAATTACATAGAAAGTGAGCGTGATAGAGGTAAGTGCTTGAAGTTTAACAGGAGAAAGCTGTCGAATCCAAGGGGCGAAGAAGATTCCTGAGACTCAGAGATGGGGTGGGGTTCTAGGAGGGTTTCTGGTTCATAGGTATCACCCCAGGTAGGGGACCAGACAATGCCAGGATGGTGCAGTCCAAGTGTGTGGTCTTGGGAGCCATGCATAGATGTCCTCTGCCTACCTTCAGGAGACCATGTGGGAATAGACAGTGTGTTTATTGGAGACCAGTGTAGATAGCAGTCTAAAGGACCCTCATCCAACTCTTCCCACAACATTCCAGGACCTTTAGTAATACCTGAGAAGGTGAAGAACTCTACCAATGAATGAGATTGAATTTCCCACCAATTGGATGGTTAAAAGCTCAGGATGGGTTAAGACTGTTTAGAATACATATCAGGCTTACTGTAATGGTACCATTTATGAACATGCTTTCTTGGACAATGACCAATCCATGAATGAAATGAAATGAAAAATAAATTGTTCACAGAATATGAGAACTAGATGTGACTTCCATGTTTATCTAGTCCACTCTTCTTTTTTAGATAATTAAACCAAGGTTTAAAAGACTTAAAAGAACTTGTTCCAAGTTGTTGGCTTAAAGCCAGTGCAGAGCTGTGGCATAGGGTCATCAACCTTCATCCCATTTTTCTTTCTACTTCACCGCTTGGGAAATGTAGATCTATTTGTGGTGATTAAATATACTATTATCTCATAGTGGCCATGAAAAGTTCTCATGAAAGTAAGTCTCTTACTTTTAAAATGAAATGAAGAAATTGGAACTATAAAAATATAGTCTCAAATTATGGTTTATATACACAATGGAGTACTATGTGGCAATGAGAAAGAATGAAATATGGCCCTTTGTAGCAACACGGATGGAACTGGAGAGTGTGATGCTAAGTGAAATAAACCATACAGAGAAAGACAGATACCATATGGTTTCACTCTTATGTGGATCCTGAGAAACTTAACAGAAACCCATGGGGAGGGGAAGGAAAAAAAAAAGAGGTTAGAATGGAAGAGAGCCAAAGCATAAGAGACTCTTAAAAACTGAGAACAAACTGAGGGTTGATGGGGGGTGGGAGGGAGAGGAGGGTGGGTGATGGGTATTGAGGAGGTCACCTTTTGGGATGAGCACTGGGTGTTGTATGGAAACAATTTGACAATAAACTTCATATATTAAAAAAAATAAAATAAAAATATAGTCTCATGGTAGAGGTAGAAAAAAGAAACATGACTGCATGGACTTCCTAGTTATTCCCCATTATAGAAATTGTGGGGAAAATGACCTGAGAAACAATTACAATAGTTGATATTACAGTTTCTGAGAATTAAATACCTCTCTCTAAGGCAGTTTCAATACAGCTATGTGTTTGTATGTGTTAGTATATATACACATACAGAAATCTGTTAGCTATCAAACACTGGGTAGGAGTTTCTTTTCAGGAGTGTATACATGTTTGTATTCAACCTACTTAACAGCTAAAAAAAAGATTTATTTACACCTTCTGGTTGGGTCTTATTTCTTAAGAATCATCCTACATGATACTATTTCTAGTGTAATTATTGTCATTATCCAGTCTTCTTTAATCTATGTTGTCACACGTTGTAACCATTTGCTCTTTGAAGGCAAAAGGCTGGTTGGAGTTTAACTTCTTTCTTTCTTTCTTTCTGGACATCCATGCCAGAGAATACAACTATCCTTTGCAGAAGAACTTCTTTCTAGCTGCATGAGAAGCTTGCACTATGATGAGGAGACCTAACCATCAGGAGACCTAACCAAGTAACTTGGGGTTCATTCATCAGTCCCTGGGTCACTATGAGTTCAGACCCTGCTCTAGCCAGGCTCAAAGGGAAGGGTGTGGGTAGGGTGATGTCCACATGGTGAAAGCCAGTCCTTTCCATGAGGCATCACTGAGAGGTGCTGCATCCCAGGAGGTTGGTGTGGTGTGTCCGCCCTTATTCAGCCATCTGTTCAGATATTCCGATAGGGGTCTCTGTGCCAGCAGGGCCCATGGCGGATGAGGGTAAGCAGCAACACCACGAGGACACCAGACACCAGGCAAAAGGCAACAGCAAGGACGACCCTTAGAACTGTGGAAAAATTGGAAGACCCATAATGTAAAATTAATGGATTAGGAAAATATGAAGATTATAAAATGAGGAAAATAGGAAGATCACACATCAGTGTTGATTTCTGCCTTAATTGTAAAAATTCAGTGGTGTTTCTGAAGCAAGCTTGAAACCAGTAGAATGTGCTGAAAAGACACTAGACTAGGAGTCAGGAAATGACCTAGGTTAGTTCTGGCATGACCTTTGACCTCTGAGTCTCAGCTCCTCCACCATAAAGGGAGGGTGATTGACTTAAGTATTTCTTTTTCCTTTCCTTTCCTTTCCTTTCCTTTCCTTTCCTTTCCTTTCCTT
>NC_064810.1:127505803-127545258 GCF_023721935.1 Panthera uncia
TCCTTTCCTTTCCTTTCCTTTCCTTTCCTTTCCTTTCCTTTCCTTTCTTTTCTTTTCTTCTTCTTCTTCTTCTTCTTCTTCTTCTTCTTCTTCTTCTATTTTTTTTGACTGAAGTATTTCTAAGGTCCTTTCCAGCATTAACTTCATGCATTTTTATACAGTTAAAATGATCAATTGTTCATGGTCTCAGTGTCAACAGAAATACTATCATTAATTGGGTCTAAAAGAAATGGAATATCATCTTTTAGTTTCTGAATTTGTTTTTCAATAAATACATTTTAGAGAAGAAACCTTGAGCACATGTTAACAATCACAAGCATTTTTAAGATAACTGTGTACCATTGCTAATCTGCACCTTTATTTACACATAGCCTTTTGATAGCTGACCAGTCATGGGGAGATATACGGGGTCATTTTTTATGAGATGCTATTCATTATTGCATATAGGAAGTTACCCTCCATACACACACACACACACACACACACACACACACACACGCGCGCGCGCGCGCGCACGCGCACACCCTGGTACACTGTAGTATATCCATCATAAATATCAATTTGTACCATTTCTAAATGGATGTCTGATCTTCATTGTAAAACTAAAGGATTGGTGGTTGGTTTAGGCAGTGGGAGAGCAAACATCTCTCTGATCTGGCAGCTCCGTCTACAGAAGCCCTCATGCTCCATGGAACACAGTTGAAAATCACTTATTTAACCTAACCTTATCATTGTAGACATGAAAAAAAAAAGAAGTAGAGAGATTAGATAATTTGGCTAAGGATAAGCAGATAATTGTATTTGGGTTGGAATATATAGGTTTATCAGTCTCATGATTCACTAATGACTCAGTTCACTAATGACTTCCAAATTTAAATCTTCTGCACACTCAAGACTCATATATCCAACTGTGTACTTGACATATTCCCTTGGACATTGAATAGTCATTTCAATCTCAGCAAGTCCAAAACTGAATTCCCAATCCCTTCATGCCTTCCCCTGCCCCAAACTCTGTTCTTCCTGCAGCCTTCCTCATATCAGTTGATGGAAAATTCCTTCTTCTGTCTCAGCCCCATACTCTTGAAATTTCCTCTGATTTCCTCTATTTCTCTCACATCCTATAATCAATCTGTCAGTAAGTCCTGTTGTTCTTCCAAAAACTATATCTAGAAACCAATGATTTCTCCCCTTCTCTCCACCACCCAGGATTATTACAACATCCTCCTGACTTGTTCCCTAGCTTCTATACTTTCTTCCCTATGATCTATTTTCAACACAGCAGCCAAATGACTTCAATTCAAATCATGACACTCTTCTACCTAAAACAAAGTCTGCAATGAATGCTTATCTCACTCAGAATGAAAACCAAAGTCCTAACGATAACAGTTTATAAGGCTCTATACCATCAGGCCTGATTAACATAGATTTCGTCTCCTACCACCTTCCCTTCGCTTACTCTCTTTTGGCCACACAGGCCTTGTTGTTCCTCAGACATGCCAGGCACACACCCATTTACAACCTTTGCTATAGTTACTACTATTGCCTAGATGCTCTTCTCATGAATCTCTGCATCAGGTAACTCTATTGCTTTCTTTGCTCAAATCTCATCTTCTTAATGAGGACTTTCTACTTAAAGGTGCAACCAATATGCCCTTTCCCCATTCCCACCCCCATCTTGGCACTTGGGATCCTCACCTACCAAAGTACTTATTTATTATATTTGTTACTCATTATCCAACCCTCTCTCCCTCTAATAGAATGTAAGCTTCATGAAGGCAGAAAACTTTGTCTTTTTGTTCATGAATGTATCCCTGGCAGTTAGAACAATACCTGGCACATAGGAGATGCTCAATAAATATTTGTGGAAAGAATGAATGATTTAGAACTCACAGGTTCTCAATTTTTAGTTCAGTGCTTTTCTCACAATGTCAGGATGCCTCTTAGCATCACGAGAAGATTAATATTAATAAAGTTAGATCGTGGTGGATGGGTGCCATTACCCCTGCGAATGGAGTTTATATAAAGGTGGAGGAAACTGAAGAGAATTGAGGAAGGAAGGAAGGAAAGAGCTAAATAAAATGGGGGAAGAAGGCAGAGACTAATGATTCTTCAAAGTTAATGTTCATGGATGACTATCTGTATTTGGAAATGTATTTTCAATTATTTTTATTGGTTACATTGTCATAATAGTCCCATGGACCATACTTCCCCAATATTTTCCCTTCCTTCAGTCTTTCCTAGACATGCAGTGGGCACACACTATATGCCAGGTCAGCGGTGTGTTGGGTTCTGGGGTTCCCTGATCCCTGATTTTGAGATCATCAATATCTAGTGGGAGAACCAGATAGACAATTATGAGATCATGTGATAAATAGTAAAATAGAAGTATAAAAGACATGCCATTGGAGTAGAGAAAAAGTTGCAATTAATACAAAGCTTTCTATTTAGAAGAGAAAGAGGTTGGAAAGTCTTCTGAGAAAATGATAAGATTTGAGCAGGCCTTTGAGGTAAATAAGACTTTTCCATGAGACAGAATGAGTTGCACAAGAGTGTGTTTGGGAAATAATGAGCAGTTGCACGTGGCTGGAGTATAGCTTCTGGTGAGTTAAGACTAGACAGGTAGGTTGAGGCCTAGGTTTTAGAAGGTCTGGTTTGTCGTGGGTACATGGAAATCATCAGCAATTATGACACATGGAAATGACATGGCCCAATTTGTATTTAAAAAAAGAAAACAACTACAGAGAAAGATAGGGTGGTGGAGACACTCTAGGCCTGATGGCTGTTAAAATGCCTTTGACAAGATACTTAGGGTTCAGCACTGGAAGTGTGGTTGACATTGCAGATGAAGGAATTCTAGGATACTCTTGCAGTAGAATTGACAGGTTCTGTGATGGATTACAATGTACTGGTAAAGGAGAAGTGGAGTCACGGCCACCCATGGGTTCTAGCTTGGGTGAAGAAGATGATTAGGCTATGAACGGAGATTGGAAGCCCATTAAAAAGGATCAGTTTGGAGTGGAGGAGATAATACATTTTATTTCAAATGTAGGATTGAGATGGGTTAATATCCTTGTAGAAATGATCAGTAGGCAGCTGAAAAAAACAGATCTAGAATTCTATATGCAGATGTGGAAATAAGGATTGTAGATGTAAGAAGATGCAGGCCTGGGTAATGCTGGCTCATGGCGAGGGTAGAATGACGGAACCAAGGACAAGCCAGTAGGATGTTATCATTTAGGGGGTTGGAGGAAGATATGAGTCTAAGAGCGTAGAAAAGACTCAGGAGAGACTCTTTCTCCCTCTCCTAAATTAAAAAAAAATTTTTTTTTAATGTTTTTAGTTATTTTTGAGACAGAGAGAAAGCACAAGCTGGGGAGGGGCAGAGAGAGAGGGAGACAGGAACCCAAGAGGGCTCCATGCCGACAGCACAGAGCCCGATGTGGGGCTCAAACTCATGAGCTGTGAGATCATGACCTGAGCCGAATTTGGATGCTTAGCGGACTGAGCCACCCAGGTGTCCCATATCTCCTCAATCTTTAAAAATTTATGCTCCCTTGTACTGAGAAGCATTTTGTGAGTTTGATAGAGTAATGTTCTAGGGTCTGAGAAAGAAAGCGATCAGTTGCATCTTACTGCGAAGAGGTAGGACCGGTAATGACGGACAAGCTCTCCTACTGCACAGGAACACATGAAAGCCACTGAAGGCAGTGTGAATCAGCACTGCCCTTCTGAGATCTATTTTGGCAATGTGTATCAAAAAGCCTCTTCCTCTCGCCATTACTCCTGAAGTCCTGTATACTCTTCCTCTTTCCTGTTTGAATAAGTCTGTCCGCGTCCTTGTCCTTGGATTACTGCAACAGTCTCCCAGCTGTGCTCCCTGCTCTCAGTCCCACTGCTCTCTGATCCTCTCTCCCCACTGAGGACAGAGGTCTTTCTAAAACAAGAAGCCAATCCCATCATCTGTCCTCTGCCGAAAACCTCTTAATGACTAGAGCTATTCAACTTGACCTGAGACACTTAATGTCCGCCTTCCCAGTGTTTGCACTATGACCGGACATACTCCTTCCTGTTCCTAAAATGCCCCATGTTGTCTTTAGCCTCTGGGCTTCTACACATTTTCTTTTGTCTGTAATACTCTCCTCTCTCCTCACCTCTACTCACCCTGTTAATTCCTTCTTTCCTTCAGGCTTTGGTTTATTTTTTTTAATTAAAAAAAAATGTTTATTTATTTTGAGAGAGAGAGTGAGTAGGGGAGGGACAGACAGAGAGGGAGAGAGAGAATCTCTAGCAGGCTCCACACTGACAGTGCAGAGCCTGATGCAGGGCTCAAACCCCCAAACCATAAAATCATGACCTGAGCCAAAATCAAGTGTTGGACGCTCAACTAAGCCACCCAGGTGCTCCCAGGCTTTGGTTTAAACAGCACCCCCTTTGAGAAGCCTTCTCTGACCCCTTAGACTTAAGCTAGTTTCCTTTCCCCTATGTCCTTTATTATAGCATTACCATACTTAACTGTTAGGGCTTATTTAATTTTTTATCCCCCTGTCCTCCCTGCCAAGGGGTCCAGGTCACATGGGGACAATTTTCTTGTATTGCTGCTACTTTCTCAACAAACTTAACACCTGCTACATAGGCACATATTGGGTACATGAGAGGTACTCAAAAAATACCTGTTATTAAATATTCATTAAAAAGTTTTTTTTTTTAAATGTTTTTACTTATTTTTGAGACAGAGAGAGACAGAGGTTGAGCAGGGGAGGGGCAGAGAGAGGGGGAGACACAGAATCCGAAGCAGGCTCCAGGCTCTGAGCTGTCAGCACAGAGCCCGACGCAGGGCTCGAACTCATGGAGTGTGAGATCATGACCTGAGCTGAAGTCGGATGCTTAACCAACTGAGCCACCCAGGCACCCCATTAAATATTCATATACTTTGACCCACTAATTCAAGTTTTGGGCATTTGTCCCAGGGGAATAGTCAACAAGACAGTGTGGGATGGAAAGGGAAGATGATATAGTAGAAATATGGTGTTAGAGACTGTGAGGCTTGAACCCTGACCCTAACACTTGTGGCATGTTGTTTTCTGAGGCTATTTTCTTCTCTGTAAAGTGGGGATATGTCCTATTGACAGGAAAACAAAAACAGGTCACTGAGCTAGGTGCCATGACTTTCAAAAGGGAAGTTTCCACAAAGAGATGGAAGAACATCATTTTACGGAATAGTTCAGGAGTGAGCGAGGAGGAAATACAGAATACAAACGATTAGTTCAAGAAAATTGGGATTGAAGAGAGTGAGATGGAGCAGGCACTTGAGATGTCCTTTGATGAGAGATGTAGGCATTTCCTAGTAGAAGGAAGCCAACACAGAGGAAGAAAAAGAAGCTAAGCTTCACTGAGGTCCCAGGAAACGAGGGGTGGGATCATACACATGAGGAAAGGATACTCAGGGAGTAACATGTTTTCTTGAGGAGTAGCAGTAGAGTCAAGTTAAGGCTACTAATATATTTGGTGGTAGTGACAGGAGAATCTGAAAGAGTTTTCAGTGGACTATCTTGCTCTTCTAAGGACATCTCACTAGAATTAAACAAGCCAAGATGAACTTGAAAGTTTGGGGAAAATAACAAGGCCTTCCTGTAGAACTCAGGAAAAGGGTCCAGGAAGGGTGAATACTTTGGCCAAACAGCGTTGAAAGAACCAGCTGGGATTGAAGTAGAAATTTCAATATTCATAATTTGAAATGGTAACAATAGGCTTCTGTTCCAACTTAGCAGATCAGAATGCCAACACTGCGTGGTTGGTTTAACCAAGGGTTGGATATTGTTGTGGTGGGCAGGGTATAGGATGGGCCACTATTATGTCAGAATTGCCTAGGCTGAGGACAGGAGGGGGAGTGAGGAGTGAGCTGGCATATATACCAGAGCAAGTTCCCAATGCCATTAATGAATGATGACACATGTCCTGGGAAACTGATGATAGTAGCAACAAGAATGAGAAACAGGTGCTATAACTGGCTTCATCTCTGAGGGAGGAGGGGTGCTGGAAGGGGTATCAATGAACAGTGGCTCCAAAAAGCAATAGGAGAACAAAAGAATGCCAAGCTGACAATGCTGAAAACAGGCCAAATAATACAGACATATTGGTATATACATATATGTATGTAGTTGGTGACTGGGTCTTTATAGTACACTCCCATTTGAGGCTCATTCATAGCTTCTCTCCCCTATTTATTGAACAAGTGAGTTCTAAGCTCCTGATACCTGGGTCCAGCCATGAAGAAGCCAGGCTAAGTGTGAAGGGCTGAACATTTATTCAATTAGCAAATACTGACTGAAGGTACCAGGTTCTAGGCATTGTCTGAAGATTTAAGGAGGGAAAGGGTAATGATCTTGCCTTTAGGAAGCTCATGGTTGAATCTTGGGCATGTGTATATTTGCTGAAGATTTACAAAGATTTTTATAAGGAGAAACTTGAACTTCCCACCATTAATTCTCCTTCCCACTAAGTATGTGGTGCTGGAGATTGAGGGAGAGGGGTGGGAGAGTGCTAGCAATGAAAGTCTGACTGTGTTAGTAAAATTTTGGAATTAAGAAAGTATTTTCTAAAAAGGGATTTTATTTTCAAGTAACATAGTATGGAACTTAGACTTATCATGAATTCCCCAGCAAAGAGTCTGCTTACTTTAATTGATATGACAGTGAAATTAATTGGGTCTACTAACGCTAGTGAATAACACTGCTTACAGGTATGGGTAGGATTTCATGGGTGGCAGAGTAGCCAGGCATTCTGCACATACACGATGTGTCCTGTATTTAATGGTTTGTCCTGCTTCCTGTATTGGCTTTCTCAGGACACCCTAAATGTTCTGTAGCCATTTTTTTCTGAGTAAATTATAAAAATTCAGCAGTTAAAGCTATTATTCAAATTGATTTGGGCACCCTATTTGCTAAATTCTGTGCCCTACTAAGGAATCATTCAATGCCTATACGCTTCCATGCTCTGGCGTGCTTCATGGTGTCTCTGGCAAGGCAAATAGGATTTCCTGTCCCAGGAATTTCCCAACAATGAAAACAGTCTGTCTTCCTGAAATTTTTACCTGATACCCCAAGCAGCACTCTTTGAGACCATATAGAACAAATCAAATCCCTTTTCCTTAAAGAACTTCAGATATTGAATTTGCTTTGTTGGAGACCACCTCATGTTATAAACTCTTAAGTTTTCTATGAGCTCAATCCACTGGTGTGCTAGTAAACTGGATCAAGACCACAAAAGACAAAACCCTGGTTTGTGGCATATGCTGATTTCTGTGATGAAGACGCTCCAGCCATGACACCATGACCAATTTCATGCTGCCAAAGTCAAGTGATTGAACTCAGAGTTGGGAAGGGCTGTGCACATTCCACTCTCGAGGTTGGTATGTGTTGGCTCCAGCACACCGATGCTTCAGTTTTTGTTTTATTAACATATTTTGCTAATTGGTTTCACTCCATTTGAATACTGAATTGATACTGGTGTCTTGAGGAAAAGAATTTTATAAATACAGCGAGATTTGCGAAGAGGAGGTGACATATTGGCTATGGAGGATAAAGGAAAGGATGGGCTTAAAAATACCCCCCAGGTTAGCAGGTATCGCTGCTGATCAAGATAGAGACGGTATGTTCAGGGAGGAAAGGTAAGTGATCTATACATCTATTGGACAAATATTTAGTGAGCACTAATTCATGTCAGGCACAGGTATTTCTGAGACAGATTGAGAACACAACAGATAAAAACCCTTGCTCTTGTGCCGTTGATATTTGATCTAATTAGAATTGGACCCTTGAAGGAAACCTGTGGGAATCTCATTGGACCCAGAGCCTTCTGCTGAGTAAGTGCTTGAAGTAACCCAGCTTCAAGCCACTAAGAGATTTGATAAATGGCTTTCTAGTACCTTGTGCTGTACCATTAGAAACCTCCATCCAAACTGACTTCACATGGTGCAATTGTTACCTCTTACAGGTAGCCCTTGCTGACATTCCTTACTGCCTACTGCCTCCCTCCCTCTGAATCCAGTTAACTCTTGTTCCATAGCAACCCTTGTGGTGGTAAGATATAACCCTTGTTATTCTGTGTAATATGTATCTTTTTGCTTCCCCACTGGGTTGTAAATTTCCCAAGGGTGTTTTCTTGCAAGTTCCATCTTAATAGATAAAGCAGAGCCATCCATCAGCTTAACCTTTTTCTGAAGTAGTAAAGACCAAACTAAACTCATTTTCAATGAAAAATATTCACCTAAGCCAGTCAAAATCATTTTTACTTTACATTAATATTTTCCCTCCTGTTACATTAAAAATAAAATCCCCAAACAAAAATGTAGCCCCTAAAATCTGCCCGTCACGTATTTTATTCTAATTAAACACACACACACTTTTCAAAAATCATTTTAAAAGTAATGTTTTTGAACTCCCTACTAATGACTTTATTTACTAGTTTACATTTGTCTTATTGTGGAGGAAAGTTACATGCATGGGGGAGGAAGAGTAATCAGAGAGCAGCCCTGGGGACAAATATTGCCTTGGGAAAAAATAATGCAAATAAATATATGAATCAGTGTCTCAAGTCAGTCGTTCAATGACTCACTGGGAGAGGGAATGGTTTTTCCTCTGGACTCTGGCACCCAGTGGAAACCATCTCTAGAAAACATTTCATCTTTTTCTACAATGGTAACGTAGCACAGTGTTCTCTAGGCATGTTACATCTGCCACATGGCAAATCTACAAGACTCTAAAGAGTGCCATTTGAATATGATTTCTTCTTGCATAGTGAGTAGTTTCAGCAGGGCCAGGAGTTTGCTTAGGTTTTCTGAAGATAATCGGGATCAAAACCTTACACGTTCCTTTTGTCCTCAAAACAGCTATCACAGCCATACTTTTCAACATTCCGGTAAGTTTTGATCTTGAAGGCATTCAGGAACGTTCTTACATTTCTAATTTTGTTCCAGTTTGATATGTATCATACTTCCTCTCCCAAATCAACTCCACATTCAACATGTCTTATCATCTTCCAAGAGAAACCACTCATGCAGGGTACTCATCTCTGATGGGTTGTGCCTAAATATTGTGCTCTCACCAAATTACTTATTTGCCAGGATGTCTGCTCTCCAAGAGCTGCCATATATATTATATACAGCAAAGTTTTCTGGCAAATTTGCTTTTGGTTTCTTCAAAAGTAACATGGATTTTCCAGGGCTAAAGGATACAAAGAGGTGTTTATTTTTCAGCTTTTCTACCCAATTAGTTTTAACACAAATATATAAAGATAGTACCAGTGTCCCGGTGGAGGTGATTTCTCCGGATTGTTCCACTGTATCCATTTATCTGCCTCTCCTTGTGAGAAGGCTGGAACTAAAAGTTCCAAAGCTGGTCCTCTGCCCATTTGCCTAGGATGAACTTCTTCCCTTCCTTGCTCTCACCCTAGATTGTGGATTTTGTTTGAAATCTGTTCCACTTCAGACACTTCAAGAGCAACCTCATTAATCCTGCTCAAATGAAATCTGGGAGTCCTTAAAAAAAACCCAAAAGGCTCTATGTGGCCAGTTCATGGCAACCCCAAGAACTTTGATTTAAGTTTTGCCTCTGATTATATTTTGACATGATGCTTTTTTTCTGTAAACACTGAAAAAACCAAGTCAAGGTTTAGGCAAGTAGGGGCAGGGCCTCATGGAGAGGTTGGAGTTGCCTGAAGTTGGGGGGGGGGGTCCCCGAAACACACAATTATCACCTCAAACCTATTTCCCTCAAAGCTGGGAGTGACGGCTGGGTGATATTCTCAAAGCACCACCTGTCTGGAGAAAGGGTATTCTGCCTTCTCTACAGAGCTCTGCATGTACACTAATCCATAACATCCTCAGTAAGTACCTTGGTCGTTGCTTGTGGTCATACACTCCGTGGACCAGTCTTGGGGGATCACAGGGGCAACCAGCTCAGCAAACTTGGTCAGAGGACAGCTGGGAGTGCAGCCTGGCAGTGTGAGGGGATATGGTTCGTGCTGCGTCTCATTCCGATAGTACATCTCTATGAAATACTCCCTGGTGGAAGAAGGTAGAAGAGAGAGCTGTTAGTTCTGTGTTGTTGAACTGCCATTGAATATTTTCCCATCTGGCCTGTAACGTGTCAGCTGTAGGACTAGGGGAAAAATATACAGGAATGAGTAGATATGAGCTAACTTAGGTGTGGGAATAGGGAGTTGGGGCCAGTGGGCCAGATCCAGAGGGTAGAAATGGGAGGACTGGTTTGTTAGCTAACCAGGGGCAAAGGAGGTAGGGACCAGGAAGCTTAATCAGAGAGGGAGCTACCAGGTGGTGGTTGGGGGAGTTGGGGGTGATTTGATGAGCCTTTGAGTAAAAAGTGGGGATCAGGTGGGGTGTTGGGTTTTCTTTCTATTCTCTCCCCTTCATGATCCCCATTTGCTTCATTTTCTTTTCCTCTCTCAGTATTTCTTGTAGCCTTTCCCCTGAATGAAGGTGTCTCTCTTCTCCTTGGCCAGGCAATAACTTGGAAACATATGCGCTTAAATATACATCAAGATTTTATCAAAATTACATCTCAGAAAGAGGGTGTGGGTGCATACCTAGGTAATACTCAATACTTTACTTGAAAAAACAAGGTGTTGTTTCAGGAAAAACCACTGGCCTTTGCCAACCTTGTAAAACTAGTACAAGGGGCTTATGGAAGTCTTTTGCCAAACACGCAGGAGAGAAATTCAAGTAGGATTTAGTGATCATTCTTGCCGTAGTAACCTCACAACTGCCACTGTTGGGTTGTTGTTATAAACAAGCCTTTAAAACATCACTTTGAAAGCCACATAAACAGTATTAACCGCAAATATTCACTTAGAGAAATGTTTTTAAAAACTTCCCATTATTATGTGAATGAGTGCTTATACCCCGGGATAATTTTCCAGTGACAGCATCTTTTATCTCAAGATGATATGGCAAACATAACTAACAGTCAATCAAAATTTGTGATTCTCTTTCTACTGAATAGAGTTATGGCTGAAAATGGACTACATTTCCCAGACTCCTTTGTACCTAGGTGGGACCAAGTGACTACAGGTATTCCTTGGAGATGTTGTGGGTTTAGTTTCAGACTACTGCAAGAAAGCAAATATCACAATAAAGTGATTGAAAGGAATCATTTGATTTCCTAGTGCATGTAAAAGTCATGTATATTCTATATAGTAGTCTACTAACTGTGTAACAGCATATGTCTAAAAAATGTGTGCAACCTAATTAAAAATACTTTATTGCTAAAAAATGCTAACCATCATCAGAGTTTTCAGTCAATTGTAATCTTTTTGCTGGTGGAGGGTCATGCCTCTGTATTGGTGACTGCTGACTGCAGGGTGGTGGTTGCTGAAGTTGAGGGTGACTGGCAATTTCTTAAAATAAGACGACAGTGAAATTTGCCACATCAGTTAGTTGACTCTTCCTTTCCTGAACAATTTCTCTGCAGCATGTGATGCTGTTTGACAGTATTTTACCCACAGAAGAACTTCCTTCAAAAGTGGAGTCAATCCTCTCTAACCCTGCCACTGCTTTATTAACTAAGTTCATGTGATATTCTAAATCCTTTGTTGTCACCTCAACAGTCTTCTCAGCATCTGTAGCAGAAGTAGGTTCATCTCAAGAAACCACTTTCTTTGCTCATCCATTCAAATTTTGTCATGAGATTGCAGCAATTCAGTCCCATCTTCAGGCTCCACTTCTAATTCTAGTTCTCTTGCTGTTTCTACCACATCTGCACTGAAGTCTTAAACCCCAATCATCCATGAGGGTTTTGGAATCAACTTCTTCCAAACTTCTGTTAATGTTGATATTTTGACTTCTTCCCGTGAATCATGAATGTTCTTAATGGCATCTAGAACAGTGAATCCTTTCAATTTGCTTGGCCCCAATCCATCAGAGAGGAATCACTAGTGTATCTATGGCAGCTAGAGCCTTCCAAAAGGTGTTTGTCAAATCATAAGATTTGAAAGTCAAAACTGCTCCTTGATCCATGGGCTGCAGAATGAATGTTGTGTTCTCAGGCATGAAAACATCTCATTGTACATCTCCATTAGAGCTCTTGGGTGACCAGGTGCATTGTCAATAAACAGTAATATTTTAAAAGGATATTTTTCTGAGCAGGTCTCAAAAGTAGGCTTTTGTAAAATACTATTTCAGTAAACCATGTTATAAACAGATGTGCAGTCATCCAGTTTTGTTGTTCCATTTACAGAACACAGCTATATTAGATTTAGCATACTTCTTAGGGTCTTAGGATTTCCCAAGTGGTAAATGAGCACTGGCTTCAACTTAAAGTCACCAGCTGCATTAGACCCTAAAGAGGGAGGCAGCCTGTCCTTTGAAGCTTTGAAGTCACGCATTGACTTCTCTCTAGCTGTGAAAGTCCTAGATGGCCTCTTCTTCCAATAGAAGGTTGGTTCATCTACATTGAAAATGTGTTGTTTACTGCAGCCACCTTCATTAATGATCTCAGCTAGATCTTCTGGGTCACTTGCTGCAGCCTCTCCATTGGCATTTGCTGCTTCATCTTGCATTTTTATGTTATGGAGACGGCTTCTTTTCCTAGACCTCATGAACCAATCAATCTCTGCTGGCTTCCAGCTTTTCTTCTGCAGCTTCCTCCTCTCTCAGCCCTCACAGAATTGAAGAGAGTCTGGGCTTGCTCTGGATTAGACTTTGGCTTAAAGGAATGTTGTGGCTGGTTTGATCTTTTATGGAGACCATTAAGACTTTCTCCATATAAGCATAGATTGTTTTGTTTCCTTATCATTTATGTACTCCGTGGAGCAGCACTTTTAATTTCCTTCAAGAATTTTTCCTTTGCATTCACAACTTGGCTACCTGTGTGGCACTAAAGGTCTAGCTTTCGGCCTATCTCAGCTTTCAACATTCCTCCCTCACTAAGCTTAATCATTTCTAGTTTTTGACTTAAAGTTTGACACATGCAACTCTTCTCTTCACTTGAACACTTAGAGGCTGTTGTAGGGTTATTAACTGGCCTGATTTCAATATTGTTGTGTCTCAGGGAGTAGAGAAGCCCGAGGAGAGGGAAAGACAGAGAGAGTGAGAATAAGAGTGAGAGTGAGAGAAAGAGAGAGAGCGAGAGCGAGAGCGAGAGCAAGAGAGAGAGAAAACGGCCGGTTGGTGGAACAGTCAGAACACACACATTTATCTACTAAGTTCACAGTCTTATATGAATGTGGCTCACGGTGCCCCAATACAATTACAATAGTAACATAAAAGATCACTGATCACAGATCACCAAATATAATAATAGTGAAAACTTCGAAATATGGCGAGAATTACCAAAATGTGATACAGAGACACAAAATGAGCAATTGCTGCCAAAAAAAATAGCAGCTGTCAAAAAAATTGCTTGACACAAGTTTGCCACAAACGTTCAATTTGTAAACGATGCAATAACTATGAAGTGCAATAAAGTGAAGTACAATAAAATGAGGTATGCCTATCATTTTAGCCAGTAGAATGCAAACAGAAGTGATATGTGCCCCTTCTGGGTTAAGGTGGTTGATAAACAGGTTGTCTTCTCTACCCTCTCATTTCTTTCTGTAAGTTGCCTGCAGGTGAGCACAGCACTCTTGAAAACTATTGGTCCAAAAGATGGAAGCCTGGGGGTGCCTGGGTGGCTCAGTCGGTTAAGCGTCTGACTTCAGCTCAGGTCATGATTCGGTTCGTGAGTTCAAGCCCTGTGCCGAACTCTGTGCTGACAGCTCAGAGCCTGGAGCCTGCTTCGGATTCTGTGTCTCCCTCTCTCTCTCTGCCCCTCTCCCACTTGCGCTCTGTCTCTCAAAAATAAATAAACATTAAAAAAATTAAAAAATAAAAGATGGAAGCCTGGGTCCCCAAATCACACCATGGGCGAATCAACTCCTATTAGCCAGGGACATCTCTACTAGAGTATTAGATATGTGAGAAAGAAATGTCCATTGGGGTAAACCTCTGAGAATCTGAGGTTCATTTGTACAGCAGCTAAAATTACCCTTATTTGTTAATATATCTGGAAAACAGTTTTTAGGGGACTCAAAATGGACTCTAGTGGTGAAGACACAAGTTAAGATGCATACAAAGAGTTTGGATAAAATTATTTCATGAAATCTGAAAGTGGAATAAAGCAATATTTTTAACTTAGTGAATTATTTTACATTTTACTTTACTTTACTTTAATTTTATGAGAGAGAGTCCATGAGCAGGGGAGGGATAGAGGGAGAGGGAGAATCTTATGCAGGCTCTACGCCGATGCAGGGCTTGATCTCATGACCATGAATGAGGTCATGATCTGAGCCAAAATCAAGATTCGGATGCTCAACCAACTGAGCCACCCAGGTGCTCCTTTAGTATTTGATTTTAAATTTATGTACCTAACTGAAAATTAAATATTAAAAAATATTTAAGCTAATAATAATAAAACCTGAGATCAAGTGGTGTTGATTGTGAAAAGCACCTTTTAGATACCTACCCCTTCTCAAGATACAATTCCATTATGTGGCAGGAAGCATAGGGAGGAAGGATTCCATTGTAAACATCTAGTGCCATCTGCAAGCCAGCCACGGTAGTATCATGCTGTGGGGATTTGAAACAAATCATTTTTGATCTTTACCTCTGGTTCAGATGTACGTCCCATAGGTAGTTTTAAGCACTTGTAGAAAACCATGATGGTTTCCGATCCAATTAAATTTGCCATAACCCCAATGACTCAAGGGGCAGAGAGGGGAAGAACTAATTTTGGTTGAGCATCTGTTGTGTGCTAGGCAGTGAGACTTAAATACATATTATTTCCATTACAAATATGAGCAAACAGACCCAGAGATATTAAGTAACTTGCTTAATGTCATATAACCCTGAAATGGAAGAAATAAATTTGAGTCAAGTTTTCTGCTTTTGTCCCTTGCCTTTTCTAGTGGAACATCTCTGTTTTAGCTGGTTTCACTGATTTGCATTACATTTTAAAATATTTTGGAACACATTAGTGCTAGATTGTATTTCTTCTACAGATTAGAATAATCTGTGATTTTAAAGTTGGGGAAGAATATGTAAGGTTATAAATATCAGGGAAGACAAAAATGTAAGGAAATGGAGAGCACAGCTTAAAAGTAATTGTTAAAGGTTTATCCCAGTGTGGCTGGAAGGCATAGGGGACTGGTTTTTCAGTCTTAGTTTTGCCACTAATTAACTACACAATCTTTGAAAGTCCTCAGCTTCTCTATCGACAAACGGGCATAACATTTGGTTGCCTAAATTATATGGCAGTGTACATATATTATAAAGGGGTTAGAACTAATTTACTAGAGAAAGAAACAGAATTACAGAATTATGACTTGCCAGAAATCACACAAGTTAGAACTGGAAAGCAGATGGGAAGCTAAAAAAATTGGCAGAATGGACTGGTTTCAGGAAGCCCTTCTCCAGGAAGCACTACACTCTGTTTCATCCATAAGCTCTTTGTCTTACCCCATTTAGAACCCCTGATCATAAACAAACTTCCTTGTATCTATAGTCACCTCATCCATCTTCCTGCAGAATGGAAACATGGCTTTCTTCAGCCAAACCGCATCTGAGAAATCCTCTATCACGGAGAAGTGGGTGGGAAGCCGAGTCACCATATTGCGTGTCCTGGTTCGCTGATCTTTGCAGACTCAGTCCATGGATGGCCATTTCAGTGCTCAATGCACCCCTCAAATCCCACCCTCCACCCCGCCAGCAGTGCCCATTTGCCTGACTCCTGCTCCAAGATGGAGGTCTTCTCTGAGACCTCTCTTTTTCTTCCTGCACCCAGTGTAGCTCTAACTTCAGGCTGCAGTCATTTGCCCCCTTCTCTCCCCTAGTCCCTTTGCCACCTGGAGATTTTTATTTGGATGCTCCCTGATGCTTCAAACCCAATTGTCTAATCATTCCCCTGCCCCAGGAGCACCTCCGTTAATGGCTCCACCCTCCTTTTGGTCTTGGAGGCTTGAAACATGGCCTTCACCTGTGGGTTTACCTCCACGTCATTACTCTCTGCCCACATCTAATTCATGCTCTGCTTTTGGTTTGGAACAGAAATGATGCTTCCCCTCTCCGAGGCAAAGCTTTTACCTGTACTGCATTTCCATACTGCTTTGTATGGTATTTATGTCTTCGTGTCAGTTTTAGACTGTAAACTCAAGGGCTAGAATTAGGTGTTTAATTTTAAAATTAAAAATTTTAAATATAAAAGCAAAATAAAATTAAAAAATGCCAACCACATAGGTGGTCACATATACACATATTCAGGAGATCTGACAAATCAATATTGAAAAGCTTTGAAGAGCTGTCTACTATCTGCTGGGCATTAGGGAAATGATGATGAAGAAAATGAGGCTCCCTCCTTAAAGAGGTCACTTACTGGACAAATGGATATTGATTGGAGATGAAAATACTTACTGCAGAATACATGACAAGTTTTCTGTGGTTTGATGGCCGAGTTGCACTCTTCAGGTGATTGAGGATTTCACCAACCAGGACACCTTAAAGATAGATCAACAAAGGAGCTGAACCAAATGTGGGCTTATGTTTTAGTTCCTAAACTTTGTGTTTATTCCTACTTAGTGATTCTCTCTGCCATGATTCTCAAGACTTGAGAGGAAAAGAACTAACTTTGGTTGAGCATCTATTGTGCTTTATACACATTAGTTTACTGAACCTGACTTCTATCCCCCGTTTACACCGAGGAAGCTGAGGCCCGGCGACACACAGTGAGTCATATACAGGCTGTGCAAAGAGAGCTGGATTGGCACACTGGGACCCTACCACCCCCAGGTTTTGTTAAAGCTCAAGACAGGAGGTTGAGGAACTTGAAAGGAATTGCTAATGGCATTTTTCAGACAGTTCTTAGTGAGTGCTCTTCTCCAGGGCAGCCGTGATGCGATAGCCTGGCACGTATTCTGTCTCCCCCTCTTGCTTCTGTTCTCGTGGTCAAACCTGTGTGAGGCCGTGGGAAAAAGCAGCTCTCTGGATGTCTGTACAAGTCATGGGCTGTTTTCTGTGGCCCATTACTCCAGGTTACCCTGGGTATCACTATTAGGGGGCAGTCCGCATCTTTCATCTAAGGAATCCATCTGTCTTCAGTAGAGGAGAGCTCTTGCCCTTCATGTTTGTTGCTCCTGAGGTGATGAAGGCGGGTACACAACTCACAGTCTCCATGTCCTTGAAGGCTGAGGGGTACCTTGGAGTGCCAGGCATGGTCTTGAGGACATACTGCCCCAGGAACTTCCACAACCATCACCTGAAGACTCCTTATATCTCTGGCGTTTTTTTTACTACACGTGTACTCTCCTGGCTTCCCAGTGATCAGTTCGTTTTTGTCAAGAGCAGGGCATTGATGTTAACAAGATGGAGGGTCATTCTGGACTCTGTGGTCCACTCAGCAAACACACACTGAGCAGGTACCATGTGCCAGATACTATGCTAGGTGAATCAGACTCCTGCCTTCGAAAATCTCTTAAAATAGTACACAGAGACTGTTTATTCATCTATAT
This sequence comes from Panthera uncia, assembly GCF_023721935.1. Taxonomy (NCBI): domain Eukaryota; kingdom Metazoa; phylum Chordata; class Mammalia; order Carnivora; family Felidae; genus Panthera; species Panthera uncia. Next base: position 127,523,357 of record NC_064810.1, read on the forward strand.
ACCAAGAGGCACAATAAAAGGCTAATTACAAAGGGAGGTGGTCTGTTCTTTCTGTAGATGCTGTGACTTCCCTTGACTGGGAACGGAAGAAGCTAGATGCTGCTTCTCCAATGGGTCTACGTCACTCTGCTTCAGAGAAGGTCGCTTTCTCAGAGTCCTTTAGGGATAACACCATCACCTACCAGCAACTTGCTCTGCAACAGGTAACTTTGAAGCTGCCTTCAGCATTGATAATGGGAGATGATATCAGCTCTTGGTTCTGAGGTGATTGTCCACCTTGCCCCCAGAAGAAACTAGGGGTAACTACCATAGTTATCCCCGGGCTCTGACATGCCAATTGTTTTGCTTTATAGGAGGGGAAACTGAGGTTCAGAGACACTCAGCAACTTGTCCAAAATTCCACAACTTGTGCACAGGGGGGCTGAACGTCTCTGAACCCAGCATGTCTTAATCACTAGACTCCACTGTAGCGTGCACTAGCTTCTCCGTTCCCTGTTACATCATTTATTAACTGCATAAACCAGACAAAATATCACTGAGTGGAAGACATAAACTTCCCTTCCCACACTCTTGAGCTACAGCAGGGGCTGGCAAACTTTTTCTGCAAAGGACCAGACAGTGGACCATATGGTCTGCCATAACTGTTCACTCTTGGGTGGAAGCCCAAAACAGCCATAGTCCTACCTAAATGAATGAGTGTGGCTGAGTGTCAATAACATTTTATTTATAAAAAATAGGCAGCAGGCTGGATTTGGCTTGCAGGCTATAGTTTACTAACCTGTGGTCTATAGCAAGAAGAGGTTTACATTAATACAGATGTGACCAGCCATATATTCCTAAATGAACCTTAGGGATTTTCTTGGTGTGTGTGTGTGTGTATGTGGCAAAATGTGGGTGGAGTGTGCATATTACCAAATTGTATCATCCCTAACACCAACTGGTAGAACAAAAGTTTTGGCAAAGATCAGAAGATACCAGTCAAAGTCCTGATGTTCCTGTGTGACTCTGTCACCTAGACAATATATGTTTTTTTTTTTCCTGCAGGATTGTGTTCAGCCGCTTCATCATTCAACAAGCACGTAGTTGACAAATCTCTCTTGCCTAGCCAGATCCAAACAATAGGCTGAACTTGGGTTTTGGTAGGAATCATTCAGGAAACTATTCCCTGGTTTATCAATACACTGGACTTCTCCAGAAAACAGGGCAGGTGCATTCACAGAGAAACCAGTCTTCAAAGTCCAAGACAGAAAGAACCCCTGAGGGAAAGACTCTCACAGACAGAATCTAGATGGGGAAACTGACTGAGCGGGGAAGTTATTTCCCTGAAATGCAATCTCTAGTAGTCAAAGGAAAAAAAGAAGAGGAACAAGCTGTGAGGAAAACCCCCATTTTTTATTCCTGTACAGAGTTCTACATCTATTATTAAACTATTCTCAACTTCTGCCTGGCTTTCTCTGCCCATTTCTTCACTGTTTCTTGCATCTAGAGAAGTGCTTCTGAACTTTCATGTTTTATGAGGTACCTCAGGATTTCATTACAATGCAGATTCTGATTCATCTGGTCTGGGGTGGGGCCTGAAATTTCTGCATTTCTAACCAGAGGCTTGGTGAGGCTGAGATCACTGCCCCATGGACTGCATTTTGAGTAGTGAGAGGCTGAATTCCTCAGCCCATCATGAGTAGGTTGAGGGACCTCAATCAAGAACCCTATCTCTACCATCTGATGTGGCTTGGGATGGTCACACTTCTAAGGCCTGGTGGTTCAGGAATAAGACCCGGTGTATGTGTAGTCAACAAGGCCCAACTTCCACCCTCTGCCTCCTTTCCTGTTTAGCACATCAGATTGGGCTGCTTCCTGGTCTCTGTCCCTACACCCAGCCCTGAATGAACATCTGCCCAGTCTGGTCCAACAACCAGGATGCTTTGCCTCTGTGTATTCTCCTGGGGCTCTGCTGAACTTGTCCTGACCCCGCCAGTGAATAGGGTCTGGCAATGGTTGGAGTCTTGATGTGATTGCCCTTTTTTTCTCAAACTGTCTAGAGTATATGACTTGGAAATTCTAATCCTGTGGCTTAGAATTTCTTCACTGTTATTTCAACCTGCCATAATGGACTATCTTACTCTCCATCCTTACTTTTATTTATTTTGAGAGAGAGAGAGAGAGAGAGAGAGAGAGAGAGAGAGAGAAAACAAGCAGGGGAGGGGCAGACAGAAGGAGAGACAGAATCCCAAGTAGACTATACAATCATTGCAAAGCCCGACTTGGGGCTCCAACTCACAAACTGTGAGATCGTGACCTTAGCCAAGATCAAGAGTCAGATGCTTAACTGACTGTGCCACCCAGGCGCCCCTCTCCATCCTTAATTTTAATGCCTATATTAACACCTGAATCTGACGCTTCCTTTGGTATCTTGGCTTGGCCACCCAACTGCCCTCAGAAGCATCACATGTATCTCTATCCTGCCTGGTCCTAGCTTCTTTCGTCCACCCACCTATCCTGATTATAAGGATTTGGCATCCTCTTGCCTGGTCTACCTTTGTTATGATAGGATGTCCTACACAATGAAGGGCCAAATCCAGCTGAAAGGAGGCATCACTGAGAAATAAACACCTTCCACCCCCAATGGGAACATTTAAGCTGTGTCATAAACTTGTCAGTTGCAGTATGTGTTAATCTACAGGATACAATTAGCCTGAAAAATATGTTTTATTAACTTAAACAGTGGATACCACCAAGAATTTTGGGAAAATGGTCCCCTTTTGTCATACTTCCCCCTTGAAAAATTCATACTATAGGCCACCAGACACAATTGCTTTTCATGGAGCTCTGATACAAAATCATTGAGGCACCTGGGTAGCTCATTTGGTTAAGCCCCTACTTCAGCTCAGGTCATGATCTTATGGTTCGTGAGTTCGAGCCCTGTGTCGGGCTCCGTGCTGACAGCTGGAGCCTGGAGCTTGCTTTGGATTCTGTGTCTCCCTCTCTCTCTGCCCCTCCCCTGCTCATGCTCTTTCTCTCTCAAAAATAAACATTAAAAAAGTTAAAACAACAACAACAATAAAAGCCTTAATTGTTTGAAAGGATGAAAAGTATCATTTACCTTCATCCCAAAGCTTCCATTTTCCAGATAGGAAAACTAAGACCCAGAGCGGGCAATGTTAATGAGTATAAAAACACATAATGTTTATTGACAGTGTATTATGTACCAGGTACTATTTGCCCTAAGCTTTTTGAATACATACGTTTATCGAATACATACGTATATATCACTCAACCACAAATCCAATACGCTCCTTTCACTTTCTTATATACTTACCCCCCTGCAGTCTAGATTTCTCTTTCTGCTTGTGAATTCCATAGACAGACAGGATGGACAATTCTGATAATTCTTTCAACTTAGTCATGGTGTCCTCTGTGGCCCAGGAGGGTAAAGTGAAATTGTGAACACTCTGTAGCAGAGAAAAAGGGAAGAAAATGTGTATTTTTATTTGTTAACTTTTTTGTCCTCTTTCCACCACAAGAACTCCTGGGTCTAGGCTTTCTTGTCCTGACATTTGTCTCTAGGAAACCTTTCCTTTGTGATAAGTAGTGGTATTAATTTTCAGAAGAAAAATTCACAGGGACTAATTTGCCCCTTCCTACTCAGTCCATAGCTTTTGGCTTAACTGTGGGTCCAAAGGATAATTCCTATTTTGCAAAGTAAGGGTGAGATAGGGTAAAAATGTACCTCATTCCTTTATGAAAGGTTTAGAAATCTATTAACCTGTGGGGAAGGTGACACTGACAGGGTTTGATGATGTTTTCCTCAAAGCTGAATGAACGTCCTGAGAGGATAGCCGGGAGAGGCAATATATTTCTGGAACCTTCAGTACCAGACCCCCACTCCCATTAGCTCCAGTTCACTGACTCCCGAGAAAGTGCACTGTATATACAGTAGACTCTTTGTGAAACTTTTTAAACGGATGAACAAGCTGTATAGCATGGTGGGTAAAGGCTTTGTGCCAATATTTATTACTTGCTATGAAAAATTGACTAAGACTCCCCCAGATTTGAAACAGGAGAGACAGAGAGACAGAGAATTCTTGAAAGAGGAGATCAAAGTGGAGTGGCCCAGAGAGGAAATAAGTGGGAGGGAGGAGAAAAGGAAACCACGCACCACACCCACATTATGGAACAGCTCAAATCAACCCAGGGTAAGGAAGAAAGAAAAGAAATCAAGACTTGAACCAAAATGTGGGGGCTCTTGTCCCCACTAAGGAGTCTTTTGTAAAGCTAACAAATCTTCTTGAAACAGGGGCTAATGATAAAGTGAAAATATTGGGAGAGTCGTGTATACTTTTAGGCAATGAACTCGATCATGAAAGGGGGCAAACTGTGTCATTTGTTACTAAGATGAACTATGAAAGTAATTGCTGTCCCCAGACATTCATGATGGCCTCAAGATCAGAGGTGGCTGTAAATCCTCTGTGGGTGGTCACACCTCGTGTGGGTGGTCAGAATTTTGCCCCAGGATTCAGGGAGCCTGGTAGGGAAAATAGGATTATAGAGTACCCCTTTGGGCCAGTAGGTGGTGCATAGTGAGTGAAAAATACCATGTAGGCTTGAAAACCTCAAAGGTCATTGATCCAGCTACAGAGTTTATTTCGTATGCATTGTACCGCAAGGAAGAGATTCCCGATAAACCAATTTCAATAACCTGGTTTCAAGTTGGCTTGCTTATTTCTATATCCAGAAATGAGGTGCCTTTTTTCCCCTGTCTATTCAATAACATTGCTGCTTTCATTAAAATCCATGACAGGAACCCAGCATTCCTGAGTGACTGAAAAATAAGTACACGGCAAGGCACAGAAGAAAAGCAATTTTGCGTGCAATTTTCTAAAGGGTGAAAACATAAATAATGGAGAGAAAAAGTCAGAATTTTTAAGTTCATATAAAGAAGTCTTGAATTATGTTTCAATGTCAAAGGAAGCATAAGTAACATATCTGCCAAAAAGTGAAAGAAAATGTATTCATCTGTCTCAAAATAGGCAGGGGTCATAAAATCAGATTTCAGGTTAATCTTTGATAATTTTTCTTTTACCTCACAAAATAAAGGGTCATAGACTTTAGTCCACATTCCAAAAAGGTCCTGGGTATGGTATCCTGTAAATGTTGGCAAGGTTTCTATAAAATCCTGAAACACACACAGAGGGAGAAAACATTTCTACATTAGAGACTCTTAATTTCAGCATTATGAATATTTGGGGCTAATTTTGTTGTGGGGAGTGCCCTATGTTTTGTAGGACATTTAGCTGTCTCCCTGACCTGTATCTACCAGATGAACAGCCTGGCATCATCCCTCATCCCTCAGCTGTGACAACCCAAAGTGTCTCCAAACATTCCCAATGTTCCCTGTGGGGCAAATTTGCCCCCATTGAGAGCTGTGCCGTTCTTCACATGAAAGTGAACCTGGAATATTGGCTGTGGTAATACAAACCTGAAGAATTTTACGAACACTAATTGATTACTTAAAAAAAAATTTTTTTTAACATTTATTTATTATTGAGAGACAGAGAGACACAGAGCGTGAGGGGGAGAGGGACAGAGAGAGAGGGAGACACAGAATCCGAAGCAGCTCCAGGCTCTGAGCTGTCAGCACAGAGCCCGACGCGGGGCTTGAACTCACTAACTGCGAGATCATGACCTGAGCTGAACTCGGTTGCCCAACCAACTGAGCCACCCAGGCACCCCACTAATTGATTAGTTTTAATGATTACATTCAAATGTGGGCACATGCTGGCTTACTGCCACGTGCTCCTGGTTTGTCTTGGAACCAGGCCAAGTGTACTACCTCAAATGTTTTTTTGGAAATAGGTGAAGTATAACTCACATATACAAATGACTGGTCAAGGTGGGAAGGGGAAGCAGGTCTTAGGCCAACACACCTCAGGAATATACAGCAGAAACTGGACCTGATATCTGGCGATCAATCAAATTTGGGAGGGAAGCACACATTTCTCTAGATTCTGGATTATTCTTGTATTGCCATGATAATGACACCTACTGTTCAGCTACCTGCCTGATGGATTTGGCAGCAATTTCTGGGAATCCTTTTGAAAGATATTATATGGTGGATAAATTTTCTAGGAAAATATAATTTGCCAATATTAACCTAAACAAATCTTCTTAAAATAAATTAATTATTAAAGATCCCCCCTCTAAACGAAACCAAACCAAACCAAGTAACAGCTCTGGGGCCAGATAACTTTACAGAGGAATTCTACCAAGATTTTCAAGAGTAAGTTATTCTAATGCTGTTTTAACTGTTATAGAGTTATAAAAGAAAAAAAGAAAAAACTTCCAAAACATTTTTCTGAGTAAGTGCAACACTGACACTGACAAAAGACTGGCCAGAAAACTATAGTCCAAAGGTGCTTTGAATATGTAAACAAAAGGTCTAAGTAACATATTAACAAGTAATTCAATATCCAAAGAAAGGGCTTGATTCTAGACATGTTAAAGATGACTCAATAGTAGCAAATCTATGAAAATAATTAATCTTAGTAATTGATCCAAGGGGTAAAATAACTTAATTATATTTAAATAATGTTAAAAAGACTTTTCAAAAAATTAAACATCACTATTGACTAAAAACAATCAACAAAATAGGAAAGATAGCTAGTTCCTTAACTTGATACAAATATCTTTATTTGGTCCTAAAGCCAACATGCTTAATAGATAAAAAATAAGACAAAGATGTCCTCTGCCAATACTATTATGTCATACCGTACTTTAAGTATTGGCCAGTGCAAATATGCACAAGAAATCAGAGGCATAAATATTGGAAAAATAGAGATAAGCCATATTTGTTTGCAGATGTTATAAGCCTGGAGCAAACTTAACGATAAATGTAAAGACTTAAATGAAGAAAACCTTAAAACATTCCTAAAGATAAGGGGCGCCTGGGTGACTCAGTTGGCTAAGCATCCAACTCTTGATTTTGGCTCACAGGTTAATGGGTTCGATCCCTGCATCAGGCTCCTGATGCTGATAGTGCAGAGACTGCTTGGGATTCTTTCTCTCTCTCATCTCTGCCCCTCCCACGCATGCTCTCTCTCTCAAAATAAATAAATAGACTTGAAAAAAAAATCTTGAAGATGAGAACAAATAGGAACATGTACCATGTTCTTAGAAAGGAAGACTCAATATCATAGAATTGCAAATTCTCCGAGTTAATATATAAATTTAATCTGACTCCAATAAAAACACTAAAAAGTGAAAAAAAAAGTGGTTTTGGAACTCAGACAAGTGGACTCTAAAGTTCAAAAAGAAAATAAAAACATAGTCATGAAAAACCAGAAAAGTAGAGAGTGAAGGTGACAAGACTTTTAGATATTAAAGCCTGTATAAATGTTACTAAGTGTAACAGCGTAGTTTTGGCTAATGAAACATAAAAATAATTGAATAAAAATTCCAGCTACAGACCACATACACTGGGGAATTTTAATATATATAATAAGAAAAAGGTGGGAAAAAGAGGAACTGTTCAATAAATAGTGACAGGGTGATTAGGGAAATATGGAAAAACTTAAGCAGGTTACAAATTTCGCAGCTCACACCAGCATAAACTATAAATGGGTCCACTATGTAAATGTATGATAGAGTGGAATTAGAAGAAAACATTGAAGACTTCCTTTATTACCTAGGAGTGGGAAAAACTTTTCTAAATAGGACTACAGATATACAAACCATATATGAACGCATCAGCACACTTAACACTATGCCCTAGCAAAAACACTGTAAACAACGTCAATAGGCAAACAATAGAAATAACACCCTTTATGGAACAGGAAAAAAATGTCAAAATACAGGGAGAAAGCTCCTAAAATTTATAGAAAAGAGAAAAGCAATAACTCAAAGGATAAATGGTAAAGGGATATGAAGACAACAAGAAATACAAAAGACATTTAACTAGATAAAGATATCCAAAGTTCACTCATCATAAGAGAAAAGTACTATAGCACAATGCTCTATAATGATGATGGTACTGGGCTTCCTTGTCTTGTTCCTGACTTTAGAGGGGATGCTTCTAATGATAACATTTTTTAACATACAGATTGGCAAATCTCCTCAAAGTTGTCTACACATTGTTGGCAAGGCTATAGAGAAACAGGCAATCTTGTGCATTGTTGATAGGGGTAGCCATTAGTATAATCACTTTGGAGGATATTTTGATAATATTTCCAATTGCCCCAGATTTTCTACTTCTGGGATACTATTCCACAGATATTCTTGCGAAATGATTTAGATGCACAAGATACTCATACAGACGGTAAATGACTGGAAATGACTCACTTGTCTATCAATATGAACTGGTTAGAGAAAGTATGGGAGGTCCATGAATTCAAATGCAGTTATAAAAAAATGAGGAAACTCTTTATGAACACATATAGAAATATTTCTAAGATCTATTGTTAATTGAAAAAAACCCAAAGTGTCCAACCTTGTGAATATAGTATACCACTTTTGTGTAGCAAAGAGGAAACCACCAAAATATATTCATATTTATTTGCATATGCATAAAGAAACTGCAAGACTTTATAAGAAAATACTGCCAGCAATTACCTGTGGGGTCTTTAAGAGACTTTCCACTGTATTTAATGTATTAGAGATTCAAAATATTATTTTTTCTTAAAAAATACTTTTTAACATTTATTTAGTTTTGAGAGACAGAGAGAGACAGAGCACAAGTGGGGAAGGGGCAAGGAGAGAGTGAGACATAGAATGCAAAGCTCTGAGCTGTCAGCACAGAGACCGATGCGGGGCTTGAACCCACAAACCATGAGATCATGACCTGAGCTGAAGTCGGATGTTTAACCAACTAAACCACCCAGGTGCCCCCAAAATATTTTTAAAAGTATGAAGCATTATATCTATCTTTTGCATAGTATTAAAAAGGGGTATTTTGCAAAGTGGAAACATAAAATAAAAAAGATTATCCTTTATGTTTGAAGATAAATGGTCCCAACCCCTCAACCTCAATAAGGCAGTTCATTTTAGACTTGCATTTATTCTGACCTAGCTATGCACTTTCGTCTGGCTCCTTCAGACACACGGGTATAGGATTAGAAAGGGACTGGCTTCGTTATTAGCTTGTGGTCTCACACAGGGAAGGGGACCGGGTAGAGATGACTGAACTTCACTAAACATTTTAACCCATTGCTATAACCAGCCACTGGCAGACATATTCCTCCCACATGTTTAAGAAGCTGGAGTTTCATCCTTTGTCTTTGGCCCTTTCACTCCTGCACACCACTAAATGACACCATTTTTTAACCTTATAAGGATGCAGCCTCTTCTGGAATTCCTCTGATTTGAGAGTCTCCTCCTTAAGTTCTTTAAACCGAGGGCAGTCCCCGAAAGGCAGGTACAGCAACTGAGGACAAAAGAAAAATCATAAATTCTTTGTTGGAAGAACTTTTCACTAAAGAAGCAGTAGACATATTTTAAGCCTCATTAGGTACAAAGCAACCTGAATAAAAGATTAAAATGTGTTTCTAGCTGAAAGGAAATTCTAAAATTGAGGAAAAGGAGATAAATGGTCTGTAGGTCTTAAAGAGTAGGATATGTACCCAGAACTGAAAAGCTTTTTTTTTCTTCTTTCATGAATTTGCCTAAGTAGGACTATATCATTGGTAAAAGAGTCACACTTCCTGGTTTTCCATGTTGATACAATTATCTTCCTTCCTACTGGACCTCTTTCATTTCTAGCACAAATTGCACAGGTATGTGCACCCTCCCCCCCACCCCACATAAGTATGGAGAAATGAATAAGAGGTTCTGGAAAGAATCTTAAGAGATTGATTAACCATTCATTGACTTGGATTCTTGCAAGTTTGCAGGCTGTTAAAATAAGGGCATATACTAAATATGTAGAAAAATACATTTAAAAACCCATTATGAGGACAAAGGGATGAGTTTAAATTCAACAATCTTTTGTAGTCTTAATATAACCTACAGGTTGGTGACTCTTCAGCTTATTTTGCTGCTCTGACTTTTCATTTGTGGCTGGTCTCGTATTTCCAGCCTTCAGTGGACATCACTGCTTGGATGTTTCTTTCTCCTCAAGTTTAACATGTACAAAACTGAACTCAACTTCATTTTTAACCATTTTACTTCTGTAATCTCCTTGCTTTTGCAATGGTAACATTTATCATCCTATTTCATAGACTACTCAGTTGTTTGTTTACTTTCAAAATATATCCAAAATAGATCCCTCTTCATTTTATTCATTGTTCCCTCCCAGTCCAAACCACTGTAACCTGTGTTTCAACTAATGCAAGGGCCTGCTATTTGGTCAGTAGGCATCCACTCTTTCTACCTTCACAATTCATTCTCCACACTGCAGTTACCCTAATCCTTTTCACATCATCTATCTATCTATCTATCTATCTATCTCTGAGAGAGACAGAGACAGCATGGGCGGAGGAGGGGTAGAAAGCGAGCGAGCGAGAACCGCAAGCAGGCTCTGCACTGACAGCACAGAGCCCGATGTAGGGCTCAAACTCATGAAACTATGATTTCACAACCTGAGCCGAAACCAAGAGTTAGACATTTAACTGACTGAGCCACCCCAGGTGTCCCTCGCGTTTCATTTTTATAAACACAAATCTTTCCAAAACATCAATCAGACCGCACCATTCTGCAGTTTATAACCTTCACTGGCTTTCATCTTACTTGCTAGAATCCAAACTCAGCTAACTCCAGAGATCTCGTTGCCCTGCTTTCCTGCTACTGCCCCTTCACCCACTCCTCTCCAGCAACACTGTTGGCCTCCTTACTATCCCCTGAGCTCACAGGCTTGGGGGCGCTGCAGACGGTCCCCTGCCTGAGACTGTGCCCCCGGTGACTCTCACCAGCCTCTTCTAGCCATTCTTTCTTGCTTTATCTCCTTCAAAGACCTCATCGCCATTTGAAATCGTTACTATTTTTTACTTCTTTATCATCTGTTTCCTATAAAATACAAACTCGAGGACAGTCAAGATCTTGTCTCTCTTGTTCACTGCTGTGTTGGCAATGCCTCGAACAGAGCCTGGCATATGAGTAGCTACTCAGGAAACTTGTTTTCTTAATAACTTGTTTCCTCACTCTGTCTCATTTGTCTTACTTTGCTTTCTTTCCTCCAATGTCTTTAGCATCTAATTTCAGACCTTCATCCCCTCATTGCTGAATTGCTTCCCCAGATATTCTCAGATGCTCCAGTATCCTTTGCTTCCCAACCACTGTCAGACAGATGCCTCAGACCACCACTTATCATGTGTGCATGGTACTGAAGAATGAACGTGCACATGTTTCTTTTATGTCTGCTGCTTTACATCTTCATTTCCCTGCATGGCTTTCCAATTTTTCCACAGAACGAAAAGGGAAGACACTGCGAAGGGAAAAGGGACAGGACTGTTCATTTAAAGGTCTAGGTTTCAATGAATTACTCAACCTTCCTAGTCTTTAGTTTTCTCATCCCACATATGGAAATGAAAGAGGCTGAAAATAAGTGGGATAATCACCTAAACACCTGACCAGCATTTTGCAATTAACAAAATTTTTCATTTCTTTTTTTTTTTTTTAATTTTTTAACATTTATTTATTTTTGAGACAGAGAGAGACAGAGCATGAAAGGGGAGGGGCAGAGAGAGAGGGAGACACAGAATCTGAAACAGGCTCCAGGCTCTGAGCGGTCAGCACAGAGCCTGATGCAGGGCTCGAACTCACGGACCATGAGATCATGACCTGAGCCGAAGTCAGACACTTAACCGACCGAGCCACGCAGGCGCCCCCAAATTTTTCATTTCTTAACCAACTGGGTTTTCACGAATCGTCATGAAGTAGTTAGGTGGGTGCTGTTGTTACCACATTATAGAAAAGGACACTGAGGCAGGGGGGTGACTTGAGGTAGTTGAAATGGTAGTTGGTTCTCAGACCTAGGTTTCTCCAGCTTTAAATGCAGCCTTCCTTCTTTTTTTTTCAGTTTACTTATTTGGGGGGGGGGAGGGGGCAGTGGGGAGGGGTAGAGAGAGAGGATCCCAAACAGGCTCCATGCTGTCAGCGCAAAGCCCGACATGGGGCTTGATCTCATGAACCATGAGATGATGAGCTGAGCTGAAATCAAGAGTCAGACGCTTAACTGATGGAGCCACCCAGGCGCCCCTAATGCAGCCCTCCTATATCACACTGACACTTAGTCCCAAGATTCCCCCTGGCTATTCAATTTGGATTCTTTAATCTGTGTCCAATATATTCAGACATTTCATTCTTTCTAAATACGAACTCTGGACACAGAAGGGCAAGCCCTCTGTATATTCACCCACTGCCATGTTTTGGGGCTGCTTTCTTCTCCTTTCCTTCCTTCCTCCAAGGTCTGGTGCGAGCTCTCACTCCCTCCACGAAGACTCTGTCATTACGGGCTGCCCTGTGGCAGCTCCATGTGTGTGTTTCTCTGGGCTCCTCCAGCACGGGCAGCTTACTCTTGGATCATCAACCCACCACTTGTATTGTGGTCTGCACGTGTCACACATGTGAGTCTTTTGTAATCAAGTGGATGATAAATTAGGGAAGGAACCTGGCCTTATATTTCTCTTTGGCACTTAGCACAGCTCTGGGAATAACTGTGTGTTGATTGATTTTGTCAGATTTCTTTCTTTTTTTTTTTTTTAATTTTTTTAATTTTTTAATATATGAAATTTACTGTCAAATTGGTTTCCATACAACACCCAGTGCTCATCCCAAAAGGTGCCCTCCTCAATACCCATCACCCACCCTGCCCTCCCTCCCACCCCCCATCAACCCTCAGTTTGTTCTCAGTTTTTAACAGTCTCTTATGCTTTGGCTCTCTCCCACTCTAACCTCTTTTTTTTTTTTTTTTCCTTCCCCTCCCCCATGGGTTTCTGTTACGTTTCTCAGGATCCACATAAGAGTGAAACCATATGGTATATGTCTTTCTCTGTATGGCTTATTTCACTTAGCATAACACTCTCCAGTTCCATCCATGTTGCTACAAAAGGCCATATTTCATTTTTTCTCATTGCCACGTAGTATTCCATTGTGTATATAAACCACAATTTCTTTATCCATTCATCAGTTGATGGACATTTAGGCTCTTTCCATAATTTGGCTATTGTTGAGAGTGCTGCTATAAACATTGGGGTACAAGTGCCCCTATGCATCAGTACTCCTGTATCCCTTGGATAAATTCCTAGCAGTGCTATTGCTGGGTCATAGGGTAGGTCTATTTTTAATTTTCTGAGGAACCTCCACACCGCTTTCCAGAGCGGCTGCACCAATTTGCATTCCCACCAACAGTGCAAGAGGGTTCCTGTTTCTCCACATCCTCTCCAGCATCTATAGTCCCCTGATTTCTTCATTTTGGCCACTCTGACTGGCGTGAGGTGGTATCTGAGTGTGGTTTTGATTTGTATTTCCCTGATAAGGAGCGACGTTGAACATCTTTTCATGTGCCTGTTGGCCATCCGCATGTCTTCTTTAGAGAAGTGTCTATTCATGTTTTCTGCCCATTTCTTCACTGGGTTATTTGTTTTTCGGGTGTGGAGTTTGATGAGCTCTTTATAGATTTTGGATACTAGCCCTTTGTCCGATGTGTCATTTGCAAATATCTTTTCCCATTCCGTTGGTTGCCTTTTAGTTTTGTTGGTTGTTTCCTTTGCTGTGCAGAAGCTTTTTATCTTCATAAGGTCCCAGTAATTCACTTTTGCTTTTAGTTCCCTTGCCTTTGGGGATGTGCCGAGTAAGAGATTGCTACGGCTGAGGTCAGAGAGGTCTTTTCCTGCTTTCTCCTCTAAGGTTTTGATGGTTTCCTGTCTCACATTCAGGTCCTTTATCCATTTTGAGTTTATTTTTGTGAATGGTGTGAGAAAGTGGTCTAGTTTCAACCTTCTGCATGTTGCTGTCCAGTTCTCCCAGCACCATTTGTTAAAGAGACTGTCTTTTTTCCATTGGATGTTCTTTCCTGCTTTGTCAAAGATGAGTTGGCCATACGTTTGTGGGTCTAGTTCTGGGGTTTCTATTCTATTCCATTGGTCTATGTGTCTGTTTTTATGCCAATACCGTGCTGTCTTGATGATGATAGCTTTGTAGTAGAGGCTAAAGTCTGGGATTGTGATGCCTCCTGCTTTGGTCTTCTTCTTCAAAATGACTTTGGCTATTCGGGGCCTTTTGTGGTTCCATATGAATTTTAGGATTGCTTGTTCTAGTTTCGAGAAGAATGCTGGTGCAATTTTGATTGGGATTGCATTGAATGTGTAGATAGCTTTGGGTAGTATTGACATTTTGACAATATTTATTCTTCCAATCCATGAGCAGGGAATGTCTTTCCATTTCTTTATATCTTCTTCAATTACCTGCATAAGCTTTCTATAGTTTTCAGCATACAGATCTTTTACATCTTTGGTTAGATTTATTCCTAGGTATTTTATGCTTCTTGGTGCAATTGTGAATGGGATCAGTTTCTTCATTTGTCTTTCTGTTGCTTCATTGTTAGTGTATAAGAATGCAACTGATTTCTGCACATTGATTTTGTATCCTGCAACTTTGCTGAATTCATGTATCAGTTCTAGCAGACTTTTGGTGGAGTCTATCGGATTTTCCATGTATAATATCATGTCATCTGCAAAAAGCAAAAGCTTGACTTCGTCTTTGCCAATTTTGATGCCTTTGATTTCCTTTTGTTGTCTGATTGCTGATGCTAGAACTTCCAGCACTATATTAAACAACAGCGGTGAGAGTGGGCATCCCTGTCGTGTTCCTGATCTCAGGGAAAAAGCTCTCAGTTTTTCCCCGTTGAGGATGATGTTAGCTGTGGGCTTTTCATAAATGGCCTTTATGATCTTTAAGTATGTTCCTTCTATCCCGACTTTCTCAAGGGTTTTTATTAAGAAAGGGTGCTGGATTTTGTCAAAGGCCTTTTCTGCATCGATTGACAGGATCATATGGTTCTTCTCTTTTTTTTTGTTAATGTGATGTATCACGTTGATCGATTTGCGAATGTTGAACCAGCCCTGCATCCCAGGAATGAATCCCACTTGATCATGGTGAATAATTCTTTTTATATGCTGTTGAATTCGATTTGCTAGTATCTTATTGAGAATTTTTGCATCCATATTCATCAGAGATATTGGCCTGTAGTTCTCTTTTTTTACTGGGTCTCTGTCTGGTTTAGGAATCAAAGTAATACTGGCTTCATAGAATGAGTCTGGAAGTTTTCCTTCCCTTTCTATTTCTTGGAATAGCTTGAGAAGGATAGGTATTATCTCTGCTTTAAACGTCTGGTAGAACTCCCCTGGGAAGCCATCTGGTCCTGGACTCTTATTTGTTGGGAGATTTTTAATAACCGATTCAATTTCTTCGCTGGTTATGGGTCTGTTCAAGCTTTCTATTTCCTCCTGATTGAGTTTTGGAAGAGTGTGGGTGTTTAGGAATTTGTCCATTTCTTCCAGGTTGTCCAATTTGTTGGCATATAATTTTTCATAGTATTCCCTGATAATTGTTTGTATCTCTGAGGGATTGGTTGTAATAATTCCATTTTCATTCATGATTTTATCTATTTGGGTCATCTCCCTTTTCTTTTTGAGAAGCCTGGCTAGAGGTTTGTCAATTTTGTTTATTTTTTCAAAAAACCAACTCTTGGTTTCGTTGATCTGCTCTACCGTTTTTTTAGATTCTATATTGTTTATTTCTGCTCTGATCTTTATTATTTCTCTTCTTCTGCTGGGTTTAGGCTGCCTTTGCTGTTCTGCTTCTATTTCCTTTAGGTGTGCTGTTAGATTTTGTATTTGGGATTTTTCTTGTTTCTTGAGATAGGCCTGGATTGCAATGTATTTTCCTCTCAGGACTGCCTTCGCTGCGTCCCAAAGCGTTTGGATTGTTGTATTTTCATTTTCATTTGTTTCCATATATTTTTTAATTTCTTCTCTAATTGCCTGGTTAACCCACTCATTCGTTAGTAGGGTGTTCTTTAACCTCCATGCTTTTGGAGGTTTTCCAGACTTTTTCCTGTGGTTGATTTCAAGCTTCATAGCATTGTGGTCTGAAAGTATGCATGGTATAATTTCAATTCTTGTAAACTTATGAAGGGCTGTTTTGTGACCCAGTATATGATCTATCTTGGAGAATGTTCCATGTGCACTCGAGAAGAAAGTATATTCTGTTGCTTTGGGATGCAGAGTTCTAAATATATCTGTCAAGTCCATCTGATCCAATGTATCATTCAGGGCCCTTGTTTCTTTATTGACTGTGTGTCTAGATGATCTATCCATTTCTGTAAGTGGGGTGTTAAAGTCCCCTGCAATGACCACATTCTTATCAATAAGGTTGCTTATGTTTATGAGTAATTGTTTTATATATCTGGGGGCTCCGGTATTCGGCGCATAGACATTTATAATAGTTAGCTCTTCTTGATGGATAGACCCTGTGATTATTATATAATGCCCTTGTTCATCTCTTGTTACAGCCTTTAATTTAAAGTCTAGTTTGTCTGATATAAGTATGGCTACTCCAGCTTTCTTTTGGCTTCCAGTAGCATGATAAATAGTTCTCCATCCCCTCACTCTCAATCTAAAGGTGTCCTCAGATCTAAAATGAGTCTCTTGTAGACAGCAAATAGATGGGTCTTGTTTTTGTATCCATTCTGATACCCTATGTCTTTTAGTTGGTGCATTTAATCCATTTACATTCAGTGTTATTATAGAAAGATACGGGTTTAGAGTCATTGTGATGTCTGTATGATTTATGCTTGTAGTGATGTCTCTGGTACTTTGTCTCACAGGATCCCCCTTAGGATCTCTTGTAGGGCTGGTTTCGTGGTGACAAATTCCTTCAGTTTTTGTTTGTTTGGGAAGACCTTTATCTCTCCTTCTATTCTAAATGACAGACTTGCTGGATAAAGGATTCTCGGCTGCATATTTTTTCTGTTTAGCACACTGTAGATATCGTGCCAAGCCTTTCTGGCCTGCCAAGTTTCAAAGGAGAGATCAGTCACGAGTCTTATAGGTCTCCCTTTATATGTGAGGGCACGTTTATCCCTTGCTGCTTTCAGAATTTTCTCTTTATCCTTGTATTTTGCCAGTTTCACTACGATATGTCGTGCAGAAGATCGATTCAAGTTACGTCTGAAGGGAGTTCTCTGTGCCTCTTGGATTTCAATGCCTTTTTCCTTCCCCAGTTCAGGGAAGTTCTCAGCTATAATTTCTTCAAGTACCCCTTCAGCACCTTTCCCTCTCTCTTCCTCCTCTGGGATACCAATTATGCGTATATTATTTCTTTTTAGTGTATCACTTAGTTCTCTAATTTTCCCCTCATACTCCTGGATTTTTTTATCTCTCTTTCTTTCAGCTTCCTCTTTCTCCATAACTTTATCTTCTAGTTCGCCTATTCTCTCCTCTGCCTCTTCAAGCCGAGCTGTCGTGGTTTCCATTTTGTTTTGCATTTCGTTTAAAGCGTTTTTCAGCTCCTCGTGACTGGTCCTTAGTCCCTTGATCTCTGTAGCAAGAGATTCTCTGCTGTCCTCTATACTGTTTTCAAGCCCAGCGATTAATTTTATGACTATTATTCTAAATTCACTTTCTGTTATATTATTTAAATCCTTTTTGATCAGTTCATTCGCTGTTGTTATTTCCTGGAGATTCTTCTGAGGGGAATTCTTCCGTTTGGTCATTTTGGATAGTCCCTGGAGTGGTGAGGACCTGCAGGGCACTTCCCCTGTGCTGTGGTGTATAACTGGAGTTGGTGGGCGGGGCCGCAGTCCGACCTGATGTCTGCCCCCAGCCCACCGCTGGGGCCACAGTCCGACTGGTGTGTGCCTTCTCTTCCCCTCTCCTAGGGGCGGGATTCACTGTGGGGTGGCGTGGCCCGTCTGGGCTACTTGCACACTGCCAGGCTCGTGGTGCTGGGGATCTGGCGTATTAGCTGGGGTGGGTAGGCAAGGTGCACGGGGGCAGGAGGGGCAGGCTTAGCTCGCTTCTCCTTAGGTGATCCACTTCAGGAGGGGCCCTGTGGCAGCGAGGGAGTCAGATCCGCTGTCGGAGGTTTGGCTCCGCAGGAGCACAGAGTTGGGTGTTTGCGCGGAGCGAGCAAGTTTCCTGGCAGGAACTGGTTCCCTTTGGGATTTTGGCTGGGGGATGGGCAGGGGAGATGGCGATGGCCAGCGCCTTTGTTCCCCGCCAAGCTGAGCTCTGCCGTCCGGGGGCTCAGCAGCTCTCCCTCCCTTTGTCCTCCAGCCTTTCCGCTTTCTGAGCAGAGCTGTTAACTTATGACCTCCCAGACGCTAAGTCCCTCTTGCTGTCGGAACACAGTCCGTCAGGCCCCTCCGCTTTTGCCAGCCATACTCGGGGGCTCCGCTTGGCTGGCGAGCCGCCCCTCCGCCCCGGCTCCCTCCCGCCAGTCCGTGGAGCGCGCACCGCCTCGCAGCCCTTCCTACCCTCTTCCGTGGGCCTCTCGTCTGCGCTTGGGTCCGGAGACTCCGTTCTGCTAATCCTCTGGCGGTTTTCTGGGTTCTTTAGGCAGGTGTAGGTGGAATGTAAGTGATCAGCAGGACGCGCGGTGAGCCCAGCGTCCTCCTACGCCGCCATCTTCCGGACTCTCCTACATTCATTCGATTTTGTCAGATTTCTTAGCTGATGTTAGAACTGTTTTCATCTTAACACGTAGCTGGAAGCCATGATAATCTCGCTTGCTTCTCTCTCCCTCGCTCTCCTTGTTTCTCTTTTCCTCTTCTAATAGCTCCTATATTCTCTTTACTACATAATTTAATTACTAGCTTTCAGGATTAAGGGTTAAACAGCTACCTTGGTCTGCACCTGCTAAATTTGGTTCTGCTGTCCAGTGTCTATCTTTGCAGAAAAGGCTGTGGCAAATGTGATTTTTTTTTTCTTTTTGGAAGACAATATTCACCAACTCCTAAGAACACTGATCATCATAATATTTTACTCCTGATTCTGTTGAAGAAAAAGAGGTACAAATAAATCATCCTATCTTTTCAGGAAACATCAGAATGACTGGTTAAAGTAGAGTTACCTGGAGTGAGGTTGACAGGCTCAGGCTGTTTCTACAAAGTATTTGGGAAATATTCTTACATCATTAGATGCAACAGTTCAGTCAAATAGCTAGGAGTACTGGCAGGGCAAAGAGGACAGTGGCCTGCCCCAGGGGGTCTCTGGGCAACAATCCAGGTGCAGAAGTTGTGCTAAGCCCCAGCTACAGAGAAATGACATGGTCATGCTTACAATGTGACTGCAGGGGAATCAGGATGGATTCCTTGTCCCAAACTATTTCCTTCATCTAGTCTTAAATCACGCATCTGGGAGATTAGTTAGATGTATTTAATACTATTAAAATAAAGCAATTCCTCTGAAAATGTTAAAGAGTTCTTGGTCCCTCCTATGCAGTGCGAATAAATTTGAGAGCTTCTCTTATATAGCCTCATTCAGGCAGCTTGCTTTATGGTACTGGTTCTCACACTCAGCTGTCCACTGGAAACATCTAGGGAGATTATTTTAAAAGTACTCATATCTGCATCCCAGCCTCAGATATTCTGATTTGTTGCGGAGAGTGCCCTAGGTGCCAGGATTTCAAACATTCTCAGGTAATTCTAACATAATAACTTTGAGAACCACTATTTTACAGGGAAGGAAATTGCTCTGGAATGACCCAGGCCTGGTTCTAGTCCCAGTTGCAATGCTTACCAGCTTTGTGGCATTGAGCCCATTTTATTTATTTCTCTGAGTACTTATATCCCTGGATATAAAAGGAGAACACTAATATTGTCCATTCAAGATTGTTACAAAAGGTAATATGATGACACGTATAAAGTGCTAGTCACTAACTATGTACTCAAATCTTTCTTTTTTCCCCTACCTCGGAATGAGAGTTTCATGTGGGGATGGGTGTTTTGTAGGGAGAGAGGTCTTAGGATGTTCTGGAAGAAAGAGAACCCTATGCGGGGCGCCAAAAGCCTGGGAATTGAAGGTAGAACAAGGGGAACCCGTGTGTGTGCATGTGTGTGTGTGAAGATGGAAAGGAATGAACTGCCATTCGGTGAAAGAGTAGCACAACAAAGTCGATGATAAAGATCCAAGCTGAGATTCTGTTCCTACTCTCTATTGTCTGGGGCTTTCTGTGTCCTACTTTGTCCCTTGCACCTTTATTAGAAAAGGATTGAGATCGCACAGACCAAGCAGTGTCCAGACCTCCAAGCCCACAAGTACTGGACAACCTGCCTTCCTCCTCCTCAGCCCCAGGGGATGTCCTGGTTATCCCAGAATACTGACCCGATCTTCAGAAAGAGAGATTGTGTGCACCGGGATGGGCTGCCATGGTAGGCTGGGATTCCAGATGCTGATACCCTCTGGGGGAAATAGGCCTGCAAGGTTTGTCATAGCACTCATCAAAGTCCGGTCAACGTCGGTGCTTTGAATGTAAACCTAGAGTGGGGAAAATCAAAGGAGAATCCAACCAATTGGAACTGTGGGTTTTCCACCGTGGAGTGAAGAGTACTTTTGAGAAAGGCCAGGACCCTCACACCAAAACATTAGCATCATGATCGTAGTATCTATGGAGATAGAGACAGTATGATGAGAATGCCAGGTGGTATGTCAATAGCTGAATTGACAAAAGAGATCAATTAAGTGGTGGCTACTTGCCAGGCCAAAGTATTTGCCAATAGTTATCCATAAATTTTTGAACTTATTCATATTCATAAATTTTTTAGGGATAAAATATTTGTATAAAGAGGAGTATATTTGTAAATAAGATCTCTGAATTGTATAAGTTCCTTGGAAAACAGGTAAAATACTTTCACAAATGCACCACTTTGTTACATCCTATCAAGGAAAAACGTTTCCACTCTTGGATCCCCAACTTACCTGTTCACGTTTGTAGGACTCATTCAAAAATTTTCTATATCTTTGCCTTATATACCGTCCAAGTTCATAATGCTGTTCCATGCCCAGCTATGAGAACAAATAAAAGCAAAAATCAGTGAAAGTAAATTCTGGAATCTTATGTGTGAGTCTCATCTCTCCTCACTGAATGAGCGGAGTAAATAATGGTGCACTTCAATAGTTCAACAACAACAACATATTTTTAAATGAAAACAAGAAAAGAGAGTTGTAATCTTTAGCCATGACTTCTGGAGAAAACTCATTCACCTTCATTAGCACTTAACATAGAGCCTTGAACACTTAATAGCTGGTGATTGATCTGATTTAAATAAATGGTTCATCTCTGGTGCGGTAGAACATTACTGGCTCATCTTTGTTGTAGAACATTCAAGAGAGCTGGTTGACCACTTGGTGGAGGTATTGTGGAAGAAATTCAACCATCTGGTAAGAAGTTGGACTTGATGAATCTGAAGATCACTTTTTTCTCATTGTTGCATTTATTTTTTGAGACAGTTCAAGCGGGGGACATGCAGAGAGAGAGACGGAGGGGTACGGGATGGGAACAGAGGATCTGAAGTGGGCTCTGAGCTGACAGCAGTGAGCCTGATGCGGGGCTTTGAACTCGGGAACTGCGAGATCATGACCTGAGCCAAAGTCGGATGCACAACCAACTGAGCCACCCAGGGGCCCCTGAAGATCACTTTTAACTTCTAGGTGTAATTATTTATTATCTGCACAGTTTATTTATGCCTGGTTCATGAAAAACTAGAGCCTCCTACCCAAAATGTGGTCTGGGGATCAGCAGTATTAGCATCACTTGGGAGTATGTTAGAAACCCAATTCTTAGGACTCACCTTGATCTACTGGGCCAGAATCTTCGGGGGAGGGGGGGGTGGAGCTCAGGAACCTGTTTTTAACAAGCTTACTAAGATTCTGATGGCCAATAACCATTGAGGAGTGTTGCTTTAGTTCAGTGAT
>NC_064810.1:127545268-127628143 GCF_023721935.1 Panthera uncia
CTGCTCATTAGATCCTGGGGTGGCCCTGGAATCTGCATTTCAACAAGTGCCCTGAGTGATTCAGGTCCATGTAGTAGAGTGCCATGCTTTGAGAAACACTGCATTCGAGTCCATCTTTAATCCCAAGTTTTACCAGAGCCTCAGGAGTCAGAGAGGATATGGTCACTACAGCTCGGCTTGGTCCCATTTGTTCATTTGCTTCTATTCCAAGATACCATGATCATTACCACCTCCCTAGGATGAGGAAGCAGGTGTGAAAAGAGTCAGGTGTGCTTTAATTTTTGCTAGTTTCCTGGGTGATGCGAGTAGCTAAAGAAGCAGGTACTTTGGACCTAATTTGTTGCATTAACTTACAGCTGAATTTTGAAGAAACAGTCATCTTCTACAGAGCAGGGGATTTCAAACTCAGCATTCCCAGAATCACCTGGAGGATTCATTAAGACAAAGGCTCCCAGAATTGAACCCCATAGTTTCTGGTTCAGTTGGGGAGGGCCAGAGAACTAACATTTATGACAAGTTTTAAGTGATGGTGATGTTGCTCATCCGGAGACCACACTTTGAGAGCCAGTGACCTAGACAGCCATCACTCGGTCATTATGTAGATTGGAAGTGCCTGGCCAAGGGAGGAATTTGAGCTCTAGAACCTTGCTACTTCATGTACCAGCACCATTGGTATCACCTTGGAGTATGTTAGAAATGAAGACTCTTAGGCCCAGGTCAGACTGGTTGAATTAGAATCTGCATTTTTTCCCCAAGTGTCATTGAGATACAATTGACACATATCACTGTATAAGCTTAAGGTATGCAGCATAATGGTTTGGTTTACATACAATGTGAAATGATCACTGGTATAAATTTAGTTAGCATTTCATACAGATACAATAAAAAGAGAAAGCAAAAAAAAAAAAAAAAGAAAAACAAATTGTTTTCCCTTGTAATGGGAACTTTCGGGGTCTCCTCTCTCAACAACTTTCCTATATATCATAGAATATCATAGAGCAGTTTTACCCATAGTTATTGTGCTGTAAATTGTATCCCTAGTACTTACTTACCTTGTAACTAGAAGTTTGTACCTTTTGATCCCCCTTTTCCCAACCTCCCTCCCCCTACTTCCTGCCTCTGGTAACACAAATATGATCCCTTTTTCTAGGAGTTTGGTTTTTAAAATTTTTTTTAAATTCCACATATAAATAAGATCATACAGTATTTGTCTTCCTCTGTCTGGCTTATATCACTTTACACAATGCCCTCAGGGTTCATCCATGTTGTCCCAAACACCAGGATCTAATAATTTTAAGGCTAAAAAATATTCCATATATATAATATATACCATCATATATACATATGTGTATGTGTGTATATATAGATATATATGTCTCTCTCTATATTTCTTTATCCATTCATTTGTTGAGGGACACTTAGGTTGTTTCCATGTCTTGGCTATTGTAAATAAAGCTGCAATGAACATGGGGGTGCAGGTATCTTTGTGAATTAGTGTTTTCATTTCTTTTGAATATTAGAACCTGCATTTTAACAAGATGATACATTTACACTTGGCGCTTGAGAAACACTGCTCTAGGAAAATCTGATGGCTAGTCAAGAGACACCCAGAGGAGAATCCAGATCCCACAGTCTAAAAGTATTTTATCGTCTTACTGGAAAAGCAAGCAAGGGAACAGGACTCTTCACACCGCCACAGGTATTAAGGACTAGTGCTGGGTTTTTGCTACCGTTCTCTCTTTTAAGGAGCCGCAAGCTGGGTAGGCTATGGTGGGAGGAGCTCAGACCTGGGAGCCAAAAGATACTGACCTCAAATAGCCTCAGTGGGATTTCTCCTCTATGAAGCAACATGGTTGAGTTAGGGAAGTGATTCTCAGCCTTGGCTGCACATTAGAGTCAAATGCTCAACTGAGGAGCTTCTCAAAATCCCAACGTCCAGGCCACATCTTAGATGAATCAAATAAGAACCGCCCGGACAGACATCAATGTTTTTTAAAGCTCTCCAAATAACCTCAATTTTTAGCCACTATTGAGGTATACTGGTTTAAAAAAAAATTTTTTTTTTTAACATTTATTTTTGAGAGACAGAGAGCACAAGCAGGAGAGGGGCAGAGAGAGAGGGAGACACAGAATCTGAAGCAGGCTCCAGGCTCTGAGCTGTCAGCACAGAGCCTGACATGGGGCTTGAATCCACGAACCATGAGATCATGACCTGAGCTGAAGTCAGACGCCTAACCAACTGAGCCACCCAGGCATCCTGAGATCCACTGGTTTAAATGTTCAGTTAAATGTTTAGAGATTTTTTTTTTTAAACGTTTATTTATTTTTGAGACAGAGAGAGACAGAGCACGAACGGGGGAGGGTCAGAGAGAGAGGGAGACACAGAATCTGAAACAGGCTCCAGGCTCTGAGCAGTCAGCACAGAGCCCGACGCGGGGCTCGAACTCACGGACCACGAGATCGTGACCTGAGCCGAAGTCGGACGCCCAACCGACTGAGCCACCCAGGCGCCCCTGTTTAGAGATTTTTGACTCTAAACATTCTATGAGATTTTCTTAACGTATTTAAACTGCTTTGGTCGGGACAGAAGCAACACCTGCGGCCTCGTGGCCCCAAACAGGCGCCATCCACTCTTGCAAGGGAAGGGGGTGGGGCACTGGAGTGGTGACTACAGATGCCTTTGTCTTCCTCCCCTTCACCTTCTCCTTTGGTGCTCTTCAGGGAGCAGGGCTCCCTATGTTTAACCGACCACTTATCAGGAAGGCTCAATCCCAGTGCACATAGCTGATAAAAAAAAATCAAATCTGGTATGGGCATTTGCAGAGGAATTCTGTTTTCTTAACCCTGCTGATTCAGTTTATCGACTACAAGATTATTTTCTACTTTCTCAGGTGGAGGCTGAGAAACGGGGGCTGGCCTCCAAGCATTTGTTGGCTCTCTTCAGCACCTTTAAGTTCATGTATTCATCTGTGGCCATGCACAGCTCTCATGCTTCAATAAAGCCAAACAGGGTAAAAAAAAAAAAAAATCAAAACTGGCAATTTTATACAATTTTCCTACAGTTACTAGTCACTAGGGTGATCTGGTCATAATGAGAAATTACTGAAATTAAACATTATTGCCTCTCCTTCCACAATCAAAACATATTTTAGACTTTTTATATCCTAAGCAACTGTGCAAAATACTCCTCCGGATCTGAGTAACTAAAGTAGTTGTATGGCTTCAATATATTACAGACCCCACACAGTTTAATTTCCCTTAAGACTTATTGGCAATCTTTAGCTAAAAATTCAACCAACCTGAGTGAGTTGGCCAAATCCTTGCGGCCATGAGGATTCTTTGATGGGGTCATTAGGAAAGGTTTCGATGGGACTTCGGTCTCCATGCCTAAATACCTGAAAAGAGGTCAAGACAGTAATGTTAAAAATTTCACTTCGGTGTTTTGCCTCTGCTCATCCTAATAGATTTTCTTTTAAACCACTGGTTCTCAGCCTAGGCTGCTCATTGGAATCACCTGGGGCAATTAAAAAAATTCCTAGGACTGGATCCCCCTCCTAGTGATTTTGGTTTAATTAGTTTGGGATGTGGTCAGGGCATCAGGATTTTAAAGATCTCCCCAGGTAAATCTCAGGTTATGAACCACCGTTTTTTCTTTTCTTTTCTTTTCTTTTCTTTTCTTTTCTTTTCTTTTCTTTTCTTTCTTGTGTTTATTTATTTTTGAGAGAGAAAGAGTGTGAGCAGGGGAGGGGCGGGGGTGGGGGGGTGGGGGTGGGGGACACAGAATCCAAAGCAGGATCCAGGCTCTGAGCTGTCAGCACAGAGCCCGATGTGGAGCTTAAACCCACAACCGTGAGATCATGCCCTGAGCTGAAGTCGGACACTTAACAGAATGAACCACCCAGGTGCCTCAAGGACCACTGTTTTAAGCTCACTAACACTTTTCTGTGTTTCAGGTAATGTAGGTAACAAGATGATCACTCATTAGAAAGCAGGCAAGCCACGTGTGGAGATTGGTTTGTGTATCAGGGCAAGAAGGAACACAAAGCTTAGAAAAATCACTTTACCACAAACTCTGATAAGAAGTATTCTTCCTTAATTATGGTTACAGTAAAAATGGTGTTAAAAGTTTTACATAACATAAAAATAGTGGCTTTTAAATGCCACATACCATTTGTGATTGTCTTGAGCCAATGATTTATTAGTTTTCAGAAGATTAGGAATAAAGGACTTGTGGATAGGAAGATGAGAAAAGCTAAGCATCAATCCTTTAAGAACATACTTCTGGATTCGTATGCATGTTATGCTATTTTGATTGCACATTTTATTCTTGGGGGAGAGTAGTCCGGACTTTCAAGACCCTGGTATTTTATGATTCCAGTACGCTTCCTGAGTAGAATACCAAACCAAACACAAAGCTATTTTATAATCAAAAGATAAGGTAAGTAAAACACTCAAGAAATTCAAGATGAAGTCTACACTGAGGCCACCAAACATTTTTAATACAGAGGAGGGCTGCATAACGCCTTGCGGTGTCTGAGATTTCCTGTACTTATCATTTACACTGCCTGGCTAAGATGCTCCAGTAGAAGTAGAATAAGGAACAGTCTTAAATTTTGGTTATCTTTCAGATGGGATTCTAAGAAAGTGAGGGAGGCCTGTAGGACCTGGGTTGTGTCTCTGGTGTCTAAAGAAAACTGATCTTTTGGTCCCCTGAACTGCTAAGAAATTAAAGTCTCAGTAGAACAGTTTGCAACAAACAGACAGATAAGGGTATAGTGGGTCTTAAGCAATCATTGTGGTCAGGTAAGAAACTGCGGTCATGAACGGTCCCCTCATGGAAAAAAGAAAGGCTGCACATTCTCAGAAATTATCGAGGCTAATCATTGGTGCTCTATCTTCGAAACACATTTTAGACTTTTTTAGATCCCAGGTAATTGTGCAAAATACTTTCCTACATCAGAGTAACTAAAGTTGTTATATGGTTTCAATAGATTATAAAAGCTACAATGTTTAGTTTCCAGGGTTTCTCAACTTCAGCACTGTTAACATTTGGGGCTGGATGATTCCTTTTGAGGGACTGTCCTGTTCATTGTGGGATGTTTGTCAGCATGCTTGGCCTTTGCACACTAGACATCGGTAGCAATCCCTAGTTGTGGCAACCCAAAAGTTCTCCAGACACTGCCAAATGTGCTCTAGGGGGGTACCTGTAGCTGAGAGGCCCTGAGTTAGCCAAAGAGAAGTCAGATGAGAGACACTGTAGTGAAATAAAATTTACAATGCTTCCTACCGTACTATAACGACAAGAATTCCTCAAGGTTTTTTTGAATGCTTGTTGTGTCCTAGAAAATGTGGCAAGTGCTTCTCATAATTTAATCCATTCATCAGTTCTACAAAGCATTTACTATTATTATCTTCATTTCACAAACAAGGAAATCGGCCCTATAGTTAAGTGACCTCACAAGGTCACACAGAGTGTAAGTGATATGATAGGGCAGAGATCCAAACACAGACTGTGTGTCTCCAATGCCTGCATTCTCAACCTGTGTAAGAGGCTCATTTCTCTGTGCTAAAACATAGCCCTTAACATCCCACCAGTGGGTGATCTGGAATCTGGGGTTTCCTCTAAGATTGGAAGCTGTGTGTGTTGGGGGGGAGGCAGTATTGCACTAGAGGAAAATAAAACCTTGATATAAGAAACAACCCTGAATACCATTTAAAAAATAAAACTGAGGGGCACCTTGGTGGCTCAGTCAGTTAAGCGGCCGACTTTGGCTCAGGTCATGATCTCATGGTCCATGAGTTTGAGCCCTGCCTGCATCAGACTCACTGCTATCAGTGCAGAGCCTGCTTCCGATCCTCTGTTCCCCTCTCTCTGCCTGCTCCCCTCCCCACTCTTGCATGCTCTCCCTATTTCTCTCTCTCTCTGTGTCTCAAAAATAAATAAACATTTAAAAAATTTTTAAAATAAAACTGAGATTATGCATCTAAATGACAGTATAGCCTGGGGAGAAAATAAGTGTGGTCCCCTTGGAGGAGGGATTGTTAAACAGCAGCGCCGTGGAACATAATCATAAGGCTTAAACAAGCTTTCTCACTCTGTCCTTACAGGTCAGGAATAACTCCTCTATATTTCAATAGGTTTTAGGGCTCAAACACGCCATGAGCTCTTCAGAAGGGGTGTCCCGCAGAGACACTTGATAAGCCATCCCCCGCTACCCAGCACTGGAAATCAATATGTGTGTGTGCGTGTGCACACGTGCATATCAGGGAGTGCCCTCAAGTGCACAGGTGGGATTCTTGAGCAACTGGAGTTTCAGCTGGAGCCTTTGGACGTGCCTAGGTCCTCTTTTAAGTCTGTGGAAAGGCAATCTTCTTAACTACTGCTCTGCCAAATTTGTAACCTATGTTCTCAGTCCAGCAGTCATACTCTACGAAATCCTTTAGAAACCTAAAAATAGAGGGTCAGCAGTAGGACTGTTTGCAGTAGTGGTAATTGCAATAGAAGACATCCAGGATAACAACCTCTTGTGTTTGTGCAACCCTCCATGGTTTTGTACAGTTCTTTCCCTGCTCTCTCTTTCAATTCTCACAACTCCTGTGAGGCCAGGCTGGCACTGTTGCTGTCCTGAACAAAGAAGGAAACCGAGGCTCAAAGAGATTGAATGAGTCGTGTAGATCTCCTTCTTTTCATGATGGCTACCCACTGTTTTCCCCACCACGTCACATTCACTTCATCCTTTTAGATCACAGGTAACTTTTTTTAAAATGTTTGTTTATCTTTGAGAGAGAGAGAGAGAGAGAGGGAGCAGAGTGGGAGAGGTACACAGGGAGAGAGAGGGACAGAGGATCCTAAGTGGGCTCCATGTTGACAACGAGAGCCTGATGCAGGGCTTGAACCCACGAACCGTGAGATCATGACCTGAGGCAACATTGGACACTCACTGGCTGAGCCACCTAGGTGCCCACAGGTTACTTAAAACAAAACAAAAACAAACAAACCAAAAAACCCATGGTTTGGACCCCCATGAATGATCTTTCTCCACTGAGTCTGCTAAGCAGATTTGGCATGTTACGTAGGTCCCACAGCACCCTACCTGATCTGGCCTTGCCCACCTCGATGTTATAACTTTATATTCTTACTAAACATGCTTTGCCTCAGAGCCCCTGTGGCACATACATCTAATACATTGTTTATCCTAGCCTCACGGCAGTGATGTTCTGTCGGCCTGGAATGTCCTACTTCGGCTTCTAATCCTGGCAGTCACTAATTTCAGGTCCCTCCTGAAAAAAGGCAATCGAGAGAGATCTCCCTTGACCTCCCATACTCACCATGCTTATTATTCTCTCTCTAAAAAGTTAAGAATAATGATTCTCTAAGGGTTTTCTATGGGACACTCTGGAAAAGAAGGAGGTAGATTCTATGGTCAAAGTTTAGGAAATGCAGTTTTATTAAATCCTTTCCTTTAAAGCCACAGCACATATCAGAAAAAGACTGAGGAGTCCTGCCCTTAAAACACCTGAAATACAGTTTAACCCTTGTTCTGTTCCCAGTGCAGATTTAACTACTGAAACCCATTTTGTTTTTACCAAGCAACTCCTGTTAACAACTCATCAAACTAGCATTCCATGAGACGAACTTTGATAAACCTGTTTTAAAAGATCATGTGATGACTCTTTTCATGACAGGGAACAAGAACCCGAGACAGTTTCCTGCTCTTTCTGCCAAGAACAGCTTTTTAGAATTGGGGAAGATTTATTTTTCTTGGATCAGAGAGAAACAGCGAGGAAGCCACCTGCTGATTTTGAGTAGGAGTTAAATCTGTACACCTAACCTCCATGGAAAGATCTCAGCTCCATGTGCTGGCTTAAACACACACAGCAGGAATGGAATATGTTTAGTGATTAAGGGCACGGCCTCTTTGATCATACAGCCTGGATTCAAATCCTGACTGCACCGTGTAACCATGGGCAAACTGCTTAACCTCTTTGTGTCTCAATTTCTTTATCTATAAAATAGAGTTAGTAAGGTTTTTACAAAAACTTTGGGGAACAGTTGCCAGATATAGCAAACAAAACTACAGGATGCCCAGATATTGCATGAAACACCCTTTATACTAAAAATTTATTTGATGTTCATCTGAAATTCAAATTTAACTTGGTATCCTGTGTTTTCCTAGAAACCCTACTTTACAGCGTTTTTGGGAGGATAATGTGACATATTCCATATTGAACTCTCAGAGCAGTGCCTGGCATGTAAAAAACATTTGAGTCACGATTGGTTATTGTCACTAATGTTACCACTTTAATCAGAGGCAGCTTTCCTTTATTCTGGTTCTAACAATTTTCTCTTTTTTTTTTTTTTTTTGTAGGCTTCACTGAAATATGTCAGAGAAAGACAAAAGAAACAAGACAGATGAACACAGGGGAAGGGAAGGAAAAATAAGATAAAAACAGAGAGGGAGGCAAACCATAAGAGACTCTTAAATACAGAGAACAAACTGAGGGTTGCTGGAGGGGAGATGGGTGGGTGATGGGCATTAAGGGCACTTGTTGGGATGAGCACTGGGTGTTACATGTAAGTGACGAATCACTAAATTTTACTCCTGAAACCATTATTACACTACATGTTAACTAACTTGGATTTAAATAAAATTTTGAACAATAAAAAAAGAAAGCTAAAAAAATAAAATAATGAACACTTATATAGTTTATGATACTAAGCAAGCAATCTAACTTTCTTTGTCTTAGTTTGCACATTTATAACATCAAGACTATAATGCCTAGGGAAAAGGCTTTTTAGAACAATTAAATTATGTTGTTTATGTTAAAAAATAATAATAAAGTAGGCTTCAGGCCCAGCACGGAGCACAATGCTGGGCTTAAACTCACAATCCTGAGATCAAGACCTCAGCTGAGATCAAGAGTTGAATGCTTAACCGACTGAGCCACCCAGGTGCTCCTGGTTCTAATAATTTTGTAAGGATTTGCCTGGGT
Organism: Panthera uncia; assembly: GCF_023721935.1. Taxonomy (NCBI): domain Eukaryota; kingdom Metazoa; phylum Chordata; class Mammalia; order Carnivora; family Felidae; genus Panthera; species Panthera uncia. Next base: position 127,554,263 of record NC_064810.1, read on the forward strand.
ATATAATTTAACCATGTATAGTCAAATATTCTCTCTAATCAATAAAAACAAGAAAGTAGTATCTTCTTGCCGAAGTCCTTAGATAGATAGAATTAACTTGTGGTCCTTGAATACATGTTAACTGAGAGTGATGGGGGAGAAAGGAAAGCCACAACAGTTTGGTACCAATGGAAGTTAGCCTGGACTCTGGTAAAATAGGCAGAGAATTGGCCACGTGAAGTTAACTGAAACTTCACTGTAATATCTCAGAGAAGATTCCACTCAACCAGCTTGCAACAGGTTTACAGTGTTGACAGTGTAATTTCTGCAGAGTCCTGACACTCACTTAACGCACGTGTTGGCAAGGAATACAAGTAAAAGTCTACGGTGCCTGGGTGGCTCAGGCAGTTAAGCGTCCGACTTCAGCTTAGGTCAGGATTTCGTGGTAGGTGGGTTCCGGCCCCGAGGTCAGGCTCTGTGCTGACAGCTCAGAGCCTGGAGCCTGCTTTGGATTCTGTGTCTCCCTCCCTCTCTGCCCCTCCCCCATCCATGCTCTGTCTCTCTGGCTCTCAAAAATAAATAAACGTTAAAAAAACAAACAAAAAAGTCTAACTTGCATGGATGTCTCTACAGAAGGTACACAATATTACACACTTTTTTTTTTTTTAGCACGGAAGTCTGGCATCTGGTAAATCATTTGTAAATAAATTGATGATATGTTTCTGATTCTGTCTCTCATTTGTTGACTCATGACCTAGTAACGATTTACTGTACTCATAATCATATGGTATGAAATTTTTTTTTCTGTAGGGAAAGAAAGGAGTGCTGAATACGCTAAGCTGAGAAAACAGGAACTTCATGTTTAATTTTTAAGTAAAAGATGACTTCCCTGCAAATTATAGAAATAAATTTTGAGTACTCTTACAGTATGAAAATTTAATTATTTACTAGCATATTTTCACTCTATCAAATAAAAAAAAGTGAGGAAGAGAAAGAGATTGAGAGAGCTGCTGTGAAAGACAAAGAGAGGGTCAGAGGCAGAGGGAGCCTGAGTGAAGCAGAAGAAGAGAGACATACAAAGAAAATCAAACACAAAGAGAAACGAGGAGACACAGAGGAATTGATTCCAGGACACCCAGGTAAAATGATAAATCCCCTTTACTTTGCAAAGCCCCTTTCTATCTGTTTTTAAAATAACACCAACAGTATATTTTCTTTCCTTAACTTCATGCCACCCCCTTTCCCCATAATTTGTCGCATGTTACATTGCGTGGAGAAAAACATTATTTTAATGGTCAACCAAATCTATGCATCAGGAAGTCCTCCTCGAAGTCTTGAGTTTAGTTTCATTTTTACGCTTCAAAGACTGTTTACAAATATATTTTCCAATTTCCTGATAAATGAAAGGGAAGGGGCTACTTAATTCAGAAAAGGACAGTTTTTTGGTTTGCAAACTAATCATCATTAAACTGAATGAAGCCCGATTAAGCTCCTAGTGCGAACCATGGCCAGCTGAGGCCTCCCCCCACTTTGAGGAAGCTCCCCCTACCTCTGAGGCTGTCAAAAGGAACGTGCATTTAGGGCAGTTGTGAAGTAAGTGAATAAAGAACATCGACAAAGGCACATACAACCAAACCAAACACTGTTTGTCAGGACATGTTAAGTATTCGTTAGGAGGAACTTGCGAAACTTGATTATTCACTTTGAGTTTGGTCTCTGGGAGACCACAGGAGGCTAATATGAAACCTGACACTTGGTTATCAGCCGCTGCTGGTAACAGTTTTAAGGGAAAAGCAATGAGAAAAGTCTACTCACCAATGTCACAAACTTCAGCTCCTTAGCTACCACACCTCGGTCTACCCAGAAGGAAAGCAGAAACAAGAAGCTAAGGGGAAGACCTGCTGTCCTGGCCGAGGGGAGCGGGACAGCGCTCATGCTGGGGAGAACTGTCTCTGGCAGGAGTTAGGAGGTGCAGTTTCCAGAGCAAAAGCCATTAGAGGGGAAGCTATTTATCAAAGGAATTGAAAGGGAAGGAGTCGCTGGGAGGAGCCAGACTCAGAAATAGTAAGGTCGCCAGGTAGCTTGGGGCGGGGCTTGGCAAGTGACTGGTGAGATAATTTTGGGGCTGGGTGTGAGCGATCACAGTCTTCTGAATTTAAGGTAGAACTGAGGCCCAACGAGGGGAAAGCTGTTGCTTAAGGTCACAAAGAGCATGTCGAGAGACTTTTTTGTAGTTGACCATTCTCTTTTCTTGAGGTGGGGTGTGATACAGTGTTTGCTTTGTGACTGTCACTTGGGAAAGGGATCAATCTTGACTTTGGAAACCTTAGGCCAGGGATTCCTCATCTTTTGGGAATCCAGAGTTATAGGCAGAGATATATGGAAGGAACTGCGGGTTCTGGCATATTTGGGGTCTATTCCCCAGGCCAAATATGGCTCCCTTTGTAAAACTCTCATGTAGCCTAGAGGGGTGTTTTTAAATTGAAGGCAAGTATGAGAAATATTATTTTCAAAATTTTCAGTGACACCTTAAGATATTTGGGGTTCATCTGTGGCATCTCAACACTAGGATTGGAAGGACCTTTCCAAACCTGACACAATTTAAAAAACAATGACAAGGACAAACTTACCTATAGCTCTCTAAGCTCAGTCACCAGCTTTGGCCACTAACCCTACATTCTTCATTCTGGGAGTCACACCCCTGCCTCTCCAGCTATGATCTCATCAGGGACGCTATAAAAGAGGATAATCCGGACTAAGGGAATTTAGCTGTCCATTTCCCCCAATCTGTCAGTTCCATCATAGGCTACAACAGGATTTGGGTGCAAAACTCCCTGTCACAATGCTTCTACTCCATTAGCAGAGAGAGAACAGTGGTTTTCCCCACAACCTATTCTCTGGTACATTGCACTTCCCCGTGACAAGAAGGTTCTGTTGTAATGTGACCACAGGATGCCCTAGAATGTGGTGTGTGGGAGAGAGGTTGCTTCTTTTGGTATGGGAAGATGTGTGTGAGGAACAAATGAATGTGTGGTTAGGGTTACACATTTAAGGGGACTTGTGACCCTCTCTTTGCTGCCACATTCTTCACCTGCCACTCCCCACACTCCTCTTCAGTGGGTGGCATTTTGAGGAGATGGGTTCAGGGAAAGGGGGATGGAGATTGGGAGGTTGTCCAGGGCAGACTTGAAATTGCCACTCGGATCCCTGCTGTATGCACCAGGCCACCTGACAAAGAAGCTCCAGCACCTGTTTACCTTCCACAGACTTGGTTCTGACCCACACGCTTTAAATCATGCCAGATCCGTGATTCTGTTGAATGTCTTGTTTTTTTCAAGGATCAGCCTGGCCCCTTGTTCTCCTGTCTTCTTCTTTGTCTACCTTTGGATTGATGCCTGGCACTATTTTGGCTATACCAGTGCTTCCTGGTAATGACTGGTTCTCTAACCTACCTATGCCATTCCTGTTAGCTGGGATAAATCCCTTTTCTGGTCCAGACCCAACTTTCTCTGTGTCACCTCTTTGGGGCTCCTTTTAGCCCTCCAACTAGGAACAGTAGTAGCAATAGCAGCAACAACTTCTTCTAGAGAGAACCAGAAAAAGGCTGATTAGAGTGAATACGTCTCAACTTAAACTGATTCAAGTTGGAATAAGTGGATGGTTTATACTTCTATTCTCCACCCTAACTTCTACTTTGATCATCCAATTATAAGGAGAGGAGATCATAAATATAGATCTGAACACCATGAAGTTGAGTTTGAAAGCATCTCAACTCAGATAAAATTCATTTAAAAACCTTCTTTGGTCTCTGGAAACTTAAACTCATAAGGCTTTTGTAAAGACTTTAAAGAGTCATCTAAATAAACACACAGATATGGTAGCATTTAAGGTGAGACTTGAAAAAAATATTGGGATGTCGTAATTGATATCCCAATGAAGCGTGCCAATAATCTTAGTGTCAGTGATTAGCAGAACTTACTGGCTGAATCACTTTTGTTTCTTCATATGGCAAGTGTTCAGCCTCCAATTAACACGATGTTAGGAAGTCCCATAAATGGAGCAGGTTGGGTTCATCGGAAAGCAAACTTCCAGATGGAGATTTGCATGCAGGAAATTTTATTTAGGAATGCTCTCAGGATCAACAACAGAAGGGGGAAGAGAAATAAGCAGGGTTGGGCAGAGGGAGAAGGCCTCAGCTGACCCTGCTAGGCATGCTGAAACTGGAAAAGACTTTGGGAGTGGTGCTGAACTGGGGTGAGGGACCCAGGCTTTTTACCCCTGTGTCAGCCACTCACTGGAGGTAGGCTGCTCCCAGCAGAGAGTGTGACCGCAGGGAAGGTGGCTCTGGCGGCTCTCTTCTGCCACGGCAATTCTGAAAGGAATTGACTGCTGAGTGATGTCAGACAACAAAGTCCCAAGAGCTGGGGGGAATTAATCCTTCAGCTCATGATGGGACATGTGGGTGGTATAACACAGAACCCATGACAATGAACACATATTCATTGGAAAAGAATTCACGATCCTCAGTGGATCAAGGGTTATGAAAGTACTAAGTGTACTTCTGATATCAAGAGTCTAGGTTGGAGTTAAGATCCACTAATAGCTATACTGGTTGTTCACCAAGTAGGCAGAGGCTGTGTTTAAACTCCAGGACTTGCTATACCTTTACAACTGTATTGTTTGACTCTCAGTGACCTATGGACTATTGGGTGCTGAATAGTATCGATTGATCAATAGTCATTGTAAAGGCAAATTGTTGCATCAGAACTTGTTTACAATGTTAGCTGTTTTGAGGCAAAATTGAATATAAGATGGGTTTAGATAAAAGTTTTCTGGGGTGCCTGGGTGGGTCAGTCAGTTAAGCATCTGACTCTTGATTTTGGCTCAGGTCATGATCTCAAGTTTTGTGGGATTGAGCCCTGGGTTGGGCTCTGAGCTGACTGCGGTGGCTGCTTAGGATTCTCTCTCTTTTCTCTCTACACCCTCTCACTCTCTCAAAATTAATAAACATTAAAAAAAAAAAGAATAGAAAATTTCCTCCCCTCACCTCAATGGATCATTTTGTGTGTTTTGTGTCTGTCTGTAGATCTATTTGCCCTTGGTATGTCTAGTTTATTTTTAATATTTAGGCAAACATCCAATATCCATGTCATTGGTGGAATGGGGGACAGATGTAAGATAAGCAACAATGCCCTGCCAAACCTTATGGGAGCCTGAGGCAAAAGGAAGTAATATAGATCCTGCCTTTATTCTAAACTTTGACATCTTTTTATTTATTTTTTAAAGGTTATTTATTTATTTTAAGAGAGAGCACGTTGAAGAGTATGAGTGGGGGAGGGGCAGAGACAGAAGGTGAGAGAGAATCCAAAGCAGGCTCCATGCTGCCAGCACAGAGCCTGATGCGGGGCTCAAACTCATGAACCATGAGATCATGACCTGAGCCAAAACCAAGAGTTGGACACTTAACCGGCTGAACCACCCAGGTGCCCCAAATTTGACATCTTTTTAAATGACAGATTGTTTTACATTAATTTTTGTTTTTAAAAATATTGTGTTAAAATATTATTGATCATCTTTAGGAAGTTTTTGGCACCCCTTTACATCATGAGTGCAAGGTGAGTGCCTTGCTCTCCTCACCTAGTTCCCAGATGTGACTCTGAGAGTTGGAACCTGGGAGAGAACAATTTCTCCGAGCTCCGAGCTCTCAGCACAGAGCTCAATGCAGGGCTCGAACTCAGACTGCGAGATCATGACCTGAGCCAAAGTTGGACGTTCAACCGACTGAGCCACCCAGGCGCCCCTTCTTTTGAGATTAAATGATCTGACTTCCTCTGGTTCTGTCTCTGAGGAAATGAAGGCTTGGGTAGGAGAAGGCTCGGTTTGGATGGCTCTACTGAGGCATCAAGAACTAGGGGCGCCTGGGTGGCTCAGTCGGTTAAGCGTCCAACTTCAGCTCAGGTCATGATCTCATGGTTCATGGGTTCGAGCCCCGCATTGGGCTCTGTGCTCTCAGCTCAGCCTGCTTTGGATACTGTGATTCTGTCTCTCTCTCTTCCCCTCGCCGTTCATGCTCTGTCTCTCTCTCAAAAATGAATAAAAACAAAAAAGAACTGAAAAGAACAGAGAATTTATCTGTTAGGCTGAACAAAGGTGACCTTCAGCTACCCCTTGGACTGTGATTACCTGCCTAGGGCTGGCCTCCCTCACACCCTTTTGCCCTTGTGATAACGCTGCTTTCCTCACATTCAGAACTAACCACCTGAGAGAAGAGAGGTGACAGTGACTCATAAATGAGTAGGAGCTCTGAAGAACAGAGATGTAGTCTGAAATTGTCACCCAAGAGCGAGTCTCAATTGCTCAGGCACTGGCAGGAGAGACAGGGCAACTAGGTTTTGTCATGGTCTGTCTACTTTGCGTGTCATTCCAAGGTTCCAGTCACTGGGATAACCAGGCAAATACTGCCCTAGCACTGTTCCACCTCTAACACAGCTGTCCAGATTGAACATTGTATTGGTTCTACTGTATTTAACATGTAAAGGAAAGAACTAACCACTTACAAAAATATTATCTTATCTCATTTTGTGTAATGTGTATTGAAATATGTACATTTTGATGGTGCTTTATTCTGGGTGATGTGATTGTAAAGTGGTTTTACTTTCTTCTTTCTACTCTTCTCTACTTTCTAAATTTCTCACAATGAACAGATATTTTTATTAAAATCAGAAAAGAAATTTTTAAATGTCTAATATGAATTGTATGCTATTTCTTACTTCATTACTGGGTGCCCTCAGAGTTATAGAAAGTGGGTCTTAAAGGTCATTGACTTTATTTTTTTAATTAAAAACATTTTTTTAATGTTTATTTATATTTGAGAGAGAGAGAGAGAGTGTGAGCAGGGGAGGGGCAGAGAGAGGAAGACAGAATCTGAAGCAGGCTCCAGGCTCCAAGCTGTCAGCACAGAGCCAGACGCGGGGCTTGAATTCATGAACCACGAGACCATGACCTGAGCCAAAGTTGGACGTTTAACCAATTGAGCCCCCCAGGTGCCCTGTGTTACATATTTATTTATTTGTTCGTTTATTGTCTGTCTCCTCCATTAGAATTTAAACTTCATGAGAGTAGAGGACTTTACTGCTGGATCCTCATTGGCTAGAACAATACTTGGCACATAGTAGGGGTCTACTGAATATTTGTTGAATGAATGAATGAATTCTTACTAATCAATTCCTTTATCTAAAAAAACCTCCCAACATGTTTCAAAACTTTCTTATAATGTCTCTAAACTGGTTCTGTTTATTCCATTACCAGAAGGACTTTCCTTTGAATAAATAAAGTCATGTCAATCTTTATCTCTTGATTCTGAGACTTTCAAAGCTTTGTGATTTTCTAAGTCCTCTTCTCCAGTATTTGCTGATTTTAGGCTATCTGCTAATTTCTGTCAATTGGGATGTATTTTGGGGGAAACAGTCAGATTAAGGAGACATATTTTTGAATTCCATATTTGATGTGACAAATTAATATAACTTCTTCATTTTATGTGATAATGTCTGCATTTTTATTTTAATAAAAATATTTTAAATTACTTATCACCTCAAAAAGTTAAAAGTAGAACTACCCTATTATCCAGTAATTGCACTACTGGGTATTTACTCCCAAAATACAAAAACACTAACTCAAAGGGATATATGCACCCCTATGTTTATTGCATCATTATATACAATAACCAAACTATGGAGGCAACCCACGTGTCCATCAATAGATGAATGGCTAAAGAAGATGTGGCATGTATATACAATGGAATATTATCCAAAAAAAAAAGAATGAAATATTGGGGCACCTGTGTAGCTCAGTTGGTTAAATGTCTGACTTCAGCTCAGGTCATGATCTCATGGTTCACAAGTTTGAACCCCACGTCAAGCTCTGTGCTGGAGACTTGGAGCCTGGAGACCACTTTGGATTCTGCATCTCCCTGTCTCTGCCCCTCCCCAACTTGCACTCTGTCTCTTTCTTTCAAAAATAAATAAACATTACAAAAATTAAAAAAAAAAAAGAATGAAATCTTGCCATTTTCAGTGACATGGATGGAGTTAGGGAGTATAATGCTAAGTGAAATAAATCAGTGAGAGAAAGACAAATACCATGTGATCTCACTCATATCTTGAATTTAAGAAACAAAACAAATGAGCAAAGGGGAAAAAGAGAGAGAAACAAACCAAGAAATAGACTCTTAACTATACAGAACAAACTAATGGTTACCAGAGGTGTTGTGGGTGAGAGGATGGATTAAAAAAAAAAGAAAGAATAAATACCTTATCAGGGTACACACATTCCATGATGATTTTACCCTTTCCAGTCCTGTCACTGTCACACACACACACACACACACACACACACACACACATCCAGGGGCAGTAAGATGGCCCCTGTTATATCATAGTGAGGTTAAGAGTAGGATTCCTAAAACTTTCTAAATATATCCACTTAACCCTATTTCATTCTTCTTCACTTCTCAATAAATTTATTACACTACATTTGTTCAAATAAAATTGAGTAACCTGGAGTTCATACTCTTTGCCGGACACTGGGCATTAGAAATAATGCTGAATACAGAAATATTATCCACAGCATGAGAAAAACTCAAGCTCTTTGGTAACATGATACAATTTTGGATGTCATACAGATATAAGAAACAAAAATATTTTTATAGTTCTAATTTTGGACAAGACAGTATATTCTTACAGGAAATTACTACACTGATGTGTAGATATTAGTGGATTGGACCAGATTATAAGGCTACATGGCTATTGCATTCAGAAGAGTCTTAAAATTCAAAGGAAACCCACTGAATCTCCATTCATGTACCACCCCCCCCTCCCGGCCCCGCCTTTTTGTTGTCAAAAAGCCTAACTGAACACTAGGGTCCTTGTTAGCTGAAGGATTTTAAAGTTAAGTGCTGCTACTGGTATTATGGAAAAGTAGTGCAAAAGTCATAAAACATATTCCCAAAGTATCGGTTGCTCAAAAATACAAATTGTCTATATGAAAAAAAATACCATACAAACTTCAGAGACGTTCTATCAAAAAATATATTTTGTTGATGTCTTTAGTACCAATGTTATGGCTTTACAAAAATCCCATCTTTTAATTTACAAAGCAGTGATTCACATGAAATGGCTGCCAGTTCCACCTCTTCTCGAAGATCCCACTGGGACATAGTTGCTATGCTCAATCCTAAATCATCATCCTTTCTGTCAAATCCATAGTACCTAACCCAGGACAGAGTATTTATTTTTTTTCTGAATCAATTTGTTCTGGTGAAGATTTACTCTAAGACAGTGGTTCTCAAAGTGTGGGTTGGAGACTCTGAGACCCTTCAGGGAGTCCCTGAGATCTTTTCAGAAGATTCCTGAGATCTTTTCTGAGGGCCCATGGAGTCAAAACTACTTTTATAACAATGTTAAGATATTATTTTCTTTTTCACTCCCTGTCTTTCATGGGTATTCATTGGAGTTTTCCAAAGTCTACAGGACGTGAAATGACATCACTGCTCCAATGGCAAGTTGAATGTGTGCTTGTGTATTCTTGTGTTTTACAATGTCCTCAGTTTTAGGGGTGCCTGGATGACTCAGTCAGTTAAGCATCCGACTTCAGCTCGGGGGATGATCTCATGATTCGTGGGTTCAAGCCCCGGGTCAGGCTTTGTGCTGACAGCTCAGAGCCTGGAGCCTGCTTCAGATTCTGGGTCTCTTTCTCTTTCTCTCTCTCTGACACTCCCTCACTCACTGTCCTCAGTTTTGATTTTTTTTAATGTTTATTTTTGAGAGAGAGACAGAGTGTGAGCAGGGGGAGGGGCAGAAAGAGAGGGAGACACAGAATTTGAAGCAGGCTCCAAGTTCTTGAGCTGTCAGCACAGAGCCTGATGGGGGGCTTGAACTCACGGATGAGATCATGACCTGAGCCGAAGTCAGATGCTTAACCTACTGATCCACCCAGGTGCCCCTGGTCCTCAGTTTTAATTCTGAACACAGTAAATATCAACAGATAGAAACCACATAAACAAAAGCTGTTAAGCAACCTCAATTATTTTTAAGAGTATAAAGGGGTCCTGAGACCAAATGTTTGAGAATTGTTGCTACTGACAAGCTAATGATTCAAAAAATTTGTTGAGTGTCTGTTATGATCAGGCCCTGGGAACACCAGGTTTGAGCAGACACAACCCCTTCTTCAAGGAGCATACTATCAATTATATTGTGATGAAGCTGGTGAACCATGCAGAGAATATTATGGTTACTAAGAAGAGGAACATTGACTTAAGCAAATATTAACCTAGTATTTAGGTCACTAGAAAAGACCTGGAGGCATGAGAGAACATAATGCATTCTGGGAAACTGCAAGTAGTTGGGTTGGTATATCATGAGGGTAAAAAAAATCTTTTTAAAACTTACCAATGTCTTTAGCTACTTCAGTATACTTGGTGATTATTGCTGGACTGTATACAAAACGATCCATTGACTAGCGTGTTGTAAATGTTTAACAATTGGATCTGAAAAAAATTCTCATTTATAACATTTGCCAATTTCCATGGTGCAAATAGTCTCACCACAGCTGATTTCAAGCTACCAACATGATGTCACTGAGCATGCAACTGGGAAGAGATAAACATACCATTATATAGTATCTCCATCGTGCTTATTACACTTACCATGAGTATAAATCACCTCAAGAGAATGGATAATAATACTATGCAGTAAAATAATTTGGAAGTGATGAATTTTGAGTATTTATTATGCTTTTAATATAACCTATTTGATTTTAAGTTTACGTAGTTTAATTTTTAGTAATGGCTGTGTTTAGCAACGAGCTTGCAAAATTCCTGAAAATTTAACAGTTGGTTCTCACAAGCCAGTGTAAACTGGCTCCAGCACACCACTGGATCCACCATCGCATTAATACTACATTGTTAAGGATGGCGTCACTACAATTTCCTCATCTTGGAGGGGGAGGAATATGGGCCTTCCTGACTGAGAGACAGGTGGGAGATTGTAAAACTCCAGTTATGGGTGTAGTTACGTGAAGGCGTGGGTGGCAGACAGGGTGGGCCAGGGAAGTTGTGCAAGAGCTCAAACATAAGGGTAAAGAATAATAATTATAAAGTCAAGGTCAGAGAGTGAACACTAGACGTTGGAAACGGAAGGGCCCCTGAGAGGGCAAAGAGAGGAAGAGAGGGCATTAACATTTACGGAGTGCCTACTGTATGCTGTGAACTCTGCTAGTCACATGGCACATCTTATCTCATGTAATCCCCGCAACAGACTTGAAAGGCAGCTAGCTAAAGAGTACAGTGTAAGAGGGGCGCCTGGTGGCTCAGTCGGTTAAGCGGCCGACTTTGGCTCAGGTCATGATCTCGCAGTCCGTGAGTTCGAGCCCCGCATCGGGCTCTGTGCTGACGGCTCAGAGCCTGGAGCCTGTTTCAGATTCTGTGTCTCCCTCTCTCTGACCCTCCCCTGTTCGTGCTCTGTCTCTCTCTGTCTCAAAAATAAATAAACGTTAAAAAAAAAAGAGTACAGTGTAAGAATGCGAACGTAGGTCTATCTAACTTCAAAATCCCTACTCTTTTCATTTCATCAAGCAAGGACAGAAAAGTTACAGGGTAGTGGGCTAGGAATAACTTGAAGCTGAAAGCAAGCAGACAGATGCTGAGGCCAAGGAGGCATCAGTGTGAAAGCAAGACCACAAGGTGCTAGACATGGAAAGGTTAGGGCCACACTGGCAGCCTTCTGGCATTCTGGGGCAGCTTCCTAAGGAGAATGTCTGTGGTCTCCGAAAGACAGAACATACTCTTGTGACGAAAGAAAATTCTTCTCTCCATTTCCAGGAAGTGCTGAGAGCTCTGTGCACATATAGCCAGCAACAGAGAGTCAGTGAGGCAGTTAAAGGAATTTGTTATAGGCAGAAGGCAGGAACCCACAGTTAAAAACGTCTGACTCATGGCCATCCATACAAAGCCCCTACAACAGAAGAGCAGGAAAAGATCCCAGGGAGATGGTGCTGAGCTCTGCTTTATTCCCACCACTGCTGCTGTTGCTGGTCGTCTATACCTTCTCTCTCTGTCCTTCCTTCAGTGGAGGATCTGGGCTGTCTACCAAATGCAAGCAGACTGTTGCCCTGAAAATATAAAGTGTGAACACTCCAGGAGCCTCCCCTCCTCATCCTGCCTGTGTCTCATGCGTTCTTCTGTATATTGGCCTTCAGAGAGCATGAGGGCTGTTGGCCTTGCCCTGCACTTGGTTAATGTGTTGGTTAGGCCCTCTGGGAGGCACATGCCAAGACAGAGTTAGAAGCACAAGCTCTTTATTGGCGATAATGTCTAGTAGAGGGGAAAGAGTAGGCAAGGAGAGCTTCAGACTGTGATTCAGGTCCAATACTTGGGAAAAGGAGCGATGGATGGGACGATTAGCTAGAAAGAGCCTCAAACTGTGGTGCAACCCTGTGAAAATCTCAGGCTGCAACATGGGGACTCCAGTGCAATAGAAGAATCTTGAATTAGGCCAAAATTCAGTATCCCACTATGCTCAGTTGTTGCCTGGGAGCTGCCTGAGAAGAATCTGGCCTCAGCTCAAATGCTACAGTGGATACCAAAGGTAGTGCAACTGGAGGCTGCTAGCTAATGGCACTCCTTGGAATTTCTGACAAGTTTGTTCTTGAAGGCAGATCTGAGCCACTGCTACTTTTCCAGCTAGTGAAGGGCGGTTCTCATTGGCTTGGTGCTGAGGGAGAGTGGGGCCTCAGTCAAGGTGCCTGGCTTCTGACCGGGGTTCCCTCCACCCTTGAACATCTGATGTTGGAGCTTCCTTTGGGAGGGCACTGGGAGCCTCTCTGAAGCCTGCAACCCACCTTAGTACTCAAGATTCTTTTGGTGGCAGGTGGCAGATTTGTTCATCTCAGGCAAAGAAGAGAATTTTTTGCCTCATGTAACTGAACAAAGGGAAGGGTAAAGATCAGTGGGACTTGGAACAAAAATGCAACTGGGGTTCATCTAATGCATTCTTCTTTTCTCCTCTCTTCATGCAGCTTCCATTTCTCAAACCACACATCCTCCCAATTGAAACTAGAACCAAGGCTGCTCATACCTTCACCCAAGAAGAAAGGACTCTTCCCCAAATCCAGTGCAAAACTCCCAGGGAAAACTCTAGTTGACCTGTTTTGGTTACATGCCCTTCATTACAAATTCAAACCAACAAATGTTTATTGGTCATCTGTCTGTGTCAGGCACTGTTCTAGGTCCTTAGAATGCTGGCGTGAACAACACAGGTGAGTTCCCTCTTTAATGAAACTTCTATTTTAGCAGGGGAGGCAGATAAGCAAATAAAGGAATGAACAGGATGATTTCATATAGTGATAATTACTGTTAAGTCCAGTAAAATAAGGTGACATGACAGTGAGCACATCTGTGGGCGGGGGTGACTTAAGATGAGTGGCCAGGGAGGGTTTCCCTGAGGTGATATTTAAGGTAAGACCTGAATGAAGTGAAGGTGAGCTACAAGGGTCTCTGGAGCAGAGCGGACTGGGCAAAGTGAGGGGCAGGTAAAGACAGAGACAGGAATGAGGTGGTTGTATCAGAGGGAAGACAGGAAGGCCAATGTGGTGGGAGATTAGTGAACATGGGGAAGAGGCAGAGAGGACAAAGTCAGAGAGGTGAGGAGGTGCTAAATCACACAGGGTCTTGTTTGCTGTGGTGAGGAGTTTGGACTCAATCTCAGTGCAATGGGAAGACAAATGAAGAATTGGATCAAGGGAGTGATACATGTTCAAAATCACTGTGGCTGGGGTGCCCGAGTGGCTCAGTCAGTTAAGTGTCTGACTCTTGATCTCAGGGTCGTGGGTTCAAGCTCTGTGTTGGGCTTTGTGCTGGGCATGAAGCCTACTTAAAAAAAAAAATCACCGTGGCCGATTGTCAAGAATGGATTATTGAGGAGCAAAATGGGAAGCAAAGAGAACAGCCTGGTGGCTATGACACTAGCCCAGGAGACAGATGGGTTGGATCAGGCAGACATAAGGGAGGTAGAAAGAAGTGGATGGATAGAAAAATACATATTTGGAAGGAAGGGATGACCAGCCTTGGATATGAGATGTGAAGGGTGGGAGTATCAAGAAGCACTCCTAGGTCTTGGGTTTGAGAAATTGGATGAATAGCTATGTTGTTATTGAGGTCACACATCAGGATGCTTTGGGTTACGAGGGGCTGAAGACCATCTCAGTTTTCTTTCTTTTCCTTCCTTCCTTCCTTCCTTCCTTCCTTCCTTCCTTTCTTTCTTAATGTTTATTTTTGAGAGAGAGAGAGAGAACTCAAGCTGGGTATGGGCAGAGAGAGAGGGGACAGAAGATCCGAAGCAGGCTCTCTGCACTGACAGCAGACAGCCCGATATGGGGCTTGAACTCACAAACCGGGAGATCATGACCTGAGCCAAAGTCGGATGCTCAACCGACTGAGCCACCCAGGTGCCCCAAGATTTGCATTCTTTTAGCATGAAAGAAATGTGGGTGGACGTTGTAAGTAAGCAACAAAAGTGTCAGATACAGATTTATGAACATGGGGGAGACCAGGAAGTTAAGCTTGAGAGAGAAACAGTTTCACTTATTTAATACAAACTTATCTAACTCTTAGACCCTGGTCCTCAACCTTAGCCTCAAATGGAAATTACTTGGGAATTAAAAAAATACCTGTCTGGGTATCACCTCCAGAAATTCTAACTTAATTGATATGGGGTGTAGGCTGGGCATCCAGAACTTTAAAAGCTGTCCTCAGAGATTCTAATATGCTGGAAAATTTGAGAACCACTGATTTACTATACCGAGGATCCTGTTTAAAATGCTTTGTGGATGTAAATTTGTTTAATTCTCTTAACAGTCCTAGGAGATAGGTACTATTCTCAAACTCCATTTTATAGAGTTGGGAATTAAGGCACAGAAAGGTTAAGTTACTTGCCTAAGGTCACATGACTAATAAATGACAAGTCAAGAAGATTCAAATCCTGGATTCTGGCTACAGACACACTCTTAACCACTATATCATGTGGAATAAACAAGCAACAATCCTGCTTAGAAGTGTTTGAAATGTCTGTTAAAAATCCAAGTAGGGGGGTTCCTGGGTGGCTCAGTCAGTTGAACGTCTGACTCTTGATTTTGGCTCAAGTCGTGATCCCAGGCTTGTGGGATTGAGCCCTGTATGAGGCTTTGTCCTGAGCATGGAGGCTTCTTAACAGACACACTCTCTCTGTCTCTGTCTCTGTCTCTGTCTCTGTCCCTGTCTCTCCCTCTGGCCCTGTCCCCCACTCATGCTTTCTCTTGCTCTAAAATTAAGAAAAAAGGTAAATAAACAAAAGTAAAAATCCAAGTAGAGATGTTGAATGTCTATTGAAAATGTGAGTCTGTGTTTGGCAGAGATGGGACTGTTGACATAAATCTGGTTATCCTGGACATAGAGACAGCAAATAAAGCCACAGGCATATATGAAATCACCTACAGAAAATGTGTCAACAGAGAAAAGGAAAAGTGAATCTATATATAGAGCAAGTTGATTTGTAGCCTCCTAGGCTGGGTGTGGGAACCAGAATTAGCTATAAATGAACAAGAGAGATCTTACCAGGGCCAGAGAAATGTTCTAAAACTGGATTGTGGTGATGGCTGCACAACTCTGTAAATTTACTAGAAATCGTTGAATGGCACACTTAAAATGGATGAATTTTATGGTATGTAATTATACCTCCATAATGTTAAGAAGAGCAGAGCCCTACGGCACAGCAACATTTAGAGTACAAACAGAAGAGGGCCCTGGAAAGGTGTTTTGAAGACTTGGAAGGGAACAGGGAGTGTAGTCACAGTTGATGGGCAGAGAGAGAGAAATTCACAGAGGTAGTGGCTAACCGTTTCGAAAGCCCCGAGGGTTTGCAGAAGAGAAATTGGGACAGAAGCAGTGACCGCTGGATTTGGCAAGAAGAGGTCATGTTGATTTTGATAAGGAGCAGTGCCAGTGGAGTCGGGGGAGATGGAAGTACAATCAGAACCCACCGAGAAGGAAACAAGAGGCTAGGATGAGAAGCAGCAACCACCACCAACTCTTTGGAAAAATTTAGCTATGCAAACGAGGGGAAAATGGGAGATAGATGGAAAATCTGAGGAAGAAGATGGGGGCTTTCCCCACTCTGTGTTTGTGAGTGTGTAAGTATTGAGTTTGTATGATGATGCCGTCAGGAGTACAGAGGAAAGAGGGACTGGGATCCACAGCACAGCGGAAAGGGTGCACAGGAAGTGGACAATTCACGCATTTTAATAGGAGGAGAATTGGTTGTATTCTGAGGACTATTCTCCGCAAAAAAGTAAGAAACATCACGTGGCGAAAAGGAAGCAAGGAGAGTGGAATGTGTCTCAGAGGTTTCAGGAGCAAGGAGTTGGGAACTACATGTCCTGGATGGTAGGGAAATGAACAAGCAATGGAAGGACAGGGCAATTACCAGGCAGTGCTAGGGGCCCACGTGAAATCATGGCTATAGTATTTCAACATTCCTTTACTCCCATTGTTTTATCTGTTTATCTTTTATCCAGCACAACATCGTTAAGAATACCTTTCCGGTTTTTTGTTTTTTTTTTTACCTCCTATTTCTCTTTTCTAATTGTAATAGTACTTAAAATGTAATTTTAAATCATACTTGTGCTACGGGGGCATTTTTAGCCCATTTCTGACTTTAAAGGGATTACTAATGTTTCACCATTAGGTAGGAAGCTGGAGTTTTTATTTTATACACACACACACACACACACACACACACACACACACAAACACATAAATATGAGCATACATTCCCCAACTCCACCCCAAGTTTGTAGAATTAAAAATATTCCTCTATTCCATTCTTAAATGCAGAGAACAAACTGGGGGTTGCTGGAGGGGGGTGTGTGGGGGTGGGTTACATGGGTGACAGGTATTGTTGGAGAAGTGGATAAAGTACACCAAAGATGGCTGATTGGACTGAAACAAACTCTGGTCTCTAGCTTAGAGACCCCTCCTCCGGTTTCTGCTTCCTTTGTTTGCAGCCCATTTCTCCTCCCCTTCCAGGCCAGAAGACCCTCCCAACAAGTCTTGGTGGCCAGATTGTACCCTCAGCCAGGGGCAGGCACTCTCCAGATGCCAGTCCACATCTGCTGATATCAAGAGCCCTCAGGGGGACCAGAGAAGGGGGCTGAGAAGGCCCTTGCCCAGCTGCAAGGGGAAAGGACATTAAAAAGAATAAATGTCCCAACCAGGGAAGTCCCAAAAACCCAGCAGAGATCAGGAGGAACCTTGAGAAGGGGACCTTACTGTTCTAGTCGAGATAGAACCAGACTAAAAGGGGACCCTGACTCTCTCTCCCTGTTTCTCTGCTTAATAGATGTGAGGGATTCTCCCTCATTTCCCAGGTTAACAGCTATAATTGGAGCCAACTGTGGTTAGTCTACCTTGGGCCCGGGACTTCAAGGAATATTCCCAAGCAGTTGCTGCTTCTGCCTTCCCCTCCCCCTCATGTTTCTGCAACAACTTGGGTGTGGTCCTATACCTTCCTCACTGTCTCAGGCAACATTGGTTCCTCCTCCCACCCTCCAAGTCAAGGAGCAAAATGCACCCCCCCCCCCCGCCTTGGACCACCCATTTCAGATATCTCCACTGGTGCCCCAAATGAAAATTGACAATGGGGAAAAATTAATTTACTTTTAGGTGGATGCAGGTGAAACATATTCAATGTTTAAACTAATTTAAGTTTATTGGATCTGTCTTTAAAGTTATCAACAAAGGTCAAACAAGCTCATGTTATCTCTGTTGCAATTTGTTAATGATAATTAATTTTGTCTGTCTCAAAGATTTCATGGGTAATTGTTAAGATAACTTTCAAGGTGCTTGGTAACCTGAAACTTTCCAAATAGGATGGAAGGCTAAAGCTTTGATTATTGAACATAGGTTTGTGTTTTTATCTTCTTATTGCTGAGAAATTAAGGCTATTCGGACCTATTGGAAAACATGCTTTGTACTTAATGGTTCATGAATTTACCATCTAAAAAAATTCTAATGTAAATCCCTCTCAATTGGTTACTAAGTCCTCAAATGGAGACTAAGGTTTCCTAAGAGTTAAAATTCTGCTAAATGTACTTAAGACTGATGAAAATAAAGAAAGCAACTCTGTATGTAGGAAAATAGGAGGTATATAAGAAAGATATAAGGAATGGAAATACAATTTCATTGAGGGTAGGAGAAAGTAATTTTGTCCTAAATGAGACTGGTTATTTGGAAAGAAATGGCTTTGGGACAAAATTTAGAAGCAAAAGAAAGTTATAGAAGGTTGAGATGAATGGAATTTTAAAAGTACACTAGTATAAGGTTGAAATCCTGCTCTTCTCTCTGCTCAAATGACACAGTTTTCTTGAACTGTTGATCTGCTCTTGATAAGACAATGCAAACAAAGGTTTATCCTCCGGGAGAATCAAAGTTTTAGGTCTCATCTCTATCAGGTCTTTGATTACTTAGTTAAAACTTCTGCATGTTAAAGGAGCTAGGTTTTGATAACAACTGTATAATGCGATACATTCACCTTTGGGATCTTTTATTGCCACTTTGGTTGAATATATAAAATTGTAAAATTTGTAATGATCTGTAATTCTATTTAGGATGCACTTATGACTTCTGAGGTTTTAACAAACTTCTCAGGATTTAAATGGTAAATGAAGTCTTCTTGACGAATTAGGTCCTTTTATTTGGGATGTTAAGTTATTTGGAAAAGCTCTGTCATACAATGGTAAACCTTAGATTGTATTGCACAGGTAAATGCTATAACTGCCCGAATATATGAAATTCCTAAAATTTTAATGTTTTGATATAAGGTCATCACTTAATATTCTGATTACTTGAGATGTTATGTGTCACAGAAATAACCGAATTTATTTGTCAATTGCATCATAATAAACTCTCATCAGATCTTTAACGATGTCTATTTCCGACATTTTGCCATTTATAATTGTTCTTATTCTCTCACAAAACGTGTTTCTTCTTCAAGGAGATTTATAAAAAGGACTTTGGGGATAAACATAGGTATTCGACATCTTTAAGATTAATACTAAAATGGGTAAAAAATTCCAGAACAAAGCTGCATTCCAATTGAACAAGAATTAAGAACATGGGATTAAATGAACTGAGGAAGATTATAGTTTTGTGATTCTTGTTGAAAATATTGCAGGTTTCTTAATGTTCCCTTTTCCAGATTTAGGGAACTTTCTCTTAAGATATCTATGATATACGAAAATGTCATAAAGTATGCATTTGTAAACTGAAGCATTTGTCTTTTCTCTCTACATAATTCCCCTGAAATTCAAAACTCTCAATGAGTATTCTTTCTTTCATGGCAATTACAATTGTTTGCATAAGTTCAATAAGAATCTGTTCATCTTATAACAGGTCACCATTTGGAAATACTGGTTATTTTACCAAGGCTTTGACCGGAATGTCATATTTGAGGATGACATTCATAGACTCAGATATGACCAGACAACATTAAGGAATTAGGGTTGGCTTTATAAAACATGGAGCCATAAAGCCCCTTGGAAATGTTGGCCTGGTGCCTTACTTACAGAGTTCCCAGCAGCCTCACCAGATAAGTAAAGAAGGTCACTTCCTGGCAGATGCAGGAACCTCAGGATATCTCAGGGATCTCATGAAGAAGAATTCACCCAATTCTATAGGTATTGCAGGCCTGTCTGATGGCAAGTATTTGGCTTGGCTTCTGGCCTGGAGTTCAGAAAGTTCAACCCAGAGATTCCTTATAAAAGGTTCCAACAAAGCAAACTTTAAAAGATCCTCATGATCAATCGCTATTCTTGCTGAGCTTATGTAAATAATTAGGCCAGATTTGTTAAGACTGGATTTGTTCTACAAATGTATTTGTCTCAATTTGGCTATCTCTGGAAAGGGGGGGGGTGTGGTTTAGAGAGAACAACTATGTTTCAACAATGCACCATTATGGATGTTAAATTCTAGTTATGATTGCCTTTAAATGTTTGTTGTTTTCCTAAACTAGACAACTTGAGATAAACTTTAGAAAATTGTCACAGTATTTCATATATAGGCAAAATTCTGTGCTAGTTATACTATGGGGATAATAATAAGACCCCATGGGTATATGATTATTTAAACAACTGGAAAACAGGATGGATCTGCAAATATGCAAACCATATATTCCCTAAACCTGATCTGACAGTTACCAGAAACCTGCCCCTTTCGAAGACTTGGAGGTGGACTTACAGACATACAACCAAATAGAGGATTCAGTTTCAGGTATCACCCCATGGGTCCATCACTCCAGAGCTAAGAAGGCCAACTCAGAGGAACCCTCAACCCGGTGAAGTGATCCAGATCCAGTCAACCCGCTTAAACTGACCCTCAAAAAGACACTTGAGATCTCCAGCCCTGCTCCAGCCACACCCTGGAAGCTGGCTGGCCTGCGCATGGCAGAAGCTTGAGAAATCAACACGTGGACCGAGCCCAGGGGTTTGGATGCAACTCTGCCAGCCGTTGCCCCTCACTGGTGTCATAGCCCTGATCTTACTGTTGGGCTGATAGAGACTGCACCAACAAGCTGGACATGGGACAAAAGATGCATGCTGGGTGTCACATACCTCCTCTGGATGGGAGGATTATTAAGTATTGCCTGCATATTATGATAACCTCTCTCACCCTCACAACTGCTGCTTACCCACTTCACCCCCAGGATTGTTATATGATAATAAGGGAGTCAAGGGCATTCAGTGCCTTCACCTCCCTCCACAAAGATTGCTACAAGGGAAAAACACCCACTCTCTGTCAGTCACCAGGTGCCCCAAGGACTAAGTATTGGACTGTAGAGATAACCCAAAATGTCAGGAACCCATGTCACAACAAGGGCCTCCAGAGAGGGAAGCGAGGTTGCTACACTTACCTTCCTCAATAGGGGAATCTTGAGCGGGGAAGGGATGCAGGACAGGACCCTTCAAAAAGTTATAAAGGATACCCAGGACAGGGTAGTATAAGCCATAAAGGTGACCACTCCCCCGGCAGCCTACCAGGGTTTGAGCCTTTTAGCCCTCAATCAGATGCTTACCAATTCCCCACTCCAACGTTGGACTAACACTACTCTACCATAAAATAGTCCTCCATAAAATAGATAATCACACCCAAACCTGCTGGATGTGCTTCCCCTCAGCCGGAGGGCTTACTTAGCCATTCCTATCCCTTTGACCTGGGAAGCTCCTGAAAATCTCAAAACCAACACTTCTGTCTTAATTGGACCCCTGGCCACTGGGATCCATCTCACAAATGCCAACAATCTAATCTGTACAGTCCCTGAAGATATGAATGGTACCTCTCTATACGGAAGAAATAAAACCTTAAAGAGGAATACAACCCTATGTTCAACCCGTGGGGTGTTCTGTCTATATTCTAATTCGGCCTACCGATGCTTAGAGGCCAACTGGACTCAGATATGTTATTCCATCTTCCTAACCCCAGAGATATCCGTACACACTGAAGATCAGCCCCTAACAATCTTTAGCCCCACCTCCTGGGCTAAATGGGCAATCCTGCTACTCTTCTGATAGCAGCAGGAATTGTGACAGGAAGAGGAACTGGAATAGGGGGCATAGGTTCATCCGTCAGACTATACCATAGACTATCTCAAGAGATAAATGAAAACATGGAATAGGTGGCAGATTGTCCGGTAACCTCACAAAGCCAAATAAACTCTCTGGTGGCAGTGACCCTCCAAAATAGGTGAGCCTTCGACCTCCTCGCTTCAGAAAAAGGAGGGACTTTCATTTTTCTAGGGGAGGAATGTTGCTATTTCGTAAACCAGTCAGGAATAGTTACAACTAAGGTTAAGCAACTCAAGGAAAGAATTCAATGTAGACAACAGGAAAACATCAATCAATGGAAAGGATGGGATCTCACAGATTGGGCATCCTGGCTTCCTGCCTGGCGGGGCCCCTCTTCTCCATAATTTTACTTGTATCCATCAGCCCCTGTATACTGAATGCCATGGTACGTTTTATTGAAAACACTGTTGTTTGCCAAACTACTGCGTATATCTTAGCCTTCTGAGAGTACCAACCTGTAAAACTGAAAGGTGATGCCTACTAAAAGTTTTTTTTTTAAAGTCATCAAAGGGGAGAATGTTGGAGAAGTGGATAAAGTACACCAAAGATGGCTGATTGGACTAAAACAAACTCTGGTCTCTAGCTTAGAGATCCCTCCTCCGGTTTCTTCTTCCTTTGCTGTGCGTGCGAAAATCCCTACAGATATGGAGGCTGTCGGCTATAAATTACCCTCCCCGCTTGCATTCTGGGCTCAGACCTTTGGAGAAACAGTCTCGTCTGAGCCCGCCGGTGTAAAATAAATCTCCAATCCACCAAGATCTCCGAGTGCCGCTTGGTTTTTCCGTCAGTGTTCCAGCCTGGTTCCGTAACAGTATTGGGGAGGGAACTTTTAGGGATGAACACTGGGTGTCATATGTAAGAGATGAATCACTTGAAACAAAGACTACACTGCATGTTAACGAACCTGAAGATAAATTAATAAAAAAAAAATCCCTCTATTCCTGCTTTATTAAAAGTCTCCAAAAATTGAGACAAGTATATTGACTAGGTAGGAGATATTTTACAAGTTCCATTTTAACATCCATGAAAAGAATGATCTATTTTTGCTCCTTTGATCTTTAAATACGTTGAATTTTAATATTAAACTTCTGCAGTCAATCCCTTTTGATCATGTTGCATTTTTCTTTTAGTGCACAACTAAATTCCATTTCTATGATTTTGTTTTGGACTTTTAAGTATTATTCTTAAAATATTGGCCTGTAGCTGTCTGTGTTAGTGTTTTCAGGTTTTGGTGTCAAAGTTATACTGGCTTTGTAAACACTGTTTGGATGCCCTTCTTTTCTCTTATGCTTTGGAACTATCTTAATAGCATTGAAAACTTTGCTCCTTGTAAGTTTGAAAGAAAGTGAATGAAATTCCCTGTGAAATTGCCTGGATTTAGTGGTTTTTAAAGGGTAGTTATTTGATAATTTTCTGTTTGTGGTATGTGGTCTCCTTTTTCCCCCATCTCTTTTGATGTCTGTGTTAATCATTTATATTAATATATAATTGGTATCTATATAAATCTGATAATTTATATTAAAAGAACCCATTTCATCTGGTTTTCTCACCATATTTTAAAATTCCCTTTATATGTGTGTGTATGGGCACGTTTTTTCTCACTTCTTAATTTGTACACTTCCTATTTAAAAATTGTTTTAGCTAGTGAGCTATGTCATTGTTATTGTTTCCAGATTTGATTTTTGGGTTATTTATTAGCTCTATGTCTCTGTTTTTTTCTTTTCTGTTCTTTTAATTTCTTGCTTTCTGCTTTTGTCTTTCTTTCATGTTGTTTCACTTGACCAAATTAAGAGTTTCAAAATTTTTTGATGACCAGAGTACTTAGTTTTTTTATTTTTCTTAATTTTCAAAGGTAAGCTAAAGTCTCCCACTGTAATTGTATTTCTGCTCACTTGTCATTGCATTTTTTGAAAGTGCTGCCTTATGGATTTACATGCTATGATATCTGCTGTATAACAACTTACGATAATTAGATCTCTGTTGTAGACTGTATCATTATTTTGATATAATGCCATCTTTATGTATTTTTTTTCTATGCCCAAGTGGCAAACTTACCCCAATTATTACATGGCTGGGCCTTTTCTTCATCTTACAACGTATATTCTAAACTTCTTCCCATTTTGAGCCAGTCCATTATCAAAACAACCCACATGTCATAATAAACAGCCACATGAATTCATAATTTCTATACCCTGATTCATAGCTTCAATTATACTGTTAAGATTCCAGATATCTCTAGATCCTTTCTTAGCATAAAGGAAAATGTAGAATGTGGTGAATGTATTCCCTATAAAACTAAC
The DNA here is from genome assembly GCF_023721935.1 of Panthera uncia. Lineage (NCBI taxonomy): Eukaryota > Metazoa > Chordata > Mammalia > Carnivora > Felidae > Panthera > Panthera uncia. Next base: position 127,578,247 of record NC_064810.1, read on the forward strand.
CAACCAATCAAACATATAGACCTTGTTACTTGGGCAACCCAAGGATCTAGGGTCCAGAAGGCTGCTAGGCCCTAGAACTGTTCTGACAGAATCCACCAGGGATGCTGGTAAAAAATGCAGAATCCTGGATTCTACTCCCAGAGATCTTGAATCTCCAGATTTGGAGGGTTGCATGGGGACAGAAATTGGGGTTTCAAAGAAGTATTGCAAGCGACGTTGCAGAGCATGGTATTTCAATCTCCCTTTAAAAAACACTGACTTCGGGAAGGACTTGTGCCAAAAAATAAACACAGAAATACTGGAGAAGAATAAAAATCATTTGCTCTAGGCTGTTTGCCCACTTGGAACAGTAGGCCTCCCAAAGGAGCATGAGCTAGACTCTGGGATCCTTTTTCCTTTAGTTCCACAACCTCACAGGACATCATGGTCTGGAGCTGGGAAGGGAACAATGCTGTTGCTACTCAGGTTTGATCCCAGATCTCTTGCCCTCTGCAAATGCTAAGCATTCTTTTTCTTTTCTCAATTCATCTCTGAGATAACATTTATCTGTCCCTGAATCTTGCCATTGAAGTCTATTTGTAATGCAGAGGAAGGAAACACAATGTCTTCCAGACTGTCTGCACTGATCCATGATCTTCTCAGGAATGAAACACGTAGGTGACTGTATGAACTATTTTTAGGAAACTTGTGGTTACATTGACTATTTTAACATAACAAATTAGCTTTTTGTGGACATTTTCCTTTTATCTCCCCAGAGACTCAGTTTACCAGGCTGTCAAGAGCTGCTGTCTTTTCTTCTTTCCCTCTTCCCCTTCTTGCATCGTGATTAGGTTTTAGGGCTGCTATGACAAAGCACCACAGACTGTGTGGCTTAAACAACAGAAATTATTGTCTTCACTGTTCTGGAGGCTGGAGATCCAAGATTAATGCTATTTAATTAAGGTTGGTTCCTTCTGGGGCTGTAAGGGAGAATCTCTTCCATGCCTGTCCTCTAGCTTCTAGTGGTTTCCTGGTAATATTTGGTGTCTCTCGGCTTGCTTATGCACCACCCCACTCTCTGCCTTCATCTTCCCATGGCATTTTCCTTGTGTGTGTCTATCTGTATGTCCAAAATTCCCCCTTTTATAAAGTCATATTCATTAGAGGCACCCTAATGACCTCATTTTAACTTGATCATCTACAAAGATCTTATTTACAAATAAGGTCACATTTACAGGTACTGGGGGTTAGGACTCCAACATGTTTTGGGGAGATACAATGCAACCCATAATCCCCCTCCTCCTTCTCTTCCTGGCAGCACAACTATTGCTTGTAACTGCTGTTACGACTAGCACTGCTTTCTACCTCTTTCCTCTTCCCTTCACTATTTGATTTTGGTTTTTCACTTATGTGTTAGCATTTCTTTCCCAGTGTGGTTGATCAGGCAGTCAATTATTTACTATTACTGACTTGCTAAATAATATTAGAGCAGTAAAATCTATTCAAAATGGATTTATGAAAATAATAAACAATAAAGAAGAAAATAAAAGTAACCCATAGTATCATCAACAAGTGAATAAGAGAAAATAGTATCATAAATCCACAGTATTTTATAGAATCTAAAACAGTTGGTTTGAGGGGTGCCTGTGTGGCTTAGTCGGTTAAGCGTCTGACTTCAGCTCAGGTCTGATCTCATGGTTTATGTGTTCAAGCACTGCGTTAGGCTCTGAGCTGACAGCTCAGGCCTGGAGCCCCCTTCCAATTCTGTGTCTCCCTCTCTCTCTGACCCTCCCCCACTTACACTGTGTGTATGTGTCTCTCTCTCTCTCTCTCTCTCAAAAATAAATAAACGTTAAAAAAAAATTAAAACAGTTGGTTTGAAGTGGATTCTAATTTCAAAATGTGAGAATATACATCTTGTAATCATTAAAATATAGTATATATATGCACATACATATGTATATAACAGGAATCACAAAATTCTATGAAAATCTCTCAAATTCCAAAAACATAATGTTTTGTATTCCCACTGTATTTTTCTTACCATTGGCTTAAGTATTTTCCTAAGATACATATTTTAAAATTATGTTAATGACTGCATTTCTTATAGTGTAATGGTTTAACAATTGTATTATTTTCATTTTTTTCCTATTTTGAATTATACGAAATGAACATTATTATACATAAATCTTATGTAATTTTTATTATTTCCTCAGGATAGATTCTAAAACTGTAACTACTGAATCAAATGGTGTGAATTTTTATTATTTTTATTTTTTTAATTTTTAAAAAGTTATTTATTTTGAGAGAAAGGGAGAGAGAGAGAGAGAGAGAGAGAGAGAGAGACTGAAGGAGAGAAAGAGTGCAAGCAGGGGTGGGGCAGAGATAGAGATAGAGATAGAGAGAGAGAGAGAGAGAGAAAGAGAGAATCTCAAGCAGGCTCCCTGCTGCCAGCACAGAGCCCTATTCGGGGCTTGAACTCATGAACCGTGAGATCATGACCTGAGCTGAAACCAAGAGTCTGATGCCACTCAGGCGCCCCTCAAAGGGTGTGAATTTTTAAAATGCTGTTCATAACATTGCCAAATTGTTTTTAGGAAACTTCTTTCAATTTTTATCACCACCAGCCATATATAAAACTCCAGTTGAAAGCATAATATTAATATTTTCTTCCTTCCTTCCCTCCTTCTCTCTCCCTTTCTCTCTCAGTTATTTGATATGCCACAAATAGCATTTCAATGTTTTGTTAGGTAGTCCTTCAAGTACTGGCCAGCATAAAAGCTTTATTTTAAATTTGTTTGTTTAGCCATTTAAATTTCTTTTTGGTGAATGTTTTGTTAAAATTGTTTACCCTTATAGGGTTTAAACATTTTTTTTTGTATTGATCTGTTTAAATACTGAATCTGTATTTTATTTATTACAAATACTTTTCCTAGTTTTTGCTATTTGTTTAAATTTTGTTGACGATATCTCGACATGCCAAAGTATTAAATTCTTACACAGTCTTTTTATCTATTTTTTCTTTCAACTTTTTATTTATTTATTTATTTTTAATTTCTTTTTCTTTTTCTTTTTTTCTTTTTTTTTACTTTCACCTTTTTAAACCTTGGAGAATGATTAGCCAATTATCTACAAGAGCTCCAACAAGGCTCCTTGTAAGGAGGCTAAGCTCAGACAATTAAATGAAAGCACTTTCTAAGGGCCATGCATAGCATTTTCTGAAAGCTTTCTATAGTACCCCATCCTCTCAACACCCCTGAAAGTGTTGGTTCACAACCTGGGGAACTTCCCGAGTGAAACCCGAAACTGGTTCCCACACACAGAGGGCAAGGAGAGACCAAAGAAAGAGGCAGGCCACTCCAGATCGGTAGGTGGCTGGTTTAATAAGTGAAGGAACTTACCCGTGAGGTTTGTCTTCGGCGCTCCCAAATTCAAATTTCCACACCTGCGGCCAGAATCTTCAAAGTTTATATGGAGGCCTTAATGGATACCTCTAGATGGTGACAACAGCACATTGCTCTCTCAAGGCTTCGTCCTTGAACAAGGCCCCCACTGGGGGAAGGGTGGGCAGAAGTGTGTTTGTTCCAAGGACAAGGGGGGAGGGTGAGGAGCCTCCATGCCCCCGCCCCAGGGCCAGCTTACAGGTCAGCTTGGGGTCATGTCCCCTCCATGACCTCCTCCAACAGAAAGGTAGCTGTTATTGTCAATGTACAGATGAAGAGTTTGGAGTTAACAGATTTCTCAGGACGCAGAACGTTAAGGGCCCGAGTGAAATCCAGGATTTCCTGAATATAAAGCTGGTATTTTTCTTTAATTTTTTAACTGTTAATTTAATTTTGAGAGAGAGAGAGAGAGAGAGAGAGAGAGAGAGAGAGAGACAGCAGGAGTGGGGGAGGGGCAGAGAGAGAGGGAGATACAGAATCCAAAGCAGGCTCCAGGCTCCAGGCTCCGAGCTGTCAGCACAGAGCCGGATGTGGGGCTGGAACCCACGAACTGCGACATCGTGACCTAAGCCGAAGTCGCCACTTAACCAACTGAGCCACCCAGGCACCTCTAAAGCTGGTATTTTTAACCCTTCTGCTGTATCTCTGCTAAAAGGTATGTATGAGCCAGAGGTTTAAAGTTTAAATGACAAAATTTGAAATTATTATCTTGGTATTTAAATTAGCACAAACCAATTTTGCTTTCTATCGTGCATTTATTTAACAAATATTTACTGGACTCTGAATTTTGAGCAGTGGTCGGTAGATGTTGGTATTGCAGAGATAAAAGAAGCATGTTTACTTTTGGGAAGTATTTGAGAGTGAGGCAAGTGGAATCAGATAAACTAATAATTGCCTAACGTGGTGGGCTCAGAGTGCTCAAAAAAGAGGAATTGGCTGTGTATGTGTGTGACATTCTTCCTTTTATTCTCTGAAAACCCAGGTGACGCTTAAGCAAACCTACCCCAGAACTTGGGGTTACCTTCTTCTTTGCATGGTCCCAGCCACCTGTTTCCTATCTTCACATTAACTATTGTTTGTCTCTCCACACCCTCTGGTCTCAATTCAAACTCACATTTTTGAACAGTAAATCTGCTGTGTGTCTTACAGAACAGAACAGGTTTGGAGTAGAGGATGTTTCTCGAGTTTCCAAATGGATCTTTGTAAGGTCAATCTATGTAGGCCTCAGTGGTGGGGTTGAAACAGTGCTGCCTCTTTTAGACATGTTTGCTCCTTTCCCTCTGAGTTTCATAGCGATTTCCTGCTTCGGAGGAGCAGGCAAACTTAACTTCCTAAGAGTTATAATGTTTTACTTTTTTGCAACGTACAGCCTTCTGAGTGTCCTCTTCTTACCACAGACTTGGCAGTAGTCTCACAGGCCCATTAATCGAATCACTTGTCTAGTGCAACTCCGCAGGCTGGGATGTGGTGTAGGGATTAAGGGCTCTGGTGGAGGCTTGACTCCGGATCCCACTACATACAATCTGTGTGTCTCTGCTCAAGCTCCTTGAGTTTATGAAATCTTAGTTTCCTCACCTATAAAATGGGGATGATAATAATACTGCTTAACTCATAGAATTCTATCGGGCCTGACTCAAATAATATAAATAATATGTATTATTATCCTAGACAACTGATCTTTTACAGAGATCTTTTTCAGTTAATAAAAATTTATTGAGCACCTGCTATGTACCCAGACCTGTTTTAAGTGCTAGTGACATAGCAGTGAATGATGGTAATAAAAACATAACAAAACAAAGACCCTGTCTTCCTTGAGATTACATGGGAGTGGAAGAACAGACTATACTCCAATGAACATAAATTTATGGTATTATTTCAGATAGTATTAAATTCTGTGAAAAAAATGAAGCAGGATGAGGGAAAGAAATAGGGGATGGTATTAGATAAAGATGTTAGGGAGGTCTCTTTGAACAGGTGACACTCGAGCAGAGTGCTGAATAAAGAGAATGAAACATGGTTTTCTGAGAAAGAGCATCGGTCATGAGCAGTTGTGGAGGGGAGATGATCCAGAGAAGAGAATACCTGATTTTTCCATTTTGTGTTTCCTGTTGAACTTCATTTCTTTGAGTACAACCATAGATTTAGACTGGACCCCATGGGAGCTTGTTTTGCATGGGTTATTTCATGGGTGAGCTGACTGGGTTGAGTGACTCTAGAAGAAGAGAGGAAATTTGTTCTCTGCCCTCCTTTTTAAAAAAAAAATTTAAACTATTTATTTATTTTGAGAGAGAGAGAGAGAGAGTACAAGTGAGCAGGGGAGGGGCAAAGGGAAGGAGAGACGGAATCCCAGGCAGGCTCTGTGCTGTCAGCACAGAGGCCAACGCAGGGCTCGAAACCCCAAATCATGAGATCATGTCCTGAGCCGAGATCAAGAGTTGGGTGCTTAACCGACTGAGCCACCCAGGCGCCCCTGATCTCTGCTCTCCTTGTATAAGGGAAGCCTACTGTCACTCACTCCAGCAGGCTCTGCAGAGGTTGGGAGCCCAGAATTGGAGTGTGAGTAAGTAATCAGCTGAGCTATGTGGTAATGACAAAGATCTCCAACTACTTGCCAAGATCGAGCCACAAGTTAGAGGCGATAAAAATGCACTGTGTAAAAGTGACCTCCCCCAATAGGTAATGACATATTTCCGGCAGAAATTTTTCCTTTCTTTTTTACCATAGGTCTTTCTGATTTTAAAAGTTAAAGGAAATGTTGAATAAGTGCCTTTTATGTTCAAGGCACTTTATATATGTGTCTCATTTAATCCTCCTAATAATATCAAGAGGTAGGATTTATATCCTCATTTTTCAAATTAAGAAAGAAGGCTCAGGGAGGTCAAGTAATTTGTCCAAGATCACACAGAGAGTAAGCAGCAGAACCAGCTTTCGAAACCCAGGTCATTGTGATTCCAAAGCCTATGGGTTTCCACTTACACAATATTGCTAACCTCAGGCAGGGAATTTCCATCATGTTAACCAGTGGGACGTTTTCCTCTGCACATTAAATAACTTCTCGCAAAGGAGTTTCCTCAGATCTTCATGTTGCATTGCGAATTGAAGAATGGATTGTGAGTTAGGAATGTTTGATACTGGTTTGATACTGGTTTGGCAACTGGTTTATAAATTGATTTAGAGGGAAGTTCATGACAATGAAGAGAAGTGCCAGTCCAATAATAATTCTCACATGACAGAGAAGTCCTCTTCTGAAAGATAGAGACTTACCCTGTTTGACGAAATCTCTCTCATGTGCTGTTTTCCCATGAGGAACCACAGAGACGGTCCTATTGAGAAGCTTATTCCTTAGGAGGAACTACCACAGTTTAGTTTCACTATTGGCAGAGTCTGGATTTGAGTAAGCTGATTAAATACAAATATGATTTCGTCCTTTCCCATAATTGCTCTTTCGATTCTTAAAATACCATCAATGAGTGGTGTCACTTCCTCAGTAGTGGCTTCAACAAGAAACCTTGATGCTACCCTGGATTTCTTCATCTCCTGAATCCTTTCATATTAAATAGTCAACAAATCCTGCCAAGTATTATGTCTTAGATCCAGAATCTCACTCGAATGTAGTTAATGTGTATCTGGGGTTCGGACTCCAGCTCGTACCTTAGTGAACTTCTCTGTGCTTCCCTTTTGTCTTTAAAGGATGCTGTATTAGTTTCCCATGGCTTCTGTGGCAAATTAGAGAAGTTTTCGTTTTGGTAACTGAAAACAACACAAATTTATTAACAGTTGTTACAGTTCTAGAGGTCAGAAGTCAGAAATAGGTCTCACTGGGCTAAAATCAAGGTGCCGGTAGGGTTGTGTTCCTTCTGGAGGTTCCACGGGGAAACTGCACTTTTCTTGCTTTTCCATTCCTAGAGGCTACGTTTCATGGTTCATGGCCCTTTCACCAAAGAGAGAAGCCATTTATGGACCGATAACTCATATAGTAAGCAGGACAGTTCCTCATGGCAGAGCTATGGCCAAATCTCTGTTATAATAATGCACCTTGGATCTGTGCTGAGGCAGGCACTGAAAGTGCAAGTTCCAATCCAGGACAACAGTGTTGGTTGTGCCAGGATGAATGGCATGAGACTCCGAAAAGTAGGTCAGCGGATTTCAAACAATGAGAGAAGAAAAGAAATCTGGAGTAACAGAGTCCCAGTGGTTAAGGACTTTTACCATTTACTTTGTGATGAGAAGTTTGATGTCCATATCAAACCTTTCTCAGTAGATACATTGCTTTTGCTATTAGAGCCGTGTAGTAATCTTTATGTGCTTCTCATTCCATAGTTTGGGTTCGGTCATTCTTAATAAATTGTTTGCTGTTATCATTAAGCCTTGAATTAAACAATACTACAAGTGTTATCAATAGCTATTTAGTTGGCTTGGGTGGACCCGGGTGGCAGGTGCTCAAAGCTGGGAGACCATATCAACACTCCCCCACCCCCTACTGGTTTAACGATGCTTGTTTTTCTCTCAGGGTGCACTTCTGGATACATCTGCACATGCTGTTTTCCACCTAGAATGCACTGTGTCCTGCCTTCAGCCCTGTGTCCACTTTCTCACATCCTTTAAGAACTTGTGTAAACGACACTTTCTCAGTCTTTTCTGATTCCCCCAAGGAGTTATGTTGCCACTACCTCCTGTGTCCCACGGCCTTTGTACACATCTCTATTCCAGTATAGTCACTTAGTTACCTCCCCTCCCCCCCCAAGACCAACTGGGACCTACTTTAGGTACAGACTGCACCTGATCCATTCTCCTTTAATCTCCTCCAGACTCTCAAGAGTCACCACCACGTGGTAGACTCCTGGCAAATGTCTGCAAACATTGATCTCATCTCTAGGGAGGCAGACGGGCCTGACAAGTTCTTGGAACACCTCAGTGAAGGGACAGTTGACTTGCTGTGGACAAACAACTGTTTAGCTGTATAAACAGACTGTGATTTTCTCTGGTTGGTGGCCTCTATCTTCGTCCAGAACAGAACACTCTGCTGATCAATCAGCTTGGTTAGAAGAAAGATAATGCTCTTATTTTTTTAAGTCTATTTTTATTTATTTTGAGAAAGAGAGAGCAAGCAGCAGAGGGGCAGAGAGAGAGAGAGACAGACAGACAGACAGAATCCCAAGCGGGGCTCGAACTCACAAACCATGAGATCATGACCTGGGCCAAAAGCAAGAGTTGGATGCTTAATCGACTGAACCACCCAGTAGCCCATAATGTTCTTATTTCATTAATAGGTCATAGTTAATGCCCTCCCAGTAACCTAGCTGCCAACTGCTTTGTATAAACTAATGGTGCTGTAACACAGTGGGTCTTAAAATTTATTGCCATTATTATTATTATTAAGAAATCTTTTGAATTTTTATTGCCAGAAGGAGGACTTCATCTGCAATAAAGACTCAACTAAAAGTAAATATAAAATTCTGCCTTAAGAAAGGGTTTCAGTTGAAGTGCCTGGGTGTCTCAGTCGGTTAAGCATCTGACTTGGGCTCAGGTCATGCTCTCACGGTTTGTGAGTTCGAGTCCCACATTGGGCTGTGTGCTGACAGCTCAGAGCCTGGAGTCTGCTTCAGATTCTGTGTCTCCCTCTCTCTCTACCCCTTGCCCACTCACACACACACACTCTCTCTCAAAAATAAATAAACATTACAAAAGTTTTAAAAAAAGGAAAGGGTTTCAGTTTGGTTATTCTATAAACACGCTATTTGCAAAGTATACATTGAACGAAGGGTATACATTTCCTCCCTCCCTCCCTTTCTCTTCCTCAAATATTTACTGAACACTTACATTTTGACAGGTCCCGTTTTAGGCATAAGAGATACAAAGTGAAGGAGTCATACTCCCTGCTCCTCAGTTGCTTTCTTTCTAGGGATTTTCATTTGCAAAAAGAGAAAGAAGAAATTTGTAAAACTTGGAATTTGTAAAAATGAATTGAGAGTAAGAGTTGGCAGCCGATGATTAGTTTTGTGCCAGTTGAAATACAAAGCACTCAGAAGGGCAAAAGTTCTCATCAGATAGTAAAATTCAGTATTTCATTGTCACAAATTCAGATTGTATTAATTTGTCCTTAGTGCACTGATATTGTATGAAATGAATAGAGGATGTGGCCCCTGACCTCAGGAACTTCATCATTAGAGTGATAGCTTTTATGAGAACCTCAAGTTCTTTGCCAGTATGGTGAAAAGCTAGCATTATTATGTGTATAAATAAGCTGGAGGAAACAAGGCTCTAAGAGTTTGACTAGCTTAGACTAGACCAGTAATTCTCAAAGTGTGATCCCCAGACTAGCTGCATTATTGTCACTTGGGAGCTTGTTAAAAAGGCAAATTCTTAGGCCCTAACCGAGAGCTACTGAGTCTGAAACTCTGGGGGTGGTGTAGGACACAATCTATGATTTTGCAGACTCTCTGTGATTTTGATACATGCTCAGGTGTGACTGAGGGCCACTGCTCCAGTCCAGATCCTTAATATTCACAGTGTGGGCCATGGACCTATAGCATCAGCATCCCCTGAGAGCTTGTTAGAAATGTGCAGTGTTGGGTCCCACTTCAGATCTTCTGGGTCAGAATCTGGCCTTTCACAAGATTCTCGGGTGATTTGCATGCACATCACGTTTGTGAAGCACTGCTCTACACCAGGTTGGACATTGAAGGGCATTGAGCCAGGCCCAGACTGGGTCTCCTCCCATCTCAGTCCTCGTACTCCTGATGCACACCCACGGGCTGCTCCGCTCCACTTCCCTCTGCACTGGGTTGGTGTTATTATGAACTGGCATTATGCAAGCTCGGACAGCACCAAGGTTTCTTGCAGAGCAGGCTTAGCTCCTGTCCACAAAGATGGAGGACAGTGTGGCTTGAAGCATAATAAGTTTGCCAGTAGCCAATAGGTCACTATGAAAGTTGTTTGTCAGATTTCCTCTTTCTTAAGATACAATTAAGTTTTTTTGTCTGAGGCAAGGGTAATGCAATTTCCAATATAAGTGAGTCAAGCAGACTGACAAAATGATGAGTAATGAGAAAAATCTGGGACTTCCTGGCCTCTTATTACATTGGCATTAGGAAGGGCCGATAGAGCCAATCAGATTGATAATTCCATAATAGACTGGTAATTAGCTGTTGTCTCCGTGCTGCTCCTGGTAACACAGCTCTTCCTTTGGGCTCTCACTAGAGCTCCTCATGACCCAGCACCCAACAATACTCGAAATATCCTTTCCTGGCACATCATGGGCCCCCAGGGCCTTAAATAATGTGGTTTGCATCTTTTCTGATCTGCTGGTGCTCCTGCCCTACCAGTTGTTAGATATGGCTGATCCTTACTGTTTGCAGATTCCACAGTTGTGAATATGCTTCTTTGCTGAAATCTGCTTGTAATCCGAAATCAATACTCACAGTGCTTCTGCGGTCATTTGTGGACAAATGCAAAGTGGTGAAATAGTTGACATGCTCTACGGGCATGGTCCCGGCTGAATGCAGTCCAACAAAGAGATGTTCTGCCTTCTTGTTTCAGTTCTCCTATTGCAAACAACTGTCTTTTTTGAGGTCTATTTGGTGGCATGTTTTTTGTATTTTTGTGCTTTTCGTTGGTGACTCCACTGCTTAAAACCCCCCCCCCCCCCCCCCCGTGTAGTGTGCAAGTGCTGTTTGGTGTAAGCACAGAAGTCCCTGAGGGGCGTTTCAGACAAAGCGTATATTAGATAAGCTTCTTGTGGGCCTGAGTTCTAGTGCTGTTGGCCATGGATTTAATGTCACTGAATCAACAATACGTATCAGCTAAGGTGCCTTTAAACAGAGGCACGCATAAAACAAGGTTACATATCCACCCAGTGATGAAGATCTTGTGATCAGAGGCTTTCAGGAACTTAACCCTGTATTCTCCCTAGAACCAATGGCTAGGTTTATTTGCTAACTCAGTGTTTGTGGCAGGTGTATACAACACACCCACCATATGTGAAATATCACCCCAGGGGTATGGCTTATTAATGTTTTAATCTAATATTTTTACTCTCAATAGTCTAGCTGAAAATATAAAGAGTGCCATCACCCTACCTCCCATTGGGACTGCCAGTTTCAACATACTTGCTGGGTGGTCATGGAGGATGGAGTAGTTACATGTTGCAAAGATATGTTTTCTGAAAAGAAAGTGCATGAAGGAGTTCAGAAGAAGCCTCCTCAAAATGTGCCAGTTTGGCATGTAGACTATTTTGAGGTGAATGCAATGGAAACCTTTTGGGTTCAGGAGAAAATTTTGCCTCTCCTTTAACTACCTAGAAGAATCTAAATTGGTTGCCTTTCCCAGAATAAGAGTTAATACCAGAGATAGATTTTAACTGAGTGACCCATCTTTGTGGCAGGGCAAACATTTAATTGCCAAACATATGTTCTTTCTACTGTCCTATGAGTCACCCTCCTTGCCTTCAAAGCCACAGCCCCCATCCCATTCCTTAGCTCAGGATGGCATCAAAGCCTCATTTTACCTCTCTGCCTTTGAATTGCTCGTGCATGTGCAGTTCCCAAGTGTACATTTGATTTTCTCCTGCTAATCTGTCTCATGTCAATTTTATTCTTGGACCAGCCAGAAGAGCCTTTGAAAGGTAGAAGAACATTTGTCCCCACACCCAACATGAGTATGTCTTCATTGTATTCCCAAGGTGGCATTTACTAAATGTTTCCTATATGTGGTTAGTTGAATGTGAGCGTTGAAGGGGAAATCCTGTGAGCTGGTGATGGAACTATGAGGAGGAATAGGGGGTCTAGTTAGACGCCTGGCTAATGGTCCTTGCAAAATGCATGATGCCTTTAGCTAGACAGTGGATGTGAGAGGTCAGCGGCAGACAATGAGCAAGAAAGCGCTGTCCTTGCCTTTAAGAGCACAAAGCCATGAGCAAGACAGACTTGAAAAACAAACAATTCCCACTTGGTAATCACAGCCATATTCAAACTGTTGTAGGAGAAGCTGTGGGAAATTGAAGGAGGAAATGCCTAATTTTTCCTGGTTCCCAGAGAAGGAGACCTTTGAGCAGAGTTTGAAGCAGGGAGAAGAGTTCTTTAGGCAAGCAAGAGGGTGAGACTAACTGGGTTGGGACTGGGGAGAATTCTAGGCAAAAGGAGCAGAATTAGCAGAGGCACGAGTGTGTCAGGAGCGTGTGTATGTGTGTGTGTGTGTGTGTGTGTGTGCGCGCGCACGCAGGGGGTGTAAGTGGAGGGGGTTAGTAGGTAAGGAGGAGACTGAATGTTGGGGATGGGAGAGAGGAGTGGTGAGTGGGCCCCAAGATCAGGGAGTTGGACTTTACAGTGCAGGCCATAGGACAGCAGTACAGGATTTGAGTTTAGGAAAAGATCACTTTGGCAGCAGTGGACAACATGGACAGGAACAAGGTGATCAATACCCAGCTCAACCTGCTTCTGCAGAAAAATCTCTGTACCCTGGCAGCCTCCACAGGTCTATTTCCCTAAATTTAACACTTTCAGACGTGGATGGGCACACAAATCAGTAGGTCTGAGTGCAGTCCAAGTTTCTGCAGTCTGAAGAGCTCCCCAGTAGTGCTGTCAACCTTAAAAATAGCCAGTTCTTTTACTCAGCAAAAGGAGTTTTCAGGAATAGCAGAGGAATTGCAACTTGTGATGAGCAAATTGTGGCAAACAATAGGCAAGGCCTAAGAGACAAAGGGAAGGTCAGCTTTTACCAGGTTATAAGAAAAAATTGGGGAGGATGGTTTCGAACAAGTTTGTTGAAGAATAAGAGTTTGAGGTTGTGGAAATTGGCTGCAAGCAGTGTTTAGTGCGTTGTGGCTGGGCAGGGAGAGATCTGTCTCCCTCCCACCCTCCCTCTGTTCCTTCCTTTCTTCCTTCCAGAATGATCTTCCTTCTTCCTGCTGCTTATGCAGGCTGCAATGAGTGGTACCTGCACGAGAGCTCCCTCTTCAGGGCTTCCTTATTCCAATGAATTTTTTTTTTTTTTTTTTTTTTAATTTTGAGTATAGATGACGCACAATGTTACATTATTTCAGGTGTATAGCATTCAACTTCTCTATACCCTATGCTCACCACAAATGTAGCCTCCATCTGTCACCATACAACACTGTTACAATATCACTGACCATATTCCTTATACTGTGCCTTTTATTCCTGTGACTTATTCACCCCGTAACCGGAAGCCTGGATCTCCCACTCCCTTTCACCCATTTTGCCCATCCCTCTGCTCCTCTTGCCTCTGGCAACTCTCAATTTGTTCTCTGTATTAATAGCTAACTCCATTTTAAATGAGATTTCCTTACTCATTTCACAATGCCAAAGCTATTGGTCCATAGACATACTTGGAGGAGAAAGGCTTCAACTTGCTTGCACACTGGAATAGCCTAGGTTTTTTTGTTTTGTTTTGTTTTGCTTTGTTTTAAAACTGGCTTCTAGTGGCACTCCCGAAACTCATTTAATAGGTATAGGGTGTGGTCTGGACAATGAGAACATAAAAAGTGCCCCAGGTGAAAGACCAGGTTTTTCTGCTTGTTTTGTTTTAAAATTTTCACTAGAGGATGCTGGAATCTGGAACCACCAGCCATGCAGCTATGCAGGGTGGGAAGTGAGTGGGGATTCAGTGTCCTGAGAGGGAAGGAGTGATTGTTCACCCTGGGCTAGCGTTGGATGGAGGCTAGAGTGGGCTGAGATGGAATGGGACTCCCCTGCTCATTGTGCTTCAGAGCGTGTGGTCCCTGGAAGGGTGGGGACATCCTAGGGAATCTCTAATAATTGCCTGGTAGGGGTGGCTTCGCCCCTATCATGATTCAGGCAAATTATTATGGAAGAGCAAGGAGGGAAACTGTTTTCCTATCTTCTTGGATCTTCCCCTTAACTCTTCTCTCCTTGGCTTTGTAGGGAAGGAAAAATTCTTCCTTCCCTTCCAGGTCTTCCAGCTGGACTAAGAATTAGATTTATATGAGACAGGTTAACAGGTGGAAAACTCCAAAGCTTGACTATGTGCACATGGAGACCCCAAAATGAAATTGGGACCTAAGGAAATGGCCGAGGCAAGTAGTTTTTATACTTTTTAGACAAAGGGACGATGAATTTGTGAGGAATTGACAGGATAAAGAAAACAGATGTTTGGGACCTTTAATTAGTAAGGAATTTGGGCTGAGGTGTAGTAGATTAGGAAAAAAGGAACAAGGTTTGTTTCTACGGCTTTCTCAGCATTGTAGTTCCTCTCTGGTGCTAAAGATGTCTTCTTAGTGCAGGGAGAGTACCTTTCATATGGGAGATGTAGTTCCTGCTTCCAGGGGTACAGAGGAGGGTCTGAGTGCCCTTGCACCAGCTGATTCTTGTGTAACTTTTATTTAAAATAAACAAGATGCAAACGTGGCACATTTTGGGGCACCCTGCCCTTGGCCCCTACACCTTCAAGGCTTGTGTTATGATACTGGCTTTAAATTTCCTCCATGAGAGCAGCACCAGCTACCTTCTCCCACACTCTATATTGTAACAAGTCTTGTTATTTCCTACATGCTGTTTCTTTCCCATGCCTTCAAATGCTAGCTAGAACCCACAGCACAAGGTTGCATAGGAAGTGGTAAAAGAGTTTGACTGTCCTTGAGTTGTTTCTGATTTTGTAAAAAATGATCTTAACGTATTAAGGAGGGATCTGTTCCAGGCATCTTTTCTTGGCTCCTGGATGGTCCTCTCCTCCTTATTGTCTTTTCCCATTACTTTTCTATGCAGATCTCCATGTCCCAGTTTCCTCTTTTTATAAGGACACCAGTCATATTGGGTTAGGTCCACCCTAATAATCTCATTTTAACCTGAGTACCTCTAAAAGAGAAGCTAGAGGCTATTTCTAAATAAGGTCACATTCTGAGGTACATGGGATTAGGATTTCAGCACATGAATTTGGGAAGGACAGAATTCAACCCATAACACATGCTTATAGGCTACTTCCTTTACTGGTCAGTGGAGTTTGAGGCTGAGAGGGATCGCAAATTCCTGATGATGTGTCTATATATGGGGGGGTATGTTTTAAGGGAACAGAAGCAGAGGAGGCACCCAGCCAGCAAGTGGTGGATCCAGGACATAAACTCTTTAACTTAGAAGACGTTTGCTTCTTTTCTATATTTGGATGTGTACTTTTGCTTTTGTGCAATAATGTAATACTTTGAACACATGGGGTCTAAAAAATGATATATTACTCTAGGGAAGTTTCCCCCAGTTTCTTAATCTGTGAATAAGAGACATTATGGCAAAACATGTTTAGGAAATATCTCAGACACCCATCCCCCTCTTGGAGTATTATAAGGCACAGTGACATATTAAAGCCTCTGAGAACTCTTGCGGTAATGTGACCTGATTAATTTTATTGAATGCAATATTTCTTGAACTTATTTTTTACCAAGAAAAACCCTCCTTTTTATATTATAATTTACCAATGTACCGTATCATTTGATTAGGTAGGTTTGGGAAATGCTGTCTTCAGTGGATGGGAGAGAGATGCCATCGGTGGTGACTTCCTTTTTGTCTTTCTTCAAATAACAGAGAAATTATCTCTCTCTCTCTCTCTCTTCCAGTTTATAGTTCATTAGTGCTTAGGTCTGTCACATTTAGGTTTTTTATAAATGGCAAAGGCTCTGGCTGAGGTTAGTAGTTCAGGTTCCTGTTACAAAAAGGAGCAGACAGTTGTATTTACTGGTTACATTTGTCTACAAGGAGCTTTACAGGGAATTTGTAAAGAAAACTTCCTTCATTCCACTGCTCTTAGAAACTCTACGAGCCAAACATAAGATCTCTAAGTGCCTCAGTGATGATGTAAGCGGTAGTCATGCATCTGTGGCAAGCTCTTCTTTGTGAAGATCCAATTTTAAGAGCATCTACAGTGTAAGTATCACTCCTTAGTGGGAGGTTGATTAAACGCCCAATGAGAGAATGAGATCAAGTTGATGTTCATTCCTTTAGAGCTTATTGCACAGGTTTATATGAGAACTGAGAGCAGGCTCATTCTAAAGCATCTGCTCCTTCCCACATCCCTCCCACTTAAGAGTGACGAGGAAAACTGCTGAGGAAAACCCCCAGTCAGGCAGCTCCAGCCTTCCTGGAAATGGATAGGTCAAACATTTAGGTGAGTGTGGTTATGGAGCAAGTGAATCATTGCATTTTTGCATCCTCACTCATCACCATTTGTGACAGATCAACAGTTGTCATTTTCTTTAAGCAGAACCTGGACATGACTGCCTGAGATTATGTGTGGGATAACAAGAAGGTTGAGGGAGGAACGTGAATTCCCCGACCTTCAGCCTGGGGGCTCAGTTTCCCTTTGTTTTAGGTCCAGAAGTACAATTCTGGCTAGAACATCCCTCCAAGGAAATGAGGTGGTCTAAAGGATGCTGGGAAGACCAGCATCCAAGGAGACAGCTGAGGATTAGGGAGGCTCTGGGGTGAATTTGATCCAGGAACCAGAGCTGTGAATTTGAGTGAGCAGCCCTAAAGTGTTCTCTTAGGAAATGTTCTTTATAGTCGTTTTGGCTTCTGTGTAATTCTACCGTCCTTCTGCTTAGAAATGAAGTCATAAGTAGTAACAACTGCTATAGATTGATTGTTCACTGTGGGTCAAGCACTCTGCTAAGTGCTTTGCATGCATGCTTTTTAAAATT
Source organism: Panthera uncia (assembly GCF_023721935.1). Taxonomy (NCBI): domain Eukaryota; kingdom Metazoa; phylum Chordata; class Mammalia; order Carnivora; family Felidae; genus Panthera; species Panthera uncia. The sequence continues at coordinate 127,595,329 of NC_064810.1, forward strand.
TTTTTTTAAATGTTTATTTATATTTGAGAGGGGGGGAGAGAGAGAGAGAGAGAGAGAGAGAGAGAGAGAGAGAGAATGAGAATGAGCAGGGGAGGGGCAGAGAGAGAGGGAGACACAGAATCTGAAGCAGACTCCAGGCTCTGAGCTGTCAGCACAGAGCCCGACAGGAGGCTTGAACTCACAGACTGTGAGATCATGACCTTAGCCAAAGTCAGACGCTCAACCGACTGAGCCACCCAGGTGCCCCACATGCATGCTTTTTAATGTGTAAAATCACCCTACGATGTGGATTCTGTAATTATTTTGTAGATGTTGAAACAGAGGATTGGGAAGGTAAAGCCACCTGCCCACGGTCAAACATACCACCTGGATCTGACAGCTGAGCTCCTGCTCTGAACCACCTAACTTCATGTGGTTTAGGTGGCACTTTGTGAATGGAGATGAAATTTTCCCATGCATCTCCCTCCATTCCTGCTATGATTATGTTAGGGCGAGCAGGTAGGAGTATTCCCCTCTTGCAGAAGAGGAAACTGAGGCACAGAGAAGCTGAGAGAAGACAAGTTCCATAGTAATAAGTGATGGGATCTACATAGTCTCCAAGTTCGGTTTCTTCCCACTGCCATGCTGTTTTCTGGCCCCCCTTCTTCTCTAAGCCTGAAGGCATAGTCAGGGCTTGAGTCAGAACCCATTTCATTACAGAATGAACACCATAACACCCTTAGGATGGAAAGTTATTGCTATTATTTGTTGTTTTTAAACAACGTAAATAAAATTTGTAGATTTAGTTTGAAATACAACTGTTCCACTGACTTGCTTCCTAATGCTTCTCATTAAATAACAAACCTGATGTAATAAGACTAACAAAAGTCTAACTTGCCTGAGCAAAATCCATCTTTTTTTTTTTAAAGTTTTTTTTAATGTTTTATTTATTTTTGAGAGACAGAGAGAGAGAAAACGAGAATGAGCAGGGGAGGGGCAGAGAGAGAGGGAGACACAGAATCTCAAGGAGGCTCCAGGCTCTGAACTGTCAGCACAGAGCCTGACGTGGGGCTTGAACTCACGAGCCATGAGATCATGACCTGAGCCGAAGTTGGACACTTAACCAACTGAGCCACCAAGGTGCCCCGAAATCCATCCTATTTTGCTTTATAGTCACTTGAGGGGACAGAGAGCAAATGTATGTGCAGAGGTGAGAGAAGCAAGCAGGGAGGGCAGCATGCAGGGAGGTAGCGAAAGTAAAGAGCTAAGACCCTGTGAAATGGAGCAGTAGTCTGAATTACTTTATTTGAAATTTTTTTTGTGTGGATTCAACCTTAGAGGCTTAAAAGACAAAAACAAAAATCAAAATCCAGACAGATTGCAAACTGATGAAGCTGCTCATAGTACCTTTACCTTTTATTTATACATATGAAAATATTTATAGATGAAATGATATGATATCTGAGATTTCATTCAAAATAATCTAGTGGATAGGGAAGTGGATGGTGTAAGTAAATAAGGCTGGCTACTTGTTCATAATTGTTGACATTGGGGGACAGGTACATGGGGGGTTTGTTATAATATTGTCTTTACTTTGTATATGTTTCAAAATTTTCATAGTAAAAAGTTTTTTATTTTTTAAAAGAAACAATTTCATTATAGCCAACTAGTGCCATCTATGGGTCATTCATGGAAACTGTCCTTTAGGGGAGGAAAACCTGGCAGGCAGAGAGCAAGCTGCAGAATCGCTTAGAAACATGTCCATTCCCTGGACAACAAAACAATGTTGGCAGAAATGGAATGGGTCATATTGCAAAATTCATAGGGTCTGGGTTCCAAGGTGTTGATGATAACAGCCATACCAGTTAGCATAGTTCAAAAGTTATGATTTTTTCATTTGTAGCATCAAATAACATACATGTCCTTTTTCTTTTCCTTTTTTTTTTTTTTTTCTGGAGAGACCTTAGCAAATCAACGAATTGTTTCGAGGATCATGTAAATTCTAGTGTAAGTGACTTTTGAAATTGGAAATTATTTTTCTGAAATTGTCTCTATACTAATGTTTTTTAATATTTCTTAGGTTATTTGGAATCTATAACAACAGATTTCTGGGTTCGAGTGGCTTAGGGGTTGGACTTTTGTTGTATCCTGATTTGACGCTTTTCTATCCAAATATAGCCAGTTTGCAGGTTAAGAACCATTTTAATCAGGAAAGGGATGGGAAGACAACCATTAGGTGTCTGCTTCCCCCTGCCTCTCTACCTTTTCTTGTTGAATCACAAACACCCTTTCATATATATTGTTGTATTTATACTAGTTGCTAGGAGTGCCAGACTGCCAACAAATATCACAGACTGCGCGGCTTAAGCAAAAGAAATTGATTTCCTTAGAGCCCTGGAAGCTAGAAGTCCAAGATCAAGGTGTCTTCGGGGTTCATTTCTACAGAGGCCTCTCTCCTGGGCTTGCAGATGGCTGCCTTCTCACTGTGGCCTCACAAGGCCATTTTCTCTGTGCCTGCATATCTTCCTCTGCTTATAAGGACAACAGTTCTATTGCATTAGGGCCCATTCCAGTGATCTCATTTAACCTTAATTATCCCTTTAAAGACTGTATGTCTGGGGTGCCTGGGTGGCTCAGATAGCTAAGCATCTGACTCTTGGTTTCAGGTCAGGTCATGGTCTTGCCTTTTGAGGGTTCAAGCCCACGTTGGACAGTGTGGAACCTGCTTGGGATTCTCTGTCTCTCCCTCTATCTCTGCTCCTCCCCCACTCACTCTCTCTGTCTCTCTTGAAATGAATAAACTTAATGAATAAACTTCATGTACACCTAAAACTAATATAACACTGTGTGTTAATTATACTTCAATTAAAAAAAAGAAAAAGAAAGAAAAAAACCTTGTCTCCAAACAGTTACATTCTGAGGAACTGGAGTTAGGATTTTAACACATGAATGGGGTGTGGGAGCACAATTAAGCCCCATTCCAGTGTTCTCATTATTCCGTTTATTGCTAGTGTTGAGGCTGAGACTTAGAGAATTTCAGTATCCACTCCCCACCCTCCCCCCCCCCCCCCCCCAAATCTCATAACTTGGAAGTAGCACAGTCTGTATCTGAATCTGGATTATTTGCACACTCTCCTCTCTCCTACACTGCATGCTAGTGTCCTGTTTACTCCTCTTTTCGTGCTAACAAACACTTTTCCTGTCTCTGACCTCCTCTGGATGAACTGGACCACATCCTCTCAAGTCACCTGGTCTTCGTTGTCTCCGAGAATGAAGATTTTGTTGTTGTTGTTTCATTTTGGTGTTAAATGAAGGTTTTTTGGTTCATGGTTTTCAAATTCAGTTGTATTTATTTCAGTAATTGAAGGTTTTCACTGCTCATTTCCCCAGGTAGTTCAACATGGGATAACCCAAATGGTAAAGTTGGGGGAACAGTGAGATCTTGTTCTAATTTCTCTAGTCTGTGTTCCAGTTGCCTTTCTTAGCTGGCTCTTGAGGAACTTTGAACCTCCTTATTTTCTTTTTTACCCTGAACATAAGCTGTTAGATAATCTTCCTCTCCTTTCATTTGCTTCCCCTATCACTCCATCTTCCTCTGATCTATTTCGTCAGGAAGATGTCTGGAGTCAGTCCCTTATTAAAGTTTGAAGGCTCACTTTGAGCAGACCAGTAGTGGTGAATCAGCAGATGATTCAAAAGTCTGCTGACTTCCAAGTGGTGATTTACATCTTAAGGGAGCCCAAAAAATGGGTAGTTTTTATCCATTTGCTGTCTTCTTGGTATAGGAGTTTTTTTCATACCTGTCAATAATACTATTAATAATGAAACTTTATGTTCAAGATGGCTGACTGAGAATGCCTGTTTACCTGTCCTCCCTTTCCAAATCTCATTAGAATGAACAGAGAAATATAAAGATTGAACATAAAAATATGTTTCTACTTACGTTTCTTATGTTTCTACTTTCACACATATTCATTTAATCTTTACAACAAATGTGGGAGGTAGGTAGCAATACCAGGATTTTCCATAAGGAAGCTAAGTCTCAGAGAAGTCAACTAATTTGCCCAAGGCAAAACAACACAACATATCAGTTGGCAAAGCAACGTGGCACCTCAAGTGGAGTCCAGAATTGCCTCATTCAGAGCTCTGGTCTGCCCAGGTTATTTGGTTTATCAAGTCTAACCATCCGATCAGGCAGGATTGACTTCTACTTGCATAAGAATTGCTAATATGGAGAAACCACTTTACATGTAATTTAAAATACAAAGGTCTGTTTTTATTTGTATTAAGTCTCAGTTTACAATGTAGACTGCATCTGACTTCACCATCCATCCCTCTAGATCATGAGCATTTTTTGTGGTGCTTGGATGAAGCCTGAGGCTCATTAAGTTGGCTATTTTAGGCAGTTCTGTATTTCATTTAGTTTTACAATAGTATCTATATTTTCACTTGGGGCCTGAAATAATAATCCAACTTGATATGTAATTAAAAAAACCTTTTCATCTTATTGAAAAACAATTTCAACTAGGGTTTAGTTGAAAGCAATGCCAACTGTCCAGTTTCCAAAAGTGATAAGCAGAAACAGGTGAAGCAGGTGTCTATAAGGACTCTGCCTTTGTCCCTGAATCCAAAAAGTTTTGAGGATCATGGTTTCAGATCATTCTAAATAAAAATGAAAGATTCAAGAGAAGTTGTATAAAGAAGAAATGCATCCAGTCATGGCCTTACTGATGTCATTAAACAAGTGTTTAATGACCAAAAAGCTATTCAGGAGAAAAATCCCTAAACTGGCCCTGAAAACCACTTAAAACTGAACATAGCAGATATAAGCGTGGATTTTACAAATCAAACAAAACTAAGTCAAACAAACAAAAACGAGTTCCAAATCTAAGCATTTAAGAGCTGCCAGAGAAGGTGGTAGCTAAGATGTACACAATAACTGAAGGATTTGAATATACTGACATTTAAAAATAATGATTTTTCTTATTTGCTATATGCTTTTTTTTTAAATATGAAATTTATTGTCAAATTGGTTTCCATACAACACCCAGGGCTCATCCCAACAGGTGTCTCCCTCAATACCCATCACCCACCCTCCCCGCCCTCCCACCCCCCATCAACCCTCAGTTTGTTCTCAGTTTTTAAGAGTCTCTTATGTTTTGGCTCCCTCCCTCTCTAACCTTTCTTTTTTTTTTTTTTCCTTCCCCTCCCCCATGGTCTTCTGTTAAGTTTCTCAGGATCCACATAAGAATGAAAACATATGGTATCTGTCTTTCTCTGTATGACTTATTTCACTTAGCATCACACTCTCCAGTTCTATCCACGTTACTACAAATGGCCATATTTCATTCTTTCTCATTGCCACGTAGTACTCCATTGTGTATATAAACCACAATTTCTTTATCCATTCATCAGTTGATGGACATTTAGGCTCTTTCCATAATTTGGCTATTGTTGAAAGTGCACCTCACGCCAGTCAGAGTGGCTGAAACGAACAAATCAGGAGACTATAGATGCTGGCAAGGATGTGAAGAAACGGGAACCCTCTTGCACTGTTGGTGGGAATGTAAACTGGTGCAGCCACTCTGGAAAACTGTGGAGTTTCCTCAAAAAAATTAAAAATAGACCTACCCTATGACCCAGCAATAGCACTGCCAGGAATTTACCCAAGGGATACAGGAGTACTGATGCATAGGGGCACTTGTACCCCAATGCTATATGCTTTTTGTGGAAAGTTTCTTAATTGCTTAAATTCATTGTGTAATCGGAGACATAAAACTGTGATTTCACTGTATGAACATAATAACTGCCATTTAAAAAATTTTTTTTAATATTTATTCTTTGAGAGAGAGAGAAAGAGTGAGAGAGAATGGGTAGGGGAGGGGCAGAGACAGAGGGAGACATAGAATCTGAAGGAGGCTCCAGGCTCTGAGCTGTCAGCACAGAGCCCAATGTGGGGCTCGAACTCACTAACTCTGAGATCATGACCCGAGTCGAAGTTGGATGCTTAACTGACTGAGCCACCCAGGCGCCCAGTCACTGCTATTTTTTTAATTGCATTCTCTACTATTCTCTTTATTTCCTGTTCTCTGAATGTGTATAGATGTACACACATTTACACACATGTACCATATATACCACATGTATACATATACCCACATACACAATGTAGCTAGTGGCTCTATACACATACAGACACATACATACCTGTGTATATCAGGATTATATTACACATGTTGTTTTATAAGCTTCCCCCCACCCTTAACATATAATGAGTTTATTTCTATGGCAATTAATGGAAATATACATTAAAAAGTGCTTTATTCCCAAGGCCAATTCATAAGTACCCTGGTCCTCAAGGTTTATCCATGTTGGCAGGACCTCCTTCTTTCTCATGGATGAATAATAATCCATTGTGTATGTATACCACATCTTTTTCCACTCATTTTGGCTATTGCGAATAATGCTGCAGTGAACACAGGAGTGCACATATCTCTACAAGATAGTGATTTCATTGCCTTACGATAAATAACCAAAAGAGGGATTGCTGGATCGTAAGGTAGCTCTATTCTTAATTTTTTGAGCATTCTCCATATGGCTTTACCAACGTACACTGACAGCATACAATGGTTTCATTTTCTCCACATCGATGCCAACACTTGTTATCGCTTGCCTTTTTGATGTTTGCTTTTCTAACCGGCATGAGGTGATACTTCATTGTGGTTTTGATTTGCATTTCCCTGATGGTAAGTGATGTTGAGCATCTCTTCATGTACTTATTGTCCATTTGTATACTTCTCTGGGAAAATGTCTATTCAGTGCCTCTGTTCATTTTTAAATCAGATTATTTTCTTATTATTGAGTTGTATGAGTTTTTAAAATACATTTTGGATATTAACCACTTGTGTGATGTATGGTTTGCAGATATTTTCTCCCACTCCATAGGTTGACTTTTCATTTTGTTGAGGGTTTCTTTTGCTGTGCAGAAGCTTTGTAGTTTTTTTTTAAAGTTTTTATTTATTTATTTTGAGAGAGATAAAGAGAGTGAGTGGGGGAGGAGAAGAGAGAGAGAGGGAGAGAAAGAATCCCAAGCTGATTGCACAGAACCCAACACGGGGCTCGAACTCACATACCATGAGATCATGACCTGATCCAAAGTCAGACACTTAACAGACTGAGCCACTGAGGCGCCCAGAAGCTTTTTAGTTTGATGTAGTCCTGCTTGTTGATTTTTGCATTTATTTCTTGTGCTTTCAATGTCATACCCAAAGAATCATTGCCAAGACCCAACGTGAAGGAGCTTTTTCCCTATGTACAGCTTGTATTTTAATACTCTATGCGATACCTTCCTTGCCACTTCTGACTCATTTTCAGCGCAGTCACTTGCAAACCTTTTGTTATCCATCATGTATCAAAATTTTCAATGGCATGTGATGTGAGGGCAAGAAGAAATGCAGTGACTGAAGATAGTACTGTAACAGGGGCAGGGGTGGGAGCAGTTCCCTCTGGGTGCTGCCAGGAAGTGGGGGCACTATCTACAGGGGTTTAAAAATAGCAACGCAACTAAAAGTCGGCCTGCTTTCTATTATCACCATGAACCAGTGAGTCCGAACAGTGGCAGTGATAAAACACTTCTCTGTGCTTCAGCTGACCACTCTTACTACCTCCCCGCTGCTCCTCCACTTGGAACACCACTACTCAACAAACACCGATTGCCAGGCTTTTTCTACAGGGAAGGAAGTGGGTTGATGCATTTGTGCCTTCTGGATGAGAGCATTAAAATAGCATATAGCAGGGGCTTCCGTATGGCTCAGTCAGTTAACCAACTTTGGCTCAGGTCATGATCTCACGGTTTGTGGGTTGAAGCCCCGTGTCTGGCTCTGTGCTGATGGCTCAGGCCTGGAGCCTGCTTCAGATTCTGTGTCTCCCTCTCTCTATGCCCCTCCCCTGCTTATGCTCTGTCTCTCTCTCTCAAAAATAAATAAATGGGCATTGAAAAAAAGTAGCAATAGCAGACCTGCACTGTCTGATAAGGTAGCCATGGCCACATGTGACTATTACATTTAAGTCAGTGAAAAATAATATTAAAATTATTTACTTCCTCAGTCTCATTAGCCACATTTCAAGAGTTCATCAGCAGCCCTATGTACCTAGTGGCTACTATATTGAATGGCATAAACAGAATATTTCCATCATTAGACAGCATTGTTCTAGACTCTACCAACTAACTGACCATATGAAAAATATCTATTAACTGTGTACTGCTTATAAATATTATATATATAATACTATTTATTATATTTAATACTACTTGTTATATGTGTTACATAATGTTTATGTATTATGCTATTATTAAATTAAATATATTATTAACAAATAGTACTACATGTATTATATATGTCAATATTTCAGAAGTGAACAGTGGCATAGCAGCTCACCATTTTATGGAACAGCATTAAATAAGATATGTCTCTACCCATTAAAGTTTGAGAATAGTTCAGTTCAATATAAATATTACTGAATGCCTAGTGAGTGCCAGAACTGTGTTAAGTACTGGAGATAACAAAGTAATTAATCAGATTCCTGCCCAGGAGATCATCGTCTAGTACGGGAAACATACAGTAAATAGATATATTGCAGCATGATACGTATAGTAATTGAAGTGTGCTTAAAGTAGAGAGTCAGCACAAAGGAAGGTTTAATAATTATCTCAACCTTGAAGGTGGGAGGAAGCTGGTATTTGAAGTATGTGAAGGAAAGGGCAATGTATTAATTAAATTGGAGAAATGAAGATCTAGGATGATTTATTCACAAGGATCAGTTCAGCCCATGCCATTGTAAAAAGGAATAAACAAAATGGTTTCTGGTCTTAAGGAAAAATGGTGAGCTATTTGCCTATGTACTTCAAACATTGCTATTGCTAAATTGGAAGATGAGTTTGGTTGGTGGGATTAGGAATGTCAACTGAGTTAATGTGACAGAATCTGTGTATTTTGGAGGAAACCATTGTTTAGAGAAGACGTTAAGTTTGCTAAGAAGAAAAGGGTAATGTGTTCATTGAATCAGGACATGAAAGAGTGAAGATGTGTTGAATAAGTTGGGATAATGGCATGCTAAGCTAGGGAAGTGGGGAAGAAGCATATTATAAAGGGCAAAGCATATTAGGAAAAACCAGAGGGACTTTCTTCAATGTAGTGTCGAATTCTATCTAGAATAAAGGTAGAGCTTTTGCCATAATAATGGCAGGATAATTACACAGCAGAGGAACTGGAGTCTCAGAGGGCGTGTAGTTTTGTCAACCCCTAACTGCTTTCTAAGTACATTGGTGCCTATTAAACACTTGTGGGATAAATATAAACTACTTATTGTGGTGGATCTCAAAATTTAGTGAGCATAAGTGTCTCCTAAATGAGCTTGTTAGAAATAAAGACCCCCTGGGAAAGTCCCCACCTCACCCCAGTGGGTTTGGGAGGAGGTCAAGAATTTTTAACAAGCCTCCCAGGTATTTCTGATGAAGGTGGTCCTATTGACCACAGTTTAAGAAGTACAGCTTATCAGAACACTCAAATGGTCAGACTACTGGAAGATTCCCTGGTCATGTCCCTTTCAAGAGAAGAAGAGTTTGCAAAATGAATATTAGTTTTGATTTCTAATATCCAGAGAAATTTGCATCTAAAGCAAATAGCAAATGGATTCCATAAATTAGCTATTTCATGTGGAAATGGGCTGACCTCACTAAGAATATTAAAAGGGTAATAATCGCTTGCACTTTAAGATTTACTTAATTTGCAATGCACATTTATTAGCAATAAATTTGTTTAATTCTATAATTGGGCACAAGGGCACAGCTCGGCTAGCTACAACTCTGGGCAAAACGGTAAGCAGAGACTGAGTGGGAATCAAGGTCTTTCTTGCAACCAGTATGTTGCCTATCTGTTGGTTCTCAAAGACTCTTTTCGGGGCACCTGGGTGGCTCAGTCAGTTGAGCTTCTGACTTTGGCTCAGGTCATGATCTCACAATTTGTGAGTTCAAGCCCTGTGTCAGGCTCTGTGTTGACAGGTTGGAGCCTGGAGCTGCTTCAGATTCTGTGTCTCCCTCTCTCTCTGCCCCTTCCCTGCTCAAACTCTGTCTCCCTCTCAAAAGTAAATAAACATAAAAACAAAAGACCCTTTTCAAGTTGCCCTGAAGAATGTTTCCCACTTGAGGTAAGGAGGCAGCTCAATGTCTTCCTAGTTCGCCATTATTGATTTTGCCTAAACTTCCTTTCTGGCCAAAATGAATGGCTCACTATCAGTGGATGGTCAAGGTAGAGTGGTTTTTCTTGACAAGAGAAGGGCAAGGGTGACTAGTGTGGCTTAATGTTGTGTATTCTTGGGGATAAAAGAGAGCAGAGAGGGTATCTGGGCTTCTTGGCACAGAACAGGGACAAAGGTGAGGAGAAAGTAATGAGGTGTTTTGAATCTATCTGGTTTCTTCATATTTCATCTTGTACATCCCTTATAAGTCCATTTACTTTAGTTATTAAGTCCTTACAGGAATAGTATTTATTCCTTATTGGGTGGATGACAAGTTCAACTGGGACCTGGGTAGACAGGAAGTCTTGTAGAGTGTTCTAAGGGGACAAAATTCTAGAAGAGGAATAGAGAACGGGTTGGCCTCCCAGCAGCCTGCTGGAAGAATGTGTTTAGGCTGAGGAAGATAAAGGTATAACCTCAGGAGAGTTTAGAAAATGGGAATGGCTTTTGTAAGTACTGAAAATCTCACTAAGTCTCATCGTTACTGCCTTTAGGTAGAGTTCCATATTTCTCATTTGCCTGGGACTGATAAGTGTGAGGCTCTCTTCTTCTGGATAGGAAGTAACTACATAACCCAAGAAACTGAAGTCCTGCTGTTAAGTGGTCTCCTCACTACCATGCTCAGGAAAAGAGTATGAAAGGTTTTCTATATCCAGAAGTGAACTTTTTGGGTGATGATAGGCTGGAAGATTTGGGTGATGATGGATTAGGGAACGCAACTCTGCTGTGACCCACACTAGGGTTGGCTGGAGGCCGAGGACAGTCTAGGACCGAGTAGTGCTCCAGTGCTGATTAGAAGGAAGTGCAGTGCATGACGGATGGGGTAGGGGCAGAAATGACCTGGGAGTGGGAAGAGTCTGGCTTGGGATACCTGTTCTCAAAGGGTCACCTTTGAGAGGCTTTCTCCTCCAAATTCCAGAGCTCCAAATAAGCTGACTGACTCATGATGTGAAAACCCACATCACACAACTGCATGAGCCACAGCAACAACAGAGGCCACTGGCCCTGCAGGACCGCTATTGATGCAGTTTATGTTCTCGGGGTTTCCAACTTGAGGAGACTATAACTGTAGAATAGAGCAGAAAGTCTCGATGGGTACTATTTATGCCGCCATGGAAACTCTCTCATTATCTAAGGCATTGGTTCTCAAAGTATGGGCCCTGGACCAACAGTATTAGCATCTGGGAAATGGTTAGGAATGCAGATTCTCAAGACCTCACCTCTGACCTCTGACTCGGTCTGGATCTCATCCCTGAGCCTTAAAGTACTCAACGCTTAGCCAATCTGAAAAACACCTCTCCCCAAGAGTTCTGTAATCCCTATGCTCCTTAGCTTTAATTGGGTACTGGTTTAGAATTTGGGGGGAATTTTAGGAGTTTGGGCGACATATTTCACCCTCTTACTTGGGGCACACAAAGGAATAGCTAACACATTGAACAAACTTGCTTTTCTTTCCTCATGAATTGCCAGAACTCTTAATACATGAAATAAAAATAAAAGACAATTTCATTAGCAAAGAAAATCCATAGCAAATTGGAAAGCTGCAGATATGACATTAAGATCAAGGTCTTGCAAAATGTATATTCTTATGAGATATACAGGTAACTTTATAGGATTAATGGAAAGGGAAGAAGAAAACAGGGTGGAGAGGTGTAGGCTCCAGAGAGTCAGCACTCTTTCCTGCTCAGCCTGTGCACATTTCTGGCAGGTGCCCTCATTTCTCAGCCTTAATAATGGCGGTTCTCACCCTGAACACAGTGGCTCTCCCTGCAGGTCTGTCTCTGACTTCCTGCTGCACCATCATCTTCTGCTGCCTCACTCACTTGCCATATTTTTTACCTCTCCCTCCATTTCCTACTTCTTTCTTTTGGTAGGATTGTCAGTACATTTCTGTCTGTTCTAGATCAAGGTAGAATACATTTTAGCCCTTCCTGCCTTTACTGGCTGTCTGATGACATATCTCTCCCTCATTACTATAATTGTGGTCCTCATGGGACAAAGCCGTGCTCGCCTACCAAATAAGTACTTTCCTTTAGCTGAAGACTCACTTCTACTAATGCCTTTCAGGTAGGGTTGCTAGATTACCAAATAAAAAATACAGGCAGTTCTCTTAAAGTTGGATTCTAGATAAACAATGAATCATTTTTTTAGTATAAGTATATCCCATGCAATACTTGCAACACACTTATACTAAAAATTTACTCATTATTTATGTGAGATTTAAATTTAACTAGATGTCTTGAGTTTTATCTGGTAAGCTTACTTGCAGGCAATAGGGATTCCCATTTCAGTTGCCTAATCGAGGAGAGGCACTTTTTAATTTAATTTAATTTAATTTAATTTAATTTTTTTATTTTTATTTTTATTAGAAATTTTTAAGGTTTATTCATCTTTGAGAGATAGAGATAGAGACAAAGTGTGAGCAGGAGTGGGGCAGAAAGAGAGGGAGACACAGAATCTGAAGCAGGCTCCAGGCTCAGAGCTATCAGCACAGAGCCTGATGCAGGGCTTGAACCCGTGAACTGTGAAATCATGACCTGAGCCAAAGTCAGAAGCTCAACTGACTGAGCCACCCAGGCACCCTGAGACACTTTCTTTTAGAAAAGAATATATTTAGTCATAAAAATAAGGACAGGCTATCTGTACATAGCTGTGCAGTCTAATAAATCAGCCACTAGCCACATATTGTTGTTGAAGACCTGAAATGGGGCTAGTTTGAACTGTGTAAATACGTACCTGATTTAGAAGCCTAAGTATGAAAAAAGAATATAAAATATCTCAATTTTTTACATATTGCTGACATACTGAAATGACAATTTAACATATTAGATTAAAAACATTTTGAAAGTTAATTTCACCTGTTTATTGTTTGTATTTATTTATTTTTACATTTTATTTAAATCCAAGTTAGCATATAGTGTAATAACGATTGCAGAAGTAGAACCCAGTGATTCATCAGTTATATGTAACACCCAGTACTCATCCCAACAAGTGCTCTCTTTAATACCCATCACCCATTTAGCCCATCCCCTCACCCAACACCCCTCCAACAACCCTCAGTTTGTTTTCTGTATTTAAGAGTCTCATGGTTTGCCTCCCTCTGTTTTTATCTTATTTTTCCTTCCTTTCCCATATGCTCATCTGTTTTGTTTCTTAAATTCCACATATGAGTGAAATCATATGATATTTGTCTTTCTCTGACTGACTTATTTCACTTAGCATAATACACTCTAGTTCTATCCATGTTGTTGCAGATGGCAAGATTTCATTCTTTTTGATTGCTGAGTAATGTGGCCTACTGGAAAATTAAAAGTTGTATATGTACCAATTTTCATTTCCAGCAATGGTGCATGAGGGTTCGCTTTTCTCCACATCCTCACCAACCTTTGGAGGGAATGTAAAATGGTGAAAACACTGTAGAAAATGGTATGGAGTTTCCTAAAAAAAAAAAAATTAGAGGTAGAAATACCATAAGATCCAGTATTTTCACTACTGGGTATTTACCCAAAGAAAATGAAACCTCTAATTTGAAAAGATATATGCATCTCTATATTTATTGCAGCATTATTTACAATAGCCAAGATATGGAAGCAACCTAAGCGTCCATCATTAGAGTGGATAAAGACACCACTTTATCATGGATAAAGACATGGTGTATATATATACAATGGAATATTACTCAGCCATAAAAAGAATGAAATCTTGCCATTTGCAACAACATGGATGGATTTAGAGGATATTACGCAGAGTGAAATCAGAGAAAGACAAATATGATTTCATTTATATGTGAAATCTAAGAAATAAAACATAGGAACAAACAAAAAAAAAGCAGAAACAGACTCATAAATACAGACAACAAACTGGTGGTGTCAGAGTGGTTGAGGGGTTGGGTGAAATAGGTGAAGGGGATTAAGAGGTACAAACTTCCAGTTATAAAATAAGTAAGTCAAACTTCCAGTTATAAAATAAGTAAGTCATACATGTGAAAAGTACAGTGACAGAATGTAGTCAATCACATCATAATACTGTTGTTTGGTGATAGATGGTGACCACACTTACTGTGATGAGCACTGAGTAATGTATAGAATTGTTGGATCACTATGTTGTACACCTGAAACTAACATAACACTGTATGTCAACTACACTTCAATAATAAAAAAAAAATTATGTGTGTAGCTCACATTTGAGGTTTGCATTGCATTTTCAATGGATGGTGCTGTCCTGGAGTGGAAGCCAAGTCAGGCAGACTTCATGGCTATCAGGCCACAAGGCAGAGGCCGGCCCACCCAGAAGGAGTTAGTTCTCATTACAAGCATGTCGTGGCGACATGGCTGGGGGTGTATGGAATCTTTGACTGTAATAAGTGTTCACAAAGTTTCGTTGTTCTTGTTTTCTTTTCTTTTTTTTTTTTTTTAACGTTTTATTTATTTTTGAGACAGGGAGGGACAGACCATGAACAGGGGAGGGTCAGAGAGAGGGAGACACCGAATCTGAAACAGGCTCCAGGCTCTGAGCTGTCAGCACGGAGCCCGACGCGGGGCTCGAACTCATGGACCGAGAGATCATGACCTGAGCTGAAGTTGGCCGCTTAACCGACTGAGCCACCCAGGTGCCCCTCGTTGTTCTTGTTTTCTATTCTGATGACAACTTGGTGATTTTTGAATAATTGCAGTCAAATAGAGTCAGGGCTGATGTTTGGTATGATGTGCATTTGGCAGTTGAGTTACGACATTAGATTGAGACATGGTGGGAGACAGGAGGGGGTAATGAAGAAGGGGGTGAGCTGGGAAAGATCCTGGCTCCTGGAAACTGTGCCAAGTTGTTCTTTTTCACTTCTTTTTCTTTCTTTGGTTTTATGATTGCAAACTGGTGGTGGCAGGACAGCTCTGACTATACTTGTTAGAAGCAGATGTCCGTGTTAATTTAGGATTTCAGAGATTGGAAACTATAGCTAGTGACACTATGAAATATGGAAGAGGCGAATGAAAATTTTGTCAGCCAAGTGAAATCACTGCAAGTCTCCTGACTTCTGAAAAGTGTTTACAGAACTGGGTTCTGAAATTGGGACATCTTTTTATAACTGAAATATTTTAGGATTTCAAAGTTTAGATCCAGGACTTAAATTCTCCTTGATCTGCCACTCCCATTCTCCCCCCACTTACCTTCTTCTGAAGTTCCTGGAAAGCAAAGAAACATTAGTGAAAGCAAAGCAAATAAAAAATTTAGACCTTATGGAAGCCAAAGGTTTGCTTGATCTGTGGTAAAATAACCTGACCTTTACAAAGTCTATTTAAAATCTGTATGTCAACCATGTCACATTGAAGAATCAGTTCTTGGCCGCAGGATCTGCCATCTGTCAATTTCCATTTTTTGTTTCTAATCTCACCACCCACACCCGGGGTTGCCGCATTGCCCTCCACAGACACCTTGTCATCTCATTCTAGGATACGCCATCCAAGAGGTCACACCAGTGAAAAGGGGTTGCTGCCATATTCCTTATCAGCTGGCAATCTAATAACTCTGGTGGTTATTTTACTGAATCCTGTGGCCCTCTCCCCTGCAGTGGGTCTTCTTGTTGGCATTGCTGTCATTAGTTGGGCATGTACTGTGGGGTGGCTTTTCAGTAAGCTGATGCTGATGGCATTTGGCTGGCAGAATGAGGCAGGGAACAGAGACACAGGGGCTGTGTGCCAGATGCCATTTGGGGAGGAGAACATCTCACTTCCTTGAAGCCTTGATATTTCAGACCCAGAGGAGACTGGGACTAAGTGTGTAGGAGGAGGGGTGGGTGCTGACCAGGAGAATTGACTGTGGGAAAGTATCGCTGTGGCCACACTCTCTCCCTCACAGGACATCCTGGCTTGCCTAGAGAGGGGTTTGAGGATTGGTACCTGGTGTGGTGTTCTGCCAAGTGAAGCTAGAGATTTTCCAGAAGCCCGTCATCCACTGGTCACTGGTCCTTGTCATAGACCAAAGGGAAACTTGAGATGTAAGGCAATGCTCTAGATGGAGGTGCCAGGACAGATTAAGAACAAACAAAAAAATTCAGACATGTCAGGCTTTGCTCACCAGACCAAATTCAGCCATTAGACTTTGATTTCAACCACATTGCCAAATTCAACTATTAGACTTTGATTTCATTTTCCTTATTTACTGCCTAGTCATGACCATGTTACTCACCATCATGTTTGTACTATCTTGTGTTTCATCCACAAGGCAGTGATCCTGCAAATCAGAATGGGTGAGGGAGGGACAGGGTCTGGATCTTAGCCTCATACGTTGCAATGCTGGTGGGGGATACTCAGTGAGATAGAAAAGGAATAGGATCCAGGGGCACCTGAGTGGCTCAGTTTGTTAAGCCTCTGACTCTTGTTTTTGGCTTGGGTCATCATCTCACAATTTGAGGATTCAAGCCCCAAATCAGGCTCTGTGCTGACAGCATAGAGAGATTCTCTCTCTTCCTCTCTCTCTCTCTCCCCCCCTCCCCTACTCTCTCTCTCTCTCTCAAAATAAATAAACTTAAAAAAAAAAAAAGAAAATGAGCAGGACCCAAAGGCCTTGCAGTCTCCAGTCCTGGCTGAGGCACAGAATGATAGCATGCCCCAACAGCCACAGCAATGACAGGGAATACAGGCAGGTAGTTCCAGTTATGTATTGTTGCCTGATAAACCATCCCAAAGTTAATGGTGCAAAACAACAGCTGTTTATTATACTTATGAATTCTGTATGTCAGGAATTTGGAAAGGGCACCATGGAGATGGGTTTGTCTCTATTTGCATCATCTGAGCCCCTCAGCTGGAAGACTTGAAGGCTGGGGTTGACTTGCCAGCTAGGACTGGAATGATCTAAAGGCTTGTTCACTCACATGTCTTGTTGTTGGACTTTAGCTGGGGCTGTTGGCCTGAATACCTACACATGTTCTTTCCATGTGGCAGCTTGGGCTTCTTCCCAGCATGGATCCGAGAGTTAGAATCCCAAGAAAAGCAGGTGGAAGCTGCATGTCCATTTCTGACTTAGCCTCAGAAGCCATACAACATTACTTCTGCCATACTTTACAGGTTGTAGAAGTCCCAAGCGCTTGGTTAGAATCAAGTGGAGGGGACTACTTTCCAATGGGAGAATGAAGCATTTTGAAGTCATGTTTTAAATATGTTTTAAAACAAAATCTATTCTCTGACCACAATTGTTTACATTCTTTCCACATGCAAAATACATTCAGTCCTCCAAAGTCCCTACAAAAGTCTCATCCCATTATGAAATCAGGCTCAGCCTCAAGGTTCAAGTTCAAATGTGGGCCCTTGGGTGTTGCTCCTCAAATCTTTCTCCTTGAGTATCATCCTTCTCAATCTGGAGACCTGTGAACTGAGAGATTTTGTGTCCCACTATGGCGGTACAGGCACAGGCTAGCTGGAATAGACATTCCCATTCAAAAAGAGGGAAAACAGGAGGCACACAGCAGCCCTTGGTCTATAGAAATTCTAGAATTAAGTAAGACACATGTGTGCCTAATTCCATTAGGGCTCAATGCTACTATCATGATTTTCCATGCCTCTTGACTCTGCCTTCTGGGCTCTTAGTTTTGCCCTCGGAACTACCTGTCCTTGTCCAGAAAAAAATGGACTCAGAGGAAATGCCGGGAGGTTTGGGAAAGGAGGCAGCCAAGTAGTTGGGCCATCTGTCCACAGAGGGCAGAGCTCTGGCCCCTGGGTTTGGTTCTGCAGCAGACACCTGATCATCACTGGGCAGAGACTGGTGATAAAGTGAGATATACAGCTCACTGTATATCTTCAGGACTTTTCAGAAATTAATGTCTGATGTCCCTCACATAAAGTGGGGACCTGGGTCTAGGTATGCATCAGCTCAGGTAGCATGGAGGACCCAGGTCGACGAGGCAGGTTTCCTAAAAGACAAAGACTAAGGCTCTTTTGATCCATGTGAATTTGGTCAAGTGAGAAAAACGTTATGCTTATTTTTTTTCCCCAAGCTGAACTCACTTCCCAGAAGTCAATCAAGGTCCTTTGAGAACTGTATTCTTCCCAGCAACCTTAAATAATGTATTAACTTGTTGTTCCCAGGTGACATAATCAACGAGTTTTAATCTATAGTAGTTTTCCTTTAGAGCTGCTGAAATATTTTAATATTTCCTTGTAGGTTATATTTCACATACTTCCAAATAGGATTGAGCAGTATATGTTTAAGAAACAAGATTATCAAAATAAAAAAAAAGGATCAAAAACCATGTAAATAAGTATGCTAAAAATTAGACTTAATTTAAATTTGGTAACAGTGAGAAGAGGGGACAAGATGATGGAATAGCATGGAAGGTTTTTTTGCTTCTCTCATCCCTGAAATGCAGCCAGATCAACACTAAACCATCTTGCACACCTAGAAAACTGATTTGAGGATTAAAACAACAATTTGCACACCTGAACCACAGAACTTGGCAGGTACGCAGCGTGGAGAGGTGAACGGGGGGAGAGAGAAGCCACGGAGAGCAGGGAGCACGGAGAGCAGGGAGAGCAGGGAGCTTGCGGAGAGAGGACGGAGATGGGGGACAGTATGGGAAAACACCCTGCATCCCCGCAAAAGCAGCTGGAGAGAAAGTGGAAAAGTGGAAACTGCCACAGGGACTGAACAAAAAAGGGAGAAAGGAGAGGGTTTAAATTCCATTAAGACTTTATAAACAGGGGGAGCATAGAGTCTGAAACTCTGCAGTTCAATACCTGACGGTGTTCTGGTGGAAAGGATGAATCCTCAGGAGCAGAGAGCAAGGTCCGAGGGGTCCATGGGCCACATGAGAAGTGGTGGTTCCCCTGCTGGGAGGACATTTGATAGAGGCTGTGCAGTCTCCTCACAGGCAAAGATCCCAGCAGACCATGGAGAACAACCATATTCGCTGGTGTTGGAACAAGGACGTTAAGGGTGAAGCCTGGTGCCAGATGTGTGTTGTGATTTTCCATAATCCCTGAAACGCTGCTGCCACAAGATCGCACGAACTTTTTCTGGGGTGGACTGGCACCCAGCCGATGTCTCTGGGCATCGGCAGCAGTGCTGTCTTGAGAAGGTTCCTGGGGGTGAGCCCGCACCTGGCCATTGCTCAGCGAGACCCTGCCTCCGCCAGGGGATTTGAGCCAGTCAAAGCCGCTATCGCTCAGAAGTGAGGGGTTGGGAAACACAGTTGCATTTGAGATTAAACTCAGGAGGGAGGTGCTGCCTGGCTGTCTGATGACTTGGTCACAGACAGTGTAGAAGTGGGGAGTGGATAGAAGCTTGAGACAAAGGAGGGATGCTTGATTGCTGGTCGTGGAGAGCAGAGAATTCTGATATTAGAGACTGGGTAGCTGGGTGACACCGATTTCACCCCTCTTGAGCATGCGCATGCACATACACGCCTACATGCCCCACAGCAATCCACCCCAGTAAGCTAAGCAGTGCCATCTAGTGGAAAATGGAACCATGACACTAAGCCCTGCCCAACTGGGCCAATACCACTTTTGACAAACACAAGTCTCTCTGCCTGCTTAGTTTATGGACTATAAAGTGCTTTATAGCTTAACTTCTACAGGAAACCAGATGTAATTTCAATCATACTTCATTTTGTTCTCTGGTCCTTTTATTAAATTTTTTAATTTTATTTTCTCATTCTTGAATACAGACAGAAAAAAATTATTTTTAGTTTTCATTTTTATTAACAAGATTTTTCTTTAATTTTTTCTATGTATTTTTAACTTTTTAATAATTTTTTAGATTCTGTTTTACTCTCATCATTTTATTCTATTTTATTGTATTCATTTTTTCAAATTTTCAAACGTTTTCCTTTTTTCCCTTTTCTTTCCTTTTTTCTTTTATTATAGTTCCCTTTTTTCTCTAATCTATCAAGCTTCTTTCAACAACCAGACCAAAACATACCTAGGATCTAGCATTCTTTTTTTATTTTTATTTTTTTAAAATGTTTATTTATTTTTGAGAGAAAGAGAGACAGAATGTGAGCTGGGGAGGGGCAGAGAGAGAGGGAGACACAGAATCTGAAGCAGGTTCCAGGCTCCAGGCTCTGAGCTGTCAGCACAGAGCCCGATGCAGGGCTCAAACTCATGAACCATAAGATAATGACCTGAGCCGAAGTCGGAGGCTTAACCGACTGAGCCACCCAGGTGCCCCTAGGATCTGGCATTCTTTATTTGATTTCTTTGTGTTATTTTAAATTTTTTAATTTTCAGCTTTTTTTTTTTTTACTTTATTAATTCCTTTTCTTCCTTCAAAATGACTAAATGAAGGAATTCATCCCAAAAGAAAGAACAGTAAGAAATGACAGCCAGGAACTTAACACAGATACAAGCAAGATGTCTGAATGAGAATTTAGAATCATGATAATAAGAATATTACCTGGTGTTGAAAATAGATTAGAATCCCTTTCTGTGGAGATAAAAGAAGTAAAAGCTAGTCAGGATGAAATAAAAATTGCTAAACTGAACTGCAATCTCGAATAGATTCCATGGCAGCAAGGATGGATGAGGCAGAACAGCAAATCAGTGATATAGAGGACAAATTTATGGAGAATAATGAAGCAGAAAAAAATAGGGAGACTAAGGCAAAAACCATGAAATAAAAATTAGAGAACTCAACTCATTAAAAAGGGGTAACATCAGGGCGCCTAGGTGGGTCAGTCAGTTGGGCATCTGATTTTGGCTCAGGTCATGATCTTGTGACTTGTGAGTTCAGGCCTGTGTCAGGCTCTGTGCTGACAGCTCAGAGCCTGGAGCCTGCTTCAGATTCTGTGTCCCTCTCTCGCTCTGCCCCTCTCCCTCTCATGCTCTCTTTCTTTCTCTCTCTCAAGAATAAATAAACATAAAAAAAGAAAAAAAGGAATAACATCAGAATCAGAGGGTACCTAGAAGATGAAGAGAGAGAAAAAGGAGTAGAAAATTTATGTGAGCAAATCATAGTGGAAAACTTTCCTAACCTGGGGAAAGACACAGACATCAAAATCCAGGAAGCACAGAGGACTCCCATTAGATTCAACAAAAACCGACCATTAGCAAGGTATATCATAGTCAAATTCACAAAATACTCAGACAAGGAAAGAATCATGAAAGCAGCAAGGGGAAAAAGTCCTTAACCTATAAGGGAAGACAGATCAGGTTTACAGCAGACCTATCCACAGAAACTTGGCAGACCAGAAAGGAGTGGCAGGATATATTCAATGTACTGAACTGGAAAAATATGCAGGCAGGAATTCTTTATCCAGCAGGCTGTCATTCAAAATAGAAGGAGAGATGAAAATTTTCCCAGACAAACAAAAATCAAAGGAGTTCTTGACCACTAAACCAGCCCTGCAAGAAATTTTAAGGGGGACTCTCTAAGGGGAGAAGAGACAAAAAAAAACAAACAAAAAACCAAAAACCAAAAAACAAACAACTAGAAAGGACCAGAGAACACTACCAGAAACTCCAACTCTACAGGCGACATAATGGCAATAAATTCATATCTTTCAGTACTTACTCTAAACATCAATGGTCTAAACACTCCAATCAAAAGACATAGGGTAACAGAATGGATAAGAAAACAAGATCCATCTGTATGCTGTTTACAAGAACCCATTTTAGACCTAAAGTCCCCTTTGGATTGAAAATAAGGGGATGGAGAACCATCTATCATGCTAATGGTCAACAAAAGAAAGCCAGAGTAGCTATACTTATATCAGACAATGTAGACTTTAAAATAAAGACTTTAACAAGAGATGAAGAAGGGCATTATATCATAATTAAGGGGAGTGTCCACCAAGAAGGCCTAACAGTTGTAAATATTTATGCTCCAAATGTGAGAGCACCCCAATATATAAATCAATTAATCAGAAACATAAACTTATTGATAACATAATAGTAGGGCACTTCAGCACCCCACTAACAGCAATGGACAGGTCACCTAAATAGAAAATCAACAAGGAGACAATGGCTTTGAATGGCACACTGGACCGGATGGACTCACAAATATATTCAGAACATTTCATCGTGAAGCAACAGAATACACATTCTTCTCGAGTGCACATGGAACCGTCTCCATAATAGATCACATGCTGGGACACAAATCATCCCTCAACAAGTACAAAAAGATTGAGATCACACTGTGCATATTTTCAGACCACAATGCTATGAAACTCGAAATCAACCACAAGAAAAAATGTGGAAAGATAACAAATACTTGGAGACTAAAGAACATCCTACTAAAGAATGAATGGGCTAACCAAGAAATTAAAGAGAAAATTAAAAAGTACATGGAAGCCAACGAAAATGATAACACCACAACCCAAAAACCTCTGGGACACAGCAAAGGCAGTCATAAGAGGGAAGTATATAGCAGTCCAGTCCTTCCTAAAGAAGGAAGAAATCTCAGATACACAACCTAACCTTACATCTCAAAGAGCTGGAAAAAGAACAGCAAATAAAACCCGAAACCAGCAGAAGACAGGAAATAATAAAGATTAGAGCAGAAATCAATGCTATTGAAACCAAAAAACAAAACAAAACACACAAACAAAAAAACCCAGTAGAACAGATCAATGAAACCAGGAGCTGGTTCTTTGAAAGAATTAACAAAATTGATAAACCCCTAGCCAGTTTGATCAAAAAGAAAAAGGAAAAGGCTGAAATAAATAAAATCAAGAATGAAAGAGGAGAGATCACAACCAGAACAGAAGAAATACAAACAATAATAAGAGAAAATTATGAGCAATTATACTTCTATAACATGGACAATGTGTAAGAAATGGACAAATTCCTAGAAACATATAAACTACCAAAACTGAAACAGAAAGAAATAGAAATTTGGAACAGACCCATAACCAGTAAAGAAATTGAATTAGTAATCAAAGTCTCCCCCCCCAAACCCCCCAAAAACAAAAAAAACCACAAGAGTTCAGGGCCAGATGGCTTTACAGAGGAATTCTACCAAATATTTAAAGAAGAGTTGACACCTAATCTCTTGAAGCTGTTCCAAAAAATGGAAATGGAAGGAAAACTTCCAAACTCTTTCTATGAAGCCAGCATTACTTTGATTCCAAAACCAGACAAAGACCTCACTAAAAAGAACTATAGACAAATTTCTCTGATGAACATGGATGCAAAAATTCTCAACAAGATACTAGCCAAGTGGATCCAACAATACATTAAAAGAATTATTCACCACGACCAAGTGGGATTTATACCTGGGATGCAGGTTCAATATCCGCAAAACAATTAATGTGATATATCACATCAATAAAAGAAAGGACAAGAACCACATGATCCTCTCAATAGATACAGAGAAAGAATTTGACAAAATACAACATTGTTTCTTGATAAAAACCCTCAAGAAAGTGGGGATAGAGGATCATACCTCAAGATCATAAAAGCCATATATGAAAAGACCCACTGCTAATATCATCCTCAATGGGGAAAAACTGAGTGCTTTCCCTCTACAGTCAGGGATGTCTACTCTGGCCATGGTTATTCAACATAGTATTGGAAGTCTTAGCTTCACCAATCAGACAACATAAAGGAATAAAAGGCATCCAAATCAGCCAGGAGGAGGTCAAACGTTCACTCTTTGCAGATGACATGATATTTTATATGGAAAACCCAAAAGACTCCACCAAAAAACTGCTAGAACTGATCCATGAATTCAACAAAGTTGCAGGATATAAAATTAATGTGTTCCTTATACACCAATAATAAAGTAACAGAAAGAGAAATCAAGGAATCTATCCCATTTACAATTGCACCAAACCCATAAAATACCTAGGAATAAACCTAACTAAAGAGGTGAAAAATCTATATACTGAATACTACAGAAAGCTTATGAAAGAAATTGAAGAAGACACACCCCAAAAATGGAAAAATATTCCATGCTCTTAGATTGGAAGAACAAACATGGTTAAAATGTCAATACTACCCAAAGCAATCTACATATTCAATGCAATACATATCAAAATAACACCAGCATTCTTCACAGAGTTAGAACAAACAATCCTAAAATTTGTATAGAACCAGAAAAGATCCTGAATATCCAAAGCAAACTTGAAAAATAAAACTGAAGCTGGAGGCAGCACACTCCTGGACTTCAAGACATTACAAAGCTGTAATCATCAAGACAGTACTGGCACAGAAACAGACACAGATCAGTGGAACAGAATAGAGAACCCAGAAATGGACCCACAAACATATGGCCAACTAATCTTTGACAAAGCAGGAAAGAACATACAATGGAAGGAATACAGTCTCTTCTGCAAGTAGTACTGCGAAAACTGGATAACAATGTGCAGAAAAATGAACCTGGACCACTTTCTTACACCATACTGAAAAATAAACTCAACAAAGATGAAAGACCTAAACATGAGACAGGAAGCCATCAAAATCCTAGAGGAGAAAGCAAGCAAAAACCTCTCTGACCTTTGCCGCAACAACATCTTACTCAGCACGTCTCCAGAGGCAAAGGAAACAAAAGCAAAAGTGGAACTATTGGGATCCCATCAAAATAAAAACTTCTGCACAGTGAAGGAAACAGTCAGCAAAACTAAAAGGCAACCGATGGAATGGAAGAAGATATTTGCAAATGACATGTCAGATAAAGGGTCAGTATCCAAAATCTATAAAGAACTTATCAAGCCCAACACCCAAAACACAAAGAATCCAGTGAAGAAATGGGCAAAAGACATGAATAGACACTTCTCCAAAGAAGACATCCAGATGGCCAACCGACACATGAAAAAATGCTCCACATCACTCATCATCAGGGGAATACAAATCAAAACCACAATGAGATACCACCTTACACCTGTTAGAATGGCTAAAATGAACAACTCAGGCAGCAACAGATGTTGGTAAGGATGTGGAGAAAGAAGATCTCTTTTGCACTGCTGGTGGGAATGCAAACTGGTGCAGCCACTCTGGAAAACAGTATGGAGGTTCCTCAAAAAATTAAAAATAGAACTACCCTATAACCCAGCAATTGCACTACTAGGTATTTATCCAAGGGATACAGGTATGCTGTTTTGAGGAGGCACATGCACCCAATGTTTATAGCAGTGCTATTGACAATAGCCAAAGTATGGAAAGAGCCCAAATGTCCATATGTCCATCGATGGATGAATGGATAAAGATGTGGTATACATATATATATATATGTATATATATATATATACATATATATATACACACACATATATATATATGTATATATACATATATATATGTATATATACATATGTATATATATACATATATATATATATATATATATAATGGAGTATTACTCGGCAATCAAGAAGAATGAAATCTTGCCGCTTGCAACTACATGGATGGAACTGAAGGGTATTATGCTAAGTGAAATTAGTTAGAGAAAGACAAATATCATATGACTTCACTCATATGAGGACTTTAAGATTCAAAACAGATGAACATAAGGGAAGGGAAACAAAAGTAATATAAAAACAGGGAGGGGGACAAAACATAAAATACTGTTAAATATGGAGAACAAACAGATGGTTGCTGGAAGGGTTGTGGGAGGAGGATGGTCTAAATGGGTAAGGGGCATTAAGGAAGCTACTCCTGAAATCATTGTTGCACTATATGCTAACTAACTTGGATGTAAATTAAACAGCAGATAAATTTAGGGGCGCCTGGGTGGCGCAGTCGGCTAAGCATCCGACTTCAGCCAGGTCACGATCTCGCGGTCCGTGAGTTCGAGCCCCGCGTCAGGCTCTGGGCTGATGGCTCAGAGCCTGGAGCCTGTTTCCGATTCTGTGTCTCCCTCTCTCTCTGCCCCTCCCCCGTTCATGCTCTGTCTCTCTCTGTGCCAAAAATAAATAAAAAACGTTGAAAAAAAATTTTTTAAATAAACAGCAGATAAATTAAAAAAAATAAACTTGGTAACAGTGATTGAATATTAAATTTACTGTGTTTCACTCTGAAATATGCGTCTATATAGTTGTGTCTGTGGTTTGACATATTTTTGAAAATGTACAAAAGTCTAAATATTTGCATCTGGAAATATTTACTTCCAGCTCCTTTAAAGATGAAACTTCTCTTAGTGTATATAGAGTGTTATTTAGAAGATGTATTTTGAATGGAATGTTTGAAGATGGAAGGGTATTGAGAGATCAGTTCCAGTTCTTTCTCTCTGCAGGGGAAGGTTGGAGGATCCAAAGAGATTCAGGCGCTTGCCCAAAGGTCTGATTGAACAGAGCTGGTTTTGACTTGTAGCTAGTGTTCTTCTCCATCCCATAAAGGAGAGATTCTTGGGTCTGAAGTTTTCAGAATTATTGCTAGATAAAGCTTAATGAGAAATGAAGAAACTGTATATTTGTAGCAAGCAATTATAATTTGATATACACAGGTCTGATTTCAGATATAAAGTGACTCTAAACAGACAAGAACCAACAGGTAAGGGTAAGGGTACAACTATGAAGAGAGAGCTCAAGGAAGGCTGGAAGCTGTTCTGGGTGCTGCTCACAGTGAGGTTCACAAGAAAATGGCATATTTAAATCTGGATGCCACCACCTTTCTCTTCAGCCATCCAAGGGAATGCCATTATAGAGAACAATTTGGACCAAAGAATTTCAGCTTCCACATGTCATTTGCTGACTTCTTTCCTCCATAAATTAGTTAGGTTGAATCAGTGAAGCAGAAGCATATATGTGATATAAAGAATTTATTATAGATATAAGACCTTATGCAATTGTGGGAGCTGGTTGAGTAGTATACATAAGTCTGGTTAGTCTGGGTCTGGTGCTGGGCCTGAGGCCAGTGAGGCCAACAGTCTGCAAGGGAAGATGGACATGAAATGGGGGAGAGAAAGGGCAAACTGGAACCCATAAAGATAAACTGGAACCCACACATCAGTCTCTCAATGCCTCCAAACCTCCAACTTCAATGATGTGGGTGACCTGCTGGCACATTTTACCCCAAAGCTGCTCATGAACGTGGCCCAGGATTCAGAGAAGCTAAGGAGCAGATCCAGCCAGAAATGGACAGGACTGTGAGCCTGGGTGTGTCCAAAGCCAACAAATTGGGCCTAGAAATCAGTGAGTGTGAGTGGACAACAACGGCACGTGCCCCAGCTCCCTCTATCTCAGTGTAAACACTTTCCCACCTTCCCATCTCCTGCACACTCTCTTGTGGGTGTAACCCTAACCCAGAACCATGCAGAGAAAGGACTTCTGGGAGATGTAGTTCCAGCTTAGCTCAGTTGATGTCATACAAGCCACCACATTTATAAATGAAATTATTCTCCTTATCCTCCCAATAACCTTATATTTGGTGTACTAGCCAAATGATTGGCAGGTTGGCTATTTTTATTTTATTTAATTGAAAAATTTAATGAAGTTTAGTTGATGGACAATGTCACATTAATTTTAGGTGTATAACAGAGTGATTCAACAACTCTATATGTTATGCTACGCTCACCACAAGTGTAGCTACCATCTGTCACCATACAATGCTATTACAATATCACTGACTATATTCTCTATGCTGTGGCTTTCATCCCTGTGACTTTTCTCATTTCATAACTGGGAGCCCGTGTTTACTTTCCCCTTCACCCATTTTGCCCATCCTCTTATCCCCCTCCCTTTGGCAACCATCAGTCTGTTCTCTTATTAATGAGTTTGTTCCTGCTTTTTTGTTTTGTTTTTTTTTGTTTGTTTGCTTTATTTTTTTAGATTCTACATATAAGTGAAATCATATCATATTTGTCTTTTTTGTCTGACTTAGTTCACTTAACATAATATCCTCTAGGTTCATCCATGGTGTCACAAATAGCAAGATCTTATTCTTTTTATTGCTCAGTAATATTTCATTAGGTATATATACCACATCTTTCTCCATTCATCTTTTTCCATTCATCTATCTCCATTCATCTATGGACACTTGGGATGCTTCCATATCTTGGCTATTGTAAATAATGCTGCAATAAACATAAGGGCACATATATCTTTTCAAATTAGTGGTTTCATTTTCTTTGTGTAAATACCCAGTAGTGGAATTATTGGTAGTATGGTATTTCCATTTTTAATTTTTTTGAGGAAGTTACATATTGTTTTCCACAGCGGCCGCACCAGTTTGCATTCCCACCAAAAGTGCACGAGGGTTCCTTTTTCTCCACATTCTCACCAACACTTGTTATTTCTTATCTTTTTGATTCTAGCCATTCTGACTGGTATGAGGATATATCCTGTGGTTTTGATTTGCACTTTCACATGATGATGAGTGATGTTGAGCATCTTTTCATGTGTCTTTTGGCCATCTGTATGTCTTCTTTGGAAAGTGTTTATTCAGGCTCTCCGCCCATTTTTAAGTCGGATTATTTGGGTTTTTTTTTTTTTTTTTGGTGTTGACTTGTTTAAGTTCTTTATATATTTTAGATATTGACTCCATATTTGATATATAATTTGCAGCCGTGCAGCGTTGGTGGTATAGTGGTGAGCATAGCTGACTTGCATATTGGATATGTAATTTACAAATATCTTCTCTCATTCAGTAGATTGCTTTTTTTAAAAATTGTTTCCTTTGCTGTGCAAAAAAGCTCTTTATTTTGGTGTAGTCCCAATGATTTACTTTTGCTTTTGTTTTCCTTGCCTGAGGAGACATATCTAGAAAAATATTGCTAAGGCTGATGTCAAAGATATTACTGCTAGGTTGGCTGTTTTTGGAAGATTTTTAGGAAAGCTTAGAGAGAGGGAATATGTGCCAGGCAAGACAATATTTCATGAAACAAATTAGCACAGGCATTCATGGAAGGACACAGGACTATGGTTATCACATAGTAACTTGTAAGGAACCAATTTTCCCACAAACGAGGCACTTCTGTACCTGAAATTTTAACTTCTGAACTGAAACAATGCAATCTGAGTAGCTTGAATGGACCTTGTAAACAGGCTGTTGTTTCATTTAGGGAATAAATTGAACCTTGGGAAAATCTAGATTGCTTTGAGAGACAGAAAGAAGAATGGAAGAGAGAAGGGGAGAAGGAGATGGTGAATTTGAGAGTGAGTTTTAAAGTAAAATACAACACTTGTTGTGACCTCAGGGTTATAACCTGCAGAGCACATGACTTTTCCTTGAAGGCTCTGGAGATGTAATGTAAACTGCAAAGCAATTACTGAAAATACCATTTGGCCAATCTTCCCCATGACAATTCATTTGGATGCCCTTTGACTGGGACACCCCCTGCCATACACACACAATTGTAGTAAAACTAACAGGTGCCAGCCTCTAACTTTCTTTCACCTGGCTGGAAGCTTAGCACAAACTTGAATGACTTCTCTAGACTACGTATGGTCAGAGTAGAAAACCTGAGCACAGGACAGGTGGATTTGCAGGTTGGACTGTGGGTCTAAATCCAGAGGCGGCTTCTCCAAGAACAGAAAAATAGGCTATGATATTAGCTTCATTTTGCTTTTTTGTTAAGTGGGTAGTGAAAAGGGGCTAAAATAAATGATACAGCGACCATCTGGGGAATAGAGAATGCCAGGTGGTGGTATGCCCTGCTGGGAGCAGAGAGAGGCATTTGGGGTTGCCTTTGAGTTAGAGGAAGAATTTTTCTTGGTCTGTGAATCAGGCAAAATCTGTTCATGAAGCTGGAGGTTGTGAAGTAGCTTTCCATCAAGTGAGGTAAGCACTTACATATGCCTGCCATTTCTACAACGGGCATGTGTTTGGTTTTTTGAAGTAGCTTGCTTCATTACTCAAGTTCTTTTTAATATTGGGCATAGGTTTTTTTTTTTTCTCCTGGTAAAAAACATATAACATTAGGGGCACCTGGGTGGCTTAGTTGGTTGAGTGTCTGACTTCGGCTCAGGTCATGATCTCATAGTTCGTGAGTTCAAGCCCTGTGTTGGGCTCTGTGCTGACAGCTCGGAGCCTGGAGCCTGCTTCACATTCTGTGTCTCCCTCTGTCTCTGCCCCTACCCAGCTCACACTGTCTCTCTCTCAAAAATGAATAAACATTAAAAAAAACATACAGCATTAAATTTACCATTCTAATAATTTTTAAATATTTATTTATTTTTGAGAGAGAGAGAGAGAGAGAGAGAGAGAGAGAGAGAGCGCACAAGCAAGGGAGGGGCAGAGAGAGCAGAAGACACAGAATCTGAAACAGGGCCTCAGAGCCTGACACAGGGCTCAAACTCACGAACCATGAGATCATGACCTGAGCCGAAGTTGGATTCCTCACCAGCTGAGCCACCGAGGCGCCCCTCATTCTAATCATTTTTAAGCATACAGTTCATTAGTGTTAAGTATGCTCACACTGTTGTGCAATAGACCTCTAAAACTTTATCTTGCAAAACTGAAACTCTATACCCATTAAAGAATTCCTTTCTTCCCCCAGCCCTCAATGACTACTTTTTTTTTCTTTCTTTTCTTAAACTACTTTATTGAGGTATGACTGATGTAAAATAAAGGTATGTATGTGTAATGTATACAACAACTTGTTGAGTTTGGAAATGAGTTCACACTTAATGAAACTATCACCATATTCAAGGCTGTAAACCTTCATCACCTCACCTCTAAAAGTTCCCCCTCATCCCCTTTTTTTCTAAACATTTTTTTATTTACTTGTTTTTAATAGATGTTTTCTTCTGTGGTAAGAGCACTTCACATAAGATCTACCCTCTTAGCAAATTTTTACGTACACAATACAATATTGTCAACTGTTGGCCCTATATTGTACTGTAGATCTCCAGAACTCACTCATCTGGCTTCAGTGAATTGTATCCTCTGACTGGCATTTCCTCATTTCCCCCTTCACCCAGATCCTGGTAACCACTATTCTGTCTACACTGTAGTTCTATGAGAGAAATAATTTGGCTATTGGAGATTCCTCATGAAAGTGGAATCAGGCATTATTTGTCATTCTGTGTCTGGCTTATTTCACCTAGCATCAAGTCCTCCAGACCTATTCATCTTGTCACAAATTGTAGGATTTCTTTCTTTTTCAAAGTGGAATAATATTCCATTGTATATTTATACCACATTTCCTTTATCCATTCATCTGTTGATGGACATTTGGGTTGCTTCCACCTCTTGGCTATTGTCAATAATACTGCAGTGAACACAGGTGTGCATATATGTCTTTGATACCCTTCTTTGAATTTTTTTGAAACACATACCAGAAAGTGGGATTGCTGAATCATAGGGTAGTTCTTTTTTTTTTTTTTAAGTTTTTTTTTAATGTTTATTTATTTTTGAGAGGGAGAGAGAGAGAGAGAGAGAGAGAGAGCAAGGGAGGGGCAGAGAGAGAGAGGGAGACACAGAATTTGAAGCAGGTTCCAGGCTCTGAGCTGTCAGCACAGAGCCCAATGTGGGGCTTGAACTCACACACCATGAGATCATGACCTGAGCCAAAGTCGGACGTTTAACCGACTGAGCCACCAAGGTGTCCCAGGGTATTTCTGTTTTTAATTTTTTGAGGAACCACCATACTGCTTTCCATAGTTGGCTGCACCATTTTACATTCCCGCTAACCGTGTATGAAGGTTCTAATTTCTCTTCCATCTCATTAACACTTGTTATTTTCTGTTCTTTGGATAGCAGCCATTCTAAGGGGTGTGAGGTGATAGCTCATTGTGGTTGATATGCATTTCTCTTTTGATTAGTGATGTTGAACATGTTTTCAGAGAGCATAGATATTTATAAGAAAACATATCTTGTGTGGAATAAAATGAGGAAGAATTAGGGTAGTAAGGCTGATGGAAAATCTTGTGGCCACAGTAATATATTCCTTCTTTTTAATCACTTTTTGCTACCATGTTTTGGCCATGCTTGTACTTTTTATCTAGTCCCCCACTGAAGCTAAATTTGGAATTTGTGAGTTATACTTTGTTGGGATTGGAAAAATTTAAGGAGATCTTCTAATCGCAACATCCCCATTTTACACCTGAGGATTAAAAAGTGAAAAAGAATTTGATTAGAAGGAAGGTAAGGGGGAAATTATTAATATAAGGGGAAAAAGGCTTCTGATTACTGAAGCTTAAATTCTAATTCATTCCCATTATGAAATAGTCCTGTGGGATCTGGAAATATTAGGAAGACTCAGTCCAAAACTCTGTGGTTGAGCATATTTTGAATAATTGCCACAGTTTTCCAGAGGTTCCTGCAGATGTTTTGTGCTGTCATCCCCTCCTCCTCTGTGGCCCTGATGTAAATCTTTGAGTGATGGGCTTTGGAGCTCAGGTTAGATTATTTGGCTTGTATACCTTACAGTTAAAACACATACTAACTTTTACTTATATTTCCACAATGAGAGCCAGTTCATGTGTGTGATATCATGATGGTGAAGGGAAGAGAAGTTAGGAATACAACAGCAGGTCAGTTCAACCATCATTCCTGATCCCCAGCTTGTAGGTAGGACAAGTGGTGCTGTTTTGTGCACCTGCGACAGTTTTGTTTGGTAGCACTAATGAAGTAATCAATAAGAGAGTAATCAGAAGTAGCTCAACCCATCAGCTCCAAAAGTAGTTTTTCTCTTCTCTTCTCTTCTCTTCTCTTCTCTTCTCTTCTCTTCTCTT
>NC_064810.1:127628153-127679021 GCF_023721935.1 Panthera uncia
TTCTCTTCTCTTCTCTTCTCTTCTCTTCTCTTCTCTTCTCTTCTCTTCCCTTCCCTTCCCTTCCCTTCCCTCCCCTCCCCTCCCCTCCCCTCCCCTCCCCTCCCCTTCCCCTCCCCTCCCTTCTCCTCCCCTCCCCTCCTCTCCTCCTCTCTAAATGATATACTTACCCCATCCTTCTTTCTCACGAGAATACCTTACTTTCCCCACATGAGCAGGACACTTTTCTAAAAATCTTTTTTTTAATGTTTTTTAAATTTTATTTTTGAGACAGAGAGACAGAGCACGAGTGGGGGAGGGGCAGAGAGAGAGGGAGACACAGAATCCAAAGCAGGCCCCAGGCTCTGAGATGTCAGCACAGAGCCCAACACGGGGCTCTATCTCACAGACCATGAGATCATGACCTGAGTTAAAGTCAGACACTCAAATGACTGAGTCACCCAGGCACCCTAGGATGCTCTTCTGACTACTCCATTCCAAATCTGCACTCCCTGAAACAATTATGAGTCTCCAACTAAACACCTTTGTACTTTTTCAGTTTCCAGTTGACAATAAGTCTGATATTTATCCCACAAACATTGAGAATAAGTTTGACATTTATTCCACAAACGTTCATTGAGCACCTATATCATTCCTGGCAGTGAGGAGTCTCCAAGGAGCTGGTAGTAGGGAGGACCCTTGGTTCTGATCCTGCTTTGGTATGTCTGTGACTTTAAACAAGGGTCTTTGGCTTCCCTCCATCTGTGTTTCTTAGTCTGCAAAAGAAGTGGTTGTAATAAATGATCTCCAAATCCCTTCCAATGCTGGTTCTTAGATATGGAGCACACACTACTTCTGTTGATGCTAAAATCTCAACTCCCACTGATGTTCCGGATGGGGAAAGAACAATGAGCAGAGCATGCATTGTGATTCTTTTCTTAGTTCTCAATTCCAGCCTGCCGCAGAGGAGAAAAAGAATGAAATGGAGTCTCTCCCTCTCCTGGGCTCCCAACCAGCCACAACCCTGACACACAATGACCAACCCACCCAAACTTAGGATCTTTTGAAAAGACCTGAAAAATGTATGTAGTCTGGGAAATCAGTGGAAGAGAGACTTCTCAATAGGTTTAAGCATTCAAGATTTTCAAAAGAAGCACCTGAACCGTTTATTAGGGTGAGAGGTAACTTTATATAAAGCCATGAAATATAGGTGGCTCTAATTGTGGTTGTGTTTGCAAGTTGAAAAGGAATTTTGGTGGTAGGTAGGACCAGAATACATAATTTACTTCATTGATTAAAAGGCTCTTGCTTGGAACCTTGTTTTTCTTCATCAAATGACCTTTTGGGGTTGACAGTTTTCCAAGTTTTAGGCAAGTTATGTTACATAAGAACGTAACTCAGGGGCCATCTGTTTTTGTGGGATTAAAACCATCTTACAGTTATGGCTTGGAAAAGCTATCTCACACAAATAATTATTTACACATATTTTCCCCAGAATCAATTTAATGAAACAAATATCTATTGAGTATCAGTTCTGAGCTCAGTTCTGTGAAGTCATTAAGAGGAATGAGAATCACAGTTGCTAGGAGCTCTGGCTATAAAGGGAGTGTGACAGGAATCCAGTCATCGACACTACACTGATGTTGCCATTTGTGGAAAACCTGATGATTTTTACCTGGAACTGAGATTCTGTTTATGTGAGTCTCATAGAATGGACAGAGAGGCTGTGCGTATTGGGAAGCCTAAGAAGAGGCTCAGGGAGCTTAGTTCTCAGGAATCCTGTCTTTTTTCATAATAAACTTCTAAGACTTATAATGCCCAGACTGCTTCCAGGCAGCATTCTAATTATAGCTCCCCTGAGTCACTGGAGGTTTCAGAACCAGTAAGTTGAGAGAGAGATAGACTATAAAAACAAGCTCATTTCACTGGGGGTATAGCTCAGGGGTAGAGCATTTGACTGCAGATCAAGAGGTCCCTGGTTCAAATCCAGGTGCCCCCTGTACAGTCTAGTTTTTGCTTCAGAAGAATCTGGATCGACCTTAGCTTTATTATTTTCCATAGCTCATGGTTGAATAAATAACCAATGTCCTTTGTGTATAGGCCAGGCATCAGTCTAAATTATTTACATTAATTATCTCCTTCATTTCTCTCCAAAATTTTATGAGATACATGCCATCAGTATCCTCATTTGACATGAGGAGACAGACTTGGAGATGCTCAGGAATTGGCTAACGGTCAAAAAAGTCTACAAAGAGAAGGCCTAAGGTTTGAACTCAGAGCACACAGCCTCAATGACTCTATCAAACTACTCTTACTGTTCTAGTGTTAAAAGTTGTGTGACAAAATTCCACTTAGTAATGCTCCCAAGGTGCTAGGACTGTCCATCCAGGTTTAGAACCTTTTGGCTGCAGGGTCAACCCAGCAGCTTAGCGACTGTGCCCACCCTGTGCAGTGACCTGGGGAAAGTCAGGGAATAGTCTTCACCAAACACCACTAGGGCTGAGCATGAACTGGCCTGAAGGTGAGGGAGCTGCACTCTTTTCCTGCTCTAAAGCCTGAGGAGTTTCTATTTCCTTTCCGCCCCTAATTCATTTTCTGCAGCTCAGCTCTCCCACCTTGGGTGCCTTCATTCAGGATCCAGAGTGGACCAGAACCCTGCCCACAGCCCAGGCAATGCTGTGTCTTTAAAGGAGCCTGAACAACATATAGAGTGCCTTCTGTGGGCCAGAGCCGTGCAGAGTGTGAACCCAGAGGTGACTGAGACACAGCCCCTGGCCTCAGTGTGCTCTCATCCAGGGAGCAGGCCTGCAAAGTACAAAATCGGACCAATTTGAGCTGCATGTCATTGTGCCAGCCTCAGTGCATAGGAGACAGTGACTCCTGTGTGGAGGAGGGAAGGTTAAAGGAGGCTTTTGGAGTTGCAGATGGCAAATCACAGTTTCAAAGATAAATAATATCTCACAGGACAGAGGGTGGAGTGGAGGTAGGGGTGTGCGGGGTGGTGGCCGAGGTCCAGGTAGACAAGGCTGCCTGGGCAGAGACTGGGGCCAGATGGATGCAGGTAGAGGCAGCAGGAGCACAAGAGGTGACATGGGCATGTCAGAAGATGAAGTTGAAGAGGCAGTTGGGGATCCAAACTTGGAGCCTTTCAGGAAGGCATTTAAAGGGGGCGTGACCTGGAGAGACTCCATTGAATTTTTAAATTTTTAATTAAAAAATTTTAGAAATGTTTATTTTTGAGAGAGCAAGCATGAGTGGGGGGAGGGGCAGAGTGAGAGAGAGGGGGACAGAGAATCTCAAGCAGGCTCCCCACCGTCAGCACAGAACCCGATGTGGGGCTCGAACCCATGAACCATGAGATCATGACCTGAGCTGAAGCTCAACCGATTGAGCCACCCAGGTGCCCCTAGACTCCATTGTAAAACAGGCCGCTTGGGGAGCAGCAGGGGGATGGCTGTAAGGGGTGGAGGCCGGGAGGCCATTTAGGAGGTGGTGGCACTGCTGGTGTGGGAGTTGGGATGAACCTAAGTAAAGTCAGAGCCGCGATCAGCAATACCCAGCGATTACCTGGAATTGGAGAAGAGCCGGTGAGAGAAGCGCCACCGTTGTAAGCGTTTCGACCAAATGACTGAGTGCACAGTGGTGTCACCAACCAAGATGGGGGAAGACTGATCGGATGGTTCAGGAGGCAGGCCGGGCGCTGCGCCCCAAAGGTACACTGGAATCCTGGCCGCAGCACCTCCTGGCTGTGTGACTACTCTGTGCTTCAGTTTCCCTACCTGCAAAATCAATATGCTAATGATAACGTCTTTTTTATGGCGTTTTCGTAATGATTCTCTGGGAAGTTACAGGTGGAAGCTTTAGTCCCGTGTGTGGCACGTAGAAAGCGTCCAGTAATTATGCACTGTTGTTATTACAACAAAGCAGAATAGGAGGAGATGCAGGCTTGGGCAGGAAGGTGACAGGTTTGTTTGGGGCACCCTGGGTGTGAACTCTGAGGTTCCTGGAAAGCCTCAGAGTGGAGTGACTGGGAATGGGTATCTGGGACCCGTGAGAGCCTGTGAGCGGAACCTCTGGCTGCCTTCGCTCGGCAGCTTCAAGGAGGCGACAGGGCTCCTCAGGGAGGATTGGTTGCAATGACAGAGTTTTCCTTGACCTTTCTGCTCAGTCTCAGAGGTACACAAGATTAAAAATCCTCAGACTGGAACCAAAGAGAAGAGGAATCAGAGGTGCTCAAAGGTGAATTTTGGACTTTGGAATACCTAGTTGTTGTTGTTTGACTGTAAAATAAGACAGTTCATCCTGGATGAGGTCCCCTTTGAAAATTTCATGAAAACGTACACAATATACGATGCACGTACATACACAACATTTGCCTACAATATCGGAGTTACATCTGAACCTTTGAAGTTTGTGGATACCCAGTTAAGACTCCCCCCCCCCCGGTCCAATACTTGTTGGTGACCCATAAAACTTAAAACATTCGTTGATGTGGGGGTGGGGGGAGAAACATTCACGATGTACCCAGAGATTTTTAGGCAGTTGATAGTGTGTTTTAAAAACTGGAGAATTATATGGAGAATTATACTCAGCTTGAGGTGCTGGGAAGAGAATGAGTATATATGCTCTGGGAAAAGTAGGCGCTGGTGTGGCTGGAAGGGAATTGAAGATGAATTTAAGTCCAGGAAGAATCTGAGCCATAAAAGGTATTTATGAAGTATGATGTAACTCATAAAAGTGAAATAAGTATTTATGTGAAGCTTGTTACTGTCAGGGGGTATAGCTCAGTGGTAGAGCATTTGACTGCAGATCAAGAGGTCCCTGGTTCAAATCCAGGTGCCCCCTCGGTGTTCTTTTGCTCTTCTTGGCAGCTTCATTGAAATACTGGCTGTAGAGTGAGGAAAGCAAGGTGCCTAGGGCTCCAAATTTAAGGATGTGCTCACTCTCACATAAGTATCTTGGCTTGTTAATTCCCTCGCAGTAAAGCTGTGTGCATATAAATTCACATAAACACAGCCATACGTCCAGAGGCATATACACACACCCCACACACCAGATGTCCCCCGACATGCACACATCCTGACCCACACACCATCACACAGACCCACCAACAGACAGACATACATACACATACGCATACCTGCATCTTCTCACGTGGACCTTTGTTTTTTCCTTTCTGTGTATTCGATCTTATTCGCCAGACCCTTTCTAACCTCCTTTCTTCAAACTTTCAACCTTTTAATAGTTAGGATTTACAGAAGAGTTGTGAAGATACTACAGAGATGTCCCATATACCCTTCACTCAGCTTCCCCTAGTGTTAACATCTTGCATAACCATGCCACATTTATCAAAACTGTGAAATAAACATTGGTGCAACACTATTAGCCAAACCATAGACATCATTCAGATGTCACCAATTTTTCTGTTACTGTCTTTTTTCCTGTGGCAGGATTCAGTCCAGGATGCCATGCTGCCTGGAGTCATAATGCCC
Organism: Panthera uncia; assembly: GCF_023721935.1. Classification (NCBI taxonomy): domain Eukaryota; kingdom Metazoa; phylum Chordata; class Mammalia; order Carnivora; family Felidae; genus Panthera; species Panthera uncia. The sequence goes on from NC_064810.1 coordinate 127,633,622, forward strand.
CCTTAGTTTCCTTTTCTGACAGTTACTCAGTTTTTCCTTGAGTTGTTGTTTGTTTGTTTTGTCATCTTAACACTTTTGAAAAGTCCCGGTCAGATATTTTGTAGAATGCCCCTCACTTTGGGTTTGTGTCATGTTTTCTCATGATTAGGCCAAAGTTCTAGATTTGGGAGAAAAATATCACAAAGGTCATGGTCATAGGCCCTTATCTTCCTGTCTTACTAGGGGTGGAAGAAAAGCACTGCAAACATTTAGGAGTCTGCTACATTGTAAGATGCTAAGAGTACAAGGTCTGAAGCTTGTGAGGATATACCTTCTGAAGTGAGATACCACACAGAAGGAAGCATATCACATGGTGGGTCTCTTTGGATTTTGGTGTTCATGTATTTGGATGTGCTTCTCTGGTATGTTTACTAGGTTTAAACAATAACCCATAAGATTGTCTGTTGTTTTGTGGATGTCAGAACAAGAAAAAAAGTCTGCACTCAGTCCGGGCCATGGGGAAACCTATTCCTTCATGGGGGTACTGTGACTTAGTACTGGAAGTATAAATGGCAACTCTAGCTTTGTTAATTTACCTTTTTTGCTTGTTTCAATAGCACATCGAATTTACCTCTTTTTAATATTATTACATGGCATATTGTAATTGTTTATAGGTCTGTGTATTAGTCAGACTAACTTTGGCAATAGTGTGGTGTCAACCCTGAAATCTCAAGAGCTTAATACAACAAAGATTTGTATCTTATTGATGCAAGATCTGAAGTGGGTGTGGTGGTCCTTCACCCTCTGGCAACTATGTCCATCTAGCACAATGGGGCCTCCAGAGTCATTGCTGCAGGGGTAGAGAGAGTTAGAGGAGTCACATAAGTTCCCAGCTGCCTTAGCCCTGGAGTGACATGCCTCACTTCAGCTCACAGTTCATCGGACAGACCTAGTCTTATGTCCCCAGTGTCATTGCAGTGGAGGCCAGGAAAGAGAAGAAAGCATTTGGATAGTTAGTGAGTACTAACTTTCACTGCCATAACTGATCTTACCTACTCAATTCTTTTTGATTCTTCTTGTTATCACCAGCGACTGGTAAGTACCTTGCCCATGGTAAGGGCTCACAAGGTATTTGATGAATAACAACTTTTGGCTAATTGAGTGAATGAATAAATGACTGATACAAGATAAACAAGGTTTATTGTTAAGTTATTTGGAAACTGATTCAATTATAAGGCAAGAATTATACCTCTCATATTTAAGAAAAAAACAACTTGGGGCAACTTGGGTGGCTCAGTAGGTTAAGCGTCTGACTTTGGCTCAGGTCATGATCTCACAGTCCATGAGTTTGAGCCCTGCGTCGGACTCTCTGCTGACAGCTCAGAGCCTGGAGCCTGCTTCCGATTCTGTGTCTCCCTCTCTCTCTTCCCCTCCCCTGCTCATGCTCTGTCTCTGTCTCAAAAATAAATAAAAGTATTAAAAAAAAAAAAAACTAACTTATTGCTGCCTTCTAAATAATCCCTTAAAAGATTCAAACTTTTGTTGAAGAAGACAACTTTGTGTATGCCCATCAAGTAAAACATAGAATACTATCTTTTTTGTTTGTTTGTTTTTTTTGCTGATTTATTTTATTTTGGAAAATAAATGTCTACTACTCTACCTCCCTTTCTAAAATTGGCCACATGACCTTTACCCATTATAAAATCAAAATATATTTACTGTATAAAACTTTAAACATATATCAAAGTTTATAGGAGGGAATAAAATTGGGTTGCATCTCTACCACTATCTTTTGTTAACTGTTGTCTGTTAAATGTGATGGGACATGTGTGTGTATGTTTTATGTATGTACACATAAACATAACCAAACATATCAGGCATGTCTTAGGCAACATCTCAGATCCTCTTGTCCTTCACTGTTCCTGAGGCCCTTGGCCAGCTTCTCTACCCTGGCTGCCATTGCAGTGGCAAGTGTGCATTGACTTTATCAATGATGGCTGCCTCTGGCTTCCTACTCTTGGCTTCCCACTCTTGGCTTCCCTCTTGCTTTTGAGTTATGAGAGGCCATGAGACCCCATTGGTGCCCCCACCTACAGAACCTGGAAATGTTGAGGAGCTAATGCAGCATGAGGAAAACCTTTCGCCAACAAGATACAGAAGTTGAGGGCTAAGTCTTCTTCTCCCTTCCTTGGGACAGAGTGTCCTGGGATGCTGTAGCTCATATGCCCTCTGGAAGACAGCTTTATGGGATCAAACAATCAATTGCACTTGTTAACAAATGATGACCAGCTTGGAAACGCACCTTTGCACTGACCTAACCTTTCTCTGCCTCGCTCCCCCTTTTACCTCCCTCCTCCCTGGGGGTCGCGCTTTGTGAAAAACTAATAGCAGGTAAGCTTTTGCCTCTAGCTCTAGGTTCTGGGGTATCGAGATAATGCAGGCAGTCAGGATGGTCTGCCAGTTTTCCCTTCACCCTTTACCACAAGGCGATAGAAATGAATTGCATCCAGGCTTTCATTAAACAAGATACCATCTCTGCGTGATTCCAGCTGCCAACATCTGCATCTCTTCCCCTGAGTTCGTTCGTTCTTTCTTTCTTTCTTGGCAGCCAGAGCCCATTCTACATCTGTTTGAGGCAAGCTGGAAGTGCCAGAGAATGAATGGCCCCTGGGAGCACCTTCCAATAACAGCTGGCAGAGGTTGCTGTTTAAATAACCCAGATTCCTTACCCCTCCCGTGGGATAGCTCAGCCATGATGCCAACCACCTCGGCTCCAGAGTTCTCAATGGCACTAAGCTGGGCTGCCCACAGCGTTAACTTGTATGACAAAACAACCTTTGTTGGCTGCTTCCCTTGTCCTGTCTCACTTCCCCTCTCCTCTACCAGTGTATCCTGTAGTCACCTCCCAAATATGCTATTTGAATTAGAATTCCTGAATTTTGCTGCCATGAGAGCCCAAATCGGGACATCAGCCTAAGACATAATTAAAAAAAAAACTCTTATAAACTGATCTTTTTCATTTAATAATATATTCCGTATGTGATGTTCAATATTCCAAAACTTATCTAAAATATAAGAGTGTAAATGCTGCTTGGTATTTATTGTATGGATTATATAAATGATATGTTGGGCATTTCAGTTTCCAACTTTCCTATCCAACTGTAATTAACCCAGTGCCAAACACAGTTGGACAGGCTTTGTCTCCTGGGGTGAGAGTCGTAAATAAATGAGATACAGATCAGTCATTTGTGCACATGATAAGAAGGAAATAGTCAACACAGATTTCCCCTGACTTCTATTTGGTGGTTTTTGAAGGTTGCCCTATAGCAGGAGTTCTTAGGAAAATATCAAAAACATCTCGATTATGTTCTACTTTGAAAGGAAATGAATTGCATCCAAGCTTTCATTAAGCAAGGTACCATCTCTGTCTCATTTCTCTTTGAAAAATAATGACAGCAAAAGCTCATTCCGTGGTACTTTGCTGCCTGATGGGTTTTGTTTCACTTTGTGGAAATTTGGGCTTCCTGCTTCCAAAGGGGTATACCTCTCTCACTGTTAGACAGTTGGGATGACTTCTAAAGTTTTATTCCAGTCCCTTGAATGATTTGGGGCCAGTTAACCAACCTCTGTAAGTTCTGGGTTCTTTTCATTTTGTACATTGGAGTTAATAATAGTATTCCTCTTGCTAAGTTTGATGTCAGAGTGGTATAATGTTAATGAATCCATAGTGACTGCTCAATAAATGATAGCAATTACTTCACAGTGGGTTCATTTTCAGTGGTGAAAGGAGCAGCACAGAGCAGAGGGTGGGACTTAAGAAATTTCAAGGAGGGGCGCCGGGGTGGCTTGGTCTGCTGAACGTCAGACTTCACCTCCGGTTATGGTCTCCCGGTTCGTGGGTTCAAGCCCTGCATCAGGCTCTGTGCTGACAGCTTGGAGCCTAGAGTCTGCTTCAGATTCTGTGTCTCCCTGTCTCTCTACCCCTCCCCTGCTCACATCCTGTCTCTTTCTCTCAAAAATAAAATAAACATTAAAAAAATGAAAAAAAAAGGAATATCAAGGGGACATAGGGTTGGGACATACAGATACCTAATTAGATTCAGGGAACATGAATGTCTCTCTGCTCGAAGATATCTCCTCCCCACGTTCTTCCTGCTGCAGCTCAGACTTGGACCCGAAGCTGTGCATAATTCCAGCCCTTCTGCCTAGTGTAGCCATTCTCCAAGGAGAGCAGCAGCACCTTGGGAACTAGTTAGAAATGCAGATTATCAGGTCCCTCCTTTGACATTAGAGTCAGAATCTCTGGGAGTGGGGCCTGGTAATTTATGTTTTAGAAAGCTACTCTTGCACATTAAGGTTTAAAACCACTAGTCTCATTTAAGGCTTTAACCTGGCTTGCCCAGCACCTCCTCCCATGGCCAGCTCAGGGGGTTCTGCTTGATTCAGCTTCCTCCTCTTCCAGCTTTCACCCTGAGATGTTACTGTGTGTGCTGTCTCAATTATACACTCCTTTTCAGCTCTGAGTTTAATCTCTCATCTTTTGCATTATACTAGGACCTTAGATCTGCCATTGGGTGTGATTTCTACCCCTCCCTTTATCCCTGTGTCTGGCAGCTCCAGACAACTTATCCTGGTGCAGTTTAGCCCCTGGGACCTCATTCTGTCTGGAGCTTGATCAGGAAGCTGATATTTCCACCAGGTTTTGCCCCTGCAGGAGGATCAGCCCTTACTAGCCCGATGTTCAGTTTCAGTGCTGCCCCAGGCTCCAAGAGAGAGTAAGGCATGCTTTTTAAGATCTAGTCCCTGAAATCATAAACCATCATTTCTGTCACATTTTATTTGTTAGAAACAAATCACTATGAGTAGTTCACATTCAAGGGGAGGGGAACCGGCTTTACTTTCTGATGGGAGGAGTCTCAAAAATTTGGGGGCATATTTTATAACCACAGAGTCCATCTTTGGGGAAAGCTCCCTTCCACATACCACTCAATTCTTTTTTTTTTTTAATTTTTTTAACGTTTATTTATTTTTGAGAGAGAGAGAGAGTGCGAGCGGGAGAGGAACAGAGAGAGAGAGAGGGAGACACAGAAACTGAAGCAGGCTCCAGGCTCTGAGCTGTCAGCACACAGCCCAAGGTGGGGCTCGAACTCACAAGCTGTGAGATCATGAGCTGAGCAGATGTTGGTTGCTTAACCAACTGAGCCACCCAGGCACCCCTTCACATACCACTCAATTCTTAAGATGATCTGCTCTGTTGGCCCGTTCTGGCAGAGTCTAGATGCTCACCTTTGTCTTTGGCCAGGTGTCCTAACTAGCCACTAGACAGAGAGCCCTTTCTATGTATTTCTGATACTCAATCCAGGTTGCTGTCACTATCCAAGGGGTCTTATCTCTTTATAATGACAAGTTTCAGTCATTTATTGAACACTTACCTTGTGATTGCTAACTGATGTATTGGTTATGTCCTAATTGCCTGTGTCTAACTTGGTGAGTTATTAACTTGAGCTAAGTTCCAACTTTTTGTATGTTAACCAGGCACAGAGCTGCCGTATAAATATATGCAGTTAGAAGAGAATGCAAAACTGCTCATCTGAGAGGGTGATTTGCGGCTGAAATCTGGCTCACACTCCACTAGCTGAGTTAATTTGGACTCTGTGTGCCTAGAGGAAAGGGAGCTTGTTTCCAATGTGCACAGACAGACGTGCCATTGATTTGCTCAGCATGAAGCCCTCAGGGCTAATTTTCACATCCGTGCTTGTGAGCTAGCAGTGGTCCTGGTTGGATGTCTTTTTGTTGTACACAACAGAAACCAACTCAGACTGGTTTTAGCAAAACAAGAATTTAAATGGAAAATATCTAGCTTTCATATTTGGCTTCAGACATGGCTGGATCCACGTTCCTGGATCATGTTACCAGAAGTCTGTTTCTCTCTTTTTCTTGGATCTGCCTTTTTCTGTGTTCACATTATTCTCAGAATGATTCTCCAAGTGGTGTCCAGTTGACCAGATGTACTTCCTTCTGGCTTAGCCACCCCAGGATGAAAGGAAGTTTTCTAGTGTTTCCAGTCCTGTGATTAAGTCTCAATGGCCTGTTTCTTCACCATTCATGTGGCAATGGCCACGGAATTCTCTGATTTTGTTGCAGGATTCTTTACCTCAATACCCAGGATTTGTTGTCTCACTGCTTCAAAGAATAAAGAGGTGGACATAATAAAATGAGCAGCGAGCAAAAGTTTATTAGAGTATATAAGATCAGAAAGAAAGAACAGTATGAAAGCTCTCTTCACAGAGAGGGGGCTTTTGAAAGTGAATGCTGGGGACAATAGGTAAGGGACTTTGTTTTATAAGGTCTGGTCATGCCCCCACCCTTCCCTTCCTCCTTGATCCTTCATAGGTCCTACCCTTATTGGCTGGACAACTCTAGGTCCTGGGTTGTTGACTTCTGATTGGCTCGATTCCCTTGTGTGAGGAGTCAGACCATGGTCATACTGTCCCTCACATAACACAAGTTTTATGGTTTACTTATTTTAGTTAGGTATTTTGATTGCCAAATTCCTGAGAGGAACCTGAGGGAGAGTAGATAGTGTCTGTCACATTCTTAAGAGGAACTTTATGCTTGAGGGGGTTAGTTTCTGGTCAGATACTCCCAGCATTGTTTTAAAATATGCGTTTTTCCCCACCCAGGGACCTCAGGTCCTCATTTTTCCCTCGCTGCCTATTTTATCTTACCTTTCCCTATCCCTTTTCCTATCATAATTTGACTGTTTCTAGAGTTGGGGAGTTGGTTCTTCCCCATCCAAACCACACGAAGGTTGAGAGTGGATGGTTATCTATTTAAAAAAAAAATGGATGCTTTTACCAGAAAAAAAGAGGGAACTAGATCTTGGATGGACTCAAAACAATACATAGTTATTACATCTATTCATTGGATTCACACTTGGGTATGGCCAGTCAGAATCAAATTATAGAAAGGGAACTGAGGAGATGATAAAGAAAGACTGTGGGTCTTACCCATATTTCCATGGCAGCCACAGGTGACCCTCAGGTAACCTACAGGTTCTCTTCTCGGGGAATTGAAAAGCTCATCCCATAGCTCAGTTTGGCCTCTCAGTATCAGCAACATAACCAGGATCTCTTATGTAGCCTCTGGATTTTACCTCATGCCATTTTGTTTTCCATCTAGCTCTTGCTCAGAGCTCCTTGTAGTATATGGCAGCCTGGGTTTGAAGAATACGCATGGCATGCTTTGGATCTATCCATCCTTGATGTCACTGGCTTTTCCCTTCTCGTTCTCATGCTGCCTCACTTCTTTAAAAAAAATTTTTTTTTTAACGTTTATTTATTTTTGAGACAGAGAGAGACAGAGCATGAACGGGGGAGGGTCAGAGAGAGAGGGAGACACAGAATCTGAAACAGGCTCCAGGCTCTGAGCTGTCAGCACAGAGCCCGACTCTTGAGCTTGAACTCACAGACCGCGAGATCATGACCTGAGCCGAAGTCGGCCACTTAACCAACTGAGCCACCCAGGCGCCCCGACCTCACTTCTGAGTCTTGTTCTGAGGGGCAGGAGCTGATATCCATGGGCACAGACTCTTCTGAAGGGATCCCTAAAAGGCTTCTTCTCATTCACAGGAGGTAGGTTGACCCCTGAGAAAGATCGGTTGAATCCAGGGATTTGATTGCAAGGCAGGATGCAGCCACTTGAGGAATTTACCCTGTTTCTGGCTATGTGCTATTTGGTGGCCCATTCTCGGCCAGGGTCCTAAGCCAATCCTTCAGTTGCATTTCTTGCTCTATAGTGATTGGTTAGGAAATGGAGTCACAACCCAAGCACAGTGAGTGCTTCTCGAAGGGACTGTTTCTGATTCTTTTAGGAAAGGGCTCCTTTTTTTTCTGTTTACTTCTTGCAGGCCTTGAACCTGAAAGTATGCAAAAGATGGAGCTTTTTTGCCAACTAAAAACCATAAGGAGTAATAAACCCTGAGGACAGAGCTGCTAGTACAGAGGAAGTGGAAGCTGAGAAATGGAGAGAAAAAGGCCAGGACCTGGTAAGGTAGTTTTAGCTCCTGGAGCAAGGGATGCCTGACTTGCTAGACAACTCCTGGGGTTTTCAGTCATGAGATTCAGAAAATTCACTGCCAGTCTTGTTTTCTGTCACCTGCAAACAAAAGATTCCTCAGGAATGCATCCTGACACCAGGAGCCTCCAGTGATTGGAGGTCCAGTGAGGCCTGCGTGTTCTTCATACCCAAAGCTGGGTTTCTCACATACTTAACCTTAACTCCAGAATCCCAGTTAGTCCTCCCCACCCTGCTGAGACTGCTTCTCTCCTTGTAAATATATGGTAATAAGTCATGCCATCCACCACCTATGGGGGTTGAAGACTAATTAGAACTCTTGTGAAATCCTTTGTTTTTACAAAATGTCAGCAGAAGAGTTCTATGCATTATCTTTTCCTCTTGAGTCTCCTGCCCTTTTGTGTTTTGTTTTGGTTTTTAAAACTTCTCTACTGCAAAATAAAACTTGTCTTTTCTTTTTAAATATGACCAATTTTCTAGATTCACTTCTTAGGTGTAACAGACTAGACTAAAAATATCCCTGTCTGTGGTAGGGGGGTGAGATTCAGGACCATACTGGCTCTCTCCTTTCTGTTCTCTCGCTTTTCTTCCTGGATCTTCTTAAATTCTTGAATTTTGGGTTTCTAGTACTGGAAAGAAATGCAGTTAATTCAGAAAATGCCAAGACAAGGGAGCTGTTAACTTGACTTTGTTTTGAATCTAGGTTTATCCCCAACTGGCATCATTTTGAGAAAATGTTCCATGGATTTCTGTGAGTGAAGTGGTTGTACTATGGAGGAAATTAACCATACAATAAAGACACCAGGAAGGAAAAAACGGGGGAAAATGTATTGGAAAGGAAGGGGAGAAATAGAGGATGAGCAGTAAAGAGAGGACAGTGACAGGGATTGAGATAGAAAATACACTTGGACCAACCTTTGGTGATCACATTTTGGTTAGATAATGCAATACTGTTAGAGTTGCCAGACTTAGCAAATAAAAATCCAGGACGCTCAGTTGAATTTGAATTTTAGATAAATAATAAGTAAATTTTTAGTATGAATATGGCGATTTTTCTTTTCTTTTTTGATGTTTACTTATTTTTAGGAGACAGAGACAGCCTGAGCAGGAGAGGGCAGAGAGAGAGGGAGACCCAGAGTCTGAAGCAGGCTCCAGGCTCTGAGCTGTCAGCACAGAGCCCGACGCGGGGCTCCAACCCATAGATTATGAGATCATGACCTGAGCTGAAGTCAGACGCTCAACCGACTGAGCCACCCAGGCGCCCCTGGGGATTTTTCTTTTCTAGGGTCGATGGGTTTTCTTGCTAGCATTCTGGAACCTATGAGTGAAACTGACTCCGGCTCGTATCTTGAGATCAAAACCATGGAGTCGTTGCCTATAAGTTCCTGCAGCTTCTAGCCTCTTCCCTGTTTCAGCACATGCCTTTAGCGGGCTGAAATGTTCACATATTCTTTCTATCTGAGTCCTGGGAAATTCTCAAATACATGCAAAAGTGGAGAGAATTACAATGAACTTCCATTACTCTGAAGAGCCATTGACTTGTTGCCAGTCTTGTTTCATCTACACTGCTTCACCCCTTTATTTTGCAGTAGTATTTAAAAAAATTTTTTAACATTTATTTATTTTTGAGAGACAGAGACAGAGCACGAGCAAGGGAGGGGCAGAGAGAGAGACACACACAGAATCTGAAGCAGGCTCCAGGCTCTGAACTGTCAGCACAGAAGCTGATGTGGAGCTTGAACCCACGAACTGTGAGATCATGCCCTGAGCCGAAGTCAGATGCTTAACCAACTGAGCCGCCCAGGCGCCCCTTATTTTGTAGTAGTATTTTAAAGAAAATCCTAAACTTCATGTCACCCTTAGATATGTTTCTTTTTAAATTTTATATTCCCTTTCCTGTCCTTAACTGTGTATCTGATCTGTTTAATATTGCCAAGATTCCATTTTTCACCTTTGTTTCCCTTCATGTAAAATAGTAAATACAAAATACTGGCTCTCTTCCTTCATGAGATAATATTGCTTCATTTTCCTCCTCAGAGCATCCCTATAGTTCAAGAATTTCCCTCACTCTGGTGGCCTATTCAGGCCTCAGGGATCTGGTCTGCTTTGTGCTGTGGGGTCCATGGACCATGATGGGTGGGAGGTAGGGTGGGGGTGAGGGTTATCATGTTTTGGCTTTCTCTCAAACTTCCTTTCTGTGACAAGTACTGATCTTTTCTCTCTTTATTGCTAACTTTATGCACCATGCAAGTCTATACTTTTTTAGGGCAAGCATTAGATCCTCTGATTTAACATTTTAAATATTCCCAGGAGTAGATTTGAAGATGCTGAGAAGAGCATGGCTGAGGACTGAGGATGTCACACTGCAGTGTGCACGGGGTCCCCTGGAGGGCTTGTTAAAAACACAGACGCAGAGCCCACCCCCTGAATCTCTGGTTCTGTAGGTCTAGGGTGGGGACAGAGAATTTGCCATTTCTGTGTGTTCCAGGGGATGAGTTACTGGTAGTCCTGGGAGCACACCCTCAGAACCACTGGGGTTAGTAAAAACTTTCTGGTTACTCAACCCTGAAGAAAAAACCTTGGGCAGGTTACTTAACCTCTCAGATTTAGTCTCCTCATCTGTGATCAACAAACGGTCATTCCTTCTCCCTTTCCGGTGATGACTTGGCTGCTTTTAAGAGTGTCAATGGAGAAGAGGAGACAAAACTGAAAAAGAACAAAGGCCTTTATTCGGGGTCTCAGAATTACCCTTTGGGGAGCACAGTTCCTGGAGTAACCAGAAACATGTGCTACTTCCGTGGGGAAATCAAGGGGTTTTTATGAAAAGAAGGAAAGGGTAATTCCATAATTTAGATAAAGAAGAGAAGGGAAAAACCCCTGCAAATCTGGTGCTGACCAGTTGAGCTGCTTTTCATTGCTATCTTATTGATTACTGATGAGGGAGCTTGGGGCAAGCTGAGGGCAAAACACAGGCTGGCAGCCCACCCCCCTCCCCCCGCCCCCACCCAGGTGGAATATGTGTGATTCCTCCAACACTCCTGGCTACCCAAGAACAAAGGAAAAAGGTTTAAGTGCTTGGCCATGATCATGTGGGAAACTAAGGCAAATGAAAAATTAAATTCCCTTACTGCCTACAGCCCATTGACAAGTCCTTGAGACCAGCAGAGTGACATCCCTCTAGGAGCTCATCTGCCTCGATGATGACACTTTGCTAGGAGCAAAAGAGAACCTCAGCTTAACATTATCCCAACCTTGAGGATCTTGTAAGTCTACTTCCTTTATCTCAACTGCCCCAAAATAAATGCTTGCAATCATACTTCAAGCTTATAACCTCCCAATATATCTCTGAAGGGTCTCATAACTAAGGTTTTATTAAACGGTAATAACGAGTGGCGTTTCCCTAGCAACAGCTAGCCCCTCAAGCAACAGCTGGAAACCTTGCTTCCAAAATACCTTAGAGACTTAACTCTATCCCTGACCCCTAACTCTATCCCTGCCCTATCCTCTATCCCAACCTGAGGGTATATAATGAGTTACCCATCACAACCCCAGTGCAGCTTTTCCTGCCCACGGGTCCTGTCCCCGTGCTTTAATAACATCACCCTTTTTCACCAACGATGTCTTCAAGAATTCTTTCTTGGTCGTAGGCTCTAGACAACCCCACCATCACCCCAAAACTTCATCAATTGAAGCACCAATTATATTGGTGCTATCAAACAAAACTGTCTCTGGTATGTACTAGTTAACTTTACTGCCCTCATAGGATCCAAACTAGCCAGTTGCTCTGTTGAAATTTTATGAGCAACCGCTTGTAAACCAATTGCCGCTTCTGGCCCAGTTCAGGAGTTTATTAGCTGGGAAGGAAAACAAAGCTTCCAATGGAGACTCTTATGTCCAGAAATGTTTTACAATTTCACCAAAGCAAAAGCACACCTTTCCTCTGTGCTGTTTTGTCTGTGGCTAATTGGAAGCAGTTTGACTGTATTCATTTCTTAGAATCCAGTTGCATTGGTAGTATGGAGTTTTGGGTCAACTAAAGCAATGTTGAACCTCAGGGGCTGTACTCCAGGTCCTCGATAGAGGGACTGGTGAGGACACATCTATAGGCCATTCATTCACCCACTGTGTATTGAGTATCTACTATGTGCCAGGCACTATTGTGGCTGGTAGAGATACAGTTACACAGGATCGTTGTCCTTGGGGAATTTGCATTCTAGTAGGATGAGAAGGAAGGGAACATTCCTGGTTGGGGCCCTGATAAAATAGGAAAACTACAGTGAAGAGCCAGTTCAATAATAATTTGTATTATTAGGAGTCCAAAGTCAGCTTCACTGGGCTCAAAGCATGTGCTGGAAGGCCACGCTCTCTCTGAAGGTTATAGGGGAGAATCTGTCTCTTATCCTTTCTGGCTTCTAGAGCTGCATTCCTGGACTCCTGGTTCCTTCTTCCATCTTCAGATGTCTTTTCCACCCCCTCACCTCACCTCCTGTCGCATAGTGTGGGGCAGTGAAGAATGTAGAGGCAGGGGGGAAGATGATCCAGGAAGGATGGGAACAATGTCTGAGAACTGTGATGACCATGGCCGCAGGTGCTCCATGAAGCCATGTTGTCAAGCAGCAGTGAAGACGAATGTGGATTGGAAGGTCTCCATGTACCATGTACCACATGCTTTACAGGCCTTCCTCCTCTAATTCTCACACTTTACTCTTTTTAAAAATTTATTTATTTATTTATTTTTTTGAGAGAGCGAGCGAGCAGAGGAGGGACAGAGAGAGAGAGGGAGAGAGAGAATCTCAAGCAGGCTCTGCATTGTCAGCGCAGAGCCCGATGTGGGGCTTGAACTCACGAACCATGAGATCATGGCCTGAGCTGAAATTAAGAGTCAGATGCTTAAACCAGCTGAGTCACCCAGGTGCCCCTCTCACAATTACCTTTGAGGGAGGTGCTTTTGACACGTGAAAAAAAAAAACTAATGCTCAAAGTTGACTTGCCCAGAGTCACTCCTAAAGTGGTAACACCTGGGGCACAAGGCAGGCAGCCTTCCTCCAGAGCAGAGCCCTGAGGAAAGCCTTCCTACTCAGTCTGTAGACCAACAGCATTGGAATCCCTAGGAGCTTGGTAAAACTGTGGACTCCCGGGCTCTGGGCTCTGTGCTAGACCTGCTGAAACAGAATCTGCATTTTCACAAGAGCCCCTGAGATTCCAATGCATGTATGTGTTAGAGAATCTCTACCACCAAGCGTTCCACTGGAAATGCGGGGAAACTACATTTTCAGCAGCTGTGGGAGCTGGTGGAGATACCTTTCTCTATGGTGTTTGCTTTAACAATATTAGGGAGCCCAGTTATTCTGATATGTCTTCATTTGGGTAAGCAAATAACCACAATTAAAAAACAACAAAACAAAACAAAACCTCTCTGAGTTCATGTCTCCAGTCCTAAGGAAGGACACCACAGTGCCCTCTAAATAGCAGTTACTTGTCTCCTTGGCACTAAAATATTTGCTGACTCGGGTATTCATCATCTCTGTGTGCTGCAGGGTCCAGAGTGATAAATTATGGAAGAGAGTTATTAAATTACAACACTGTCTCTTACATCAGATGCTGGTGTTAGGCATATTTTGGGCCCCGCAATCATCACACAGCAAGTAGAGAATCGTGATTATGGTCCTTATAAAAGATGCCTATTCATGGAAGTTTGTTTTTACCCTAGGTCTTTGTTAGGCTGGTATTCTATTTCTATGCTTTAGAGTGTGTGGTTTTGTCTGAATCAAGGAATAGAATAAATAAAAATAGAATCAGGCTAGTAGACCAGTGTTTTTCATGGGCCATTTGCTTTAGAATTGCTTGGTGCTAGTTAAACACATAGATCTTTCGGCCCCACCTGGAAAATTAGAGTGTTTAAGGGTGAGATCTAGAAATTTTAATTTTTAACTGGCTGACCTTGCAAGTCTTACAGAAATGAATCTTTGAGAATTACCATTGTATATATCAGACCTAACTCTGTGATCATGTGGATGACAAATCAGAAAAAGAGAGCAGTGTAATGACTTGCCTAAAACTTCAGTGCCTCACATATAGTAACATTTCCAATTTTCTTTTATATACATATAAAAGAAAAAAAAGTCTTGTATAGATAGTTGGTTTTTTCGGAGAGCCTTTTGGATCTGTCAGCATCTAATAAAGGTAGGGCTAGCCGATTGTGTGCCTGAACGTGAGATAGGCAAGTAACTGCAAAAGAAACAGTAACGAAATGTAAAAATTATCTCATGTGATAGATACTAAGTGACCATTTGTTACCAGGCACGCCAAATCCATAGGGTTTTACTCGAATTTAAAGAGTTAAGGCAACTGGCGGAGTTCCTTGAACGAGCTGACATAATGCCACAAGTTGCCAGGAGAGGGCAGCAGAGAGCCGCCGAATGGCCCATAGAGGCCCCTGAAGGAAGGTTATCAATTAGGAGGATGTTAGAACAGCAGCCCAAAGCTGGCTTTCCCAGGAGTGTCTGCTAAGGACACATTTAACCTGGACAGGTTGAAGCTTAGCCCTAAAAGAAGAGATCTGGGTCTGAAGCAGAGACAGTTACCTCTTATGAAAAAAGGCGATGCCCAGGTGGTGGGTAGAAGAGAAAGATGAAGTCAGAAAGGCAAGCTGAGTGAGTCAGGAGCAGGGGTAAGTGGTGGGTATGTCACAGCGGGATGGTAGACTCATCAGGAAGCCAGGGAGCACCAGCTTCTTCTGAGGCAGTGACCCTGGTTTATAGCATTTTAGGAGCCACTGCCCTGGTAAGTAAGATCAGGAAACAGTGGGGCTCCTGATGAAGAACATTTCATAACCAGATGATTAAAAACCCTGGAATTAATCCTTTATTTGACAAGTGCTTTGGTAGTGAGATCTTCAAATTCTTTCTGGAAAATGCCATAGTATTAAAAAAAAAACCTTAAGGAATACAAGACAGTGCGTGATTAAATACTGCAATTATAGTACAATCAATACTCGCTCAAGAAGTTTCACTGAAGGGGGAGATCAATGAAGGTTTGAGTAGCCAAGGAAGGTTTTTTTTTTTTTTTAAGGAAGTGAAAAATGATCTAAGCCTTAACTGCCGCGTATGAGTTAGAAAGGCAAGGAGGACACTCAGTGAGTCAAGGGAGAAAATTTCCATCTGTTTGCTTGGTGCTAGTTAACTACATAGATCTTTGGGCGCCACCTGGAAAATTAGAGTGTCTAAGGGTGGTTTAAGGGTTAAGCCTGTGAAGAGACTTCTGCCTGGATCAAGGGAGCCTAGAATGTACAGTGGGCTAGGACATAAAGACACTTGCTTGACGTTTGTAAAACTTTGTTTTGTTTGATGGTTTCCAATACATTTTGAAGGAGGAGTGTCCAGCTTCTTAAGCAATAGAATGTATCATTCACTTAGAGGAAATAAACTTTGATGCTGTGTGCACCTGACACAGGTAGCTCACAATGAGAGAATCGCTACGGGGGTGATGCTGCCTGATTCCTCCCTGTTGCGGCACCATAATCTCGACCCTGCAAAAAGGTAGGATCTACTCGGTGCATGTCTGGATATTGCACCCAGAATTTTATGAAGATGGTACAAAGTTTTATTGAGAATTCCTGAAATCATATTCTGTTCTGAGAACCAGGTACAGTTAACTTACATGCTTACACAAAAAAGGACCCAAGAGATCCATTTTCCACCCGTTAATGAGCTGGTGATTATCCCTTACAGTCATGGCCTAGAGAGTAATTATGATGAATTTGGGTATACTTTGTTAGTATATCCCATCTGTTCTGGGACGTTAGCTTCATGCTTGTTATTACTGATCATTGATGGGTCTTTTGGTCTTTGCTTACACACTAGTTAAAAACACGATCTCCTTTTCAACTAATTTTTATAGAGTGCTTCATGTCCCTCCAATATACTCTAAAGCATGAACGCTTATTTGGGTTCTCAACACAGCAGCTCTTGTTTCTGTGATGTACTCTCATCTATCTATCTATCTATCTTTCTTTCTTTCTTTCTTTCTAAAGTTTATTTCTTTTGTGTGTGTGTGTGTGTGTGTGTGTGTGAGAGAGAGAGAGACAGAGAGAGAGAGAGAGACAGAGAGAGAGAGAGAGAGAAAGAGAGAGAGAGACAGAGAGAGAAGAGAAAGAGAGAGGGGGAATCCCAAGCAGGCTCTGCACTGTCAGCACAGAGCCTGTCATGGGGCTCGATCTCATGAACTGAACCGTGAGATCATGACCTGAGCTGAAATCAAGAGTTGGATACCTAACTGACTGAGCCACCCCAGGTGCCCCTGTTCATTCATTCATTCATTCATTCATTCATTTTTGAGTCTGAGCAACTTGAAACACTTCCCATTAGTAACGATGGCTCCCTATGGCAGGGATTCTCATGAGAATGGAAATGGGGAGGGTGAAGAGGAAAGGACATATCCCCTATCACCAAGGGAAACATCACAGAGATCCTGAGAAATCCTCCTCTCTATCCCCTGTAGTGCTTTTAGCTAAGAGGCATTGCTATCACTTCAGGATTCAGGACACTGTGTGTGTGTGTGTGTGTGTGTGTGTGTGTGTGTGTGTATGTGTATGTGCACGTGCGAGCACATCCACGTGTGCTCGCTCATACACAGGTATCTTGCAGTAATCAGTGTTCTCTATCTGCTCTTGGTTTGGGAAGGTGTGTGTAAATCCTTATGGCGAGTCCCTTTGGTAGGTCCAATCACTTCCAGTTTAGGAAAGCATATTCCTCATGGGCAGTACCAAGGATCATTTCTTGGAGAACACCTCTACATTTCCTTCTGGCAGCATAAATTTAGAGGGAGCTCAGGGATGGTGTTATTTAATCAATTAATGCCCACTATTGGGATATACATTCTTTTAAGAAGGAATTTTCCTTTAGGCCATTCCTCAGAGTGTCAGGGCATCCATAAACAATTATTTGAGAAAGAGAAAAGAGCTAAAGTTAGGGTCAGTTGTTTGAAGCTCCACATAAGAAGAAGGAAAACTTAGATGTCAGGAAATTAACCATTGGAGGTATTTCATACCTCTGAATGGCTAAGAGTTGTAGGAAATGACTAACAAATCTGATATCATAGTTGCATGCTGCATTAGTGAGTCCAGGCCATATTAAAATAGATGAGGGTTGCTTATGTCTGTAGCTGGGACTACAATTTACATACAGAGAGTAGGTAGTTTACTTCCTAATTAATTGATCTGATCCACACTGCTGGATACTAACATTTAGTCCAATGGAATAATTTTAGTCCAACTCAGTAATTTAAACAGTCTATAAGTTTATGCTTATTTTTTTGCATGAACATTCTCTTCCTGTCTCCACCCACTGTGCCTCTTTAAAGTCATGGTGGGTAGGGGCGCCTGGGTGGCTCAGTCGGTTAAGCGTCCGACTTCAGCTCAGGTCACGATCTCATGGTCCGTGAGTTCGAGCCCCGCATCGGGCTCTGGGCTGATGGCTCAGAGCCTGGAGCCTGCTTCCGATTCTGTGTCTCCCTCTCTCTCTACCCCTCCCCCATTCATGCTGTCTCTCCCTGTCTCAAAAAATAAATAAACGTTAAAAAAAAAAATTAAAAAAAAAATAAAGTCATGGTGGGTACATTAGGTGTTGTGTATGTGAACTTGGCTGGTCAGTGGGGGAAGGAGGATATATTTCTTGGACTTCACTGCTTTCTGGAACTGCTCTGATCTCTCTAGCAGAGGGGCTGAGCTGGGCCACTCCCTGGCTTGGAGAACTCCCAGGTCAACTAGCCCCTTCAGAGGGATGTTCAGTTGATATCTGCTGCTGAACCCCAGTGGTTTGGCTTCTCTCATTACACCGTGTTTCACTGTTAACTTAGCCCTCACCCTGGTTCTTGCTGTGCTGTCGGTACCCCTGAAGCCTGGTGGGGATCCCCTGATGTGATAGTTTCTGTCAAATTCCCCAGGCTGACTTTCAGAGGCTTTGAGGAGTTTTGGATACCAACTATGGGACCAGAAGAAGGCAATGGAGAGTTAACTGAGGCCTTTCCTCAGGGATGCTCACATCAGTGTATTTTCATTCCAGTGCTGGAAACCACATGCTAGACAGAAGTCTTTTCCTTTTTGGAAATTCCCTTAAACCCCTTCCTAACATACCTCTGCTCTCTGGGACTCTAGTCCAAATAGGGGATATTGAGTTTATGTCTTACCTTCCTCTGCTTCCTTTCTTCCTTCCATCATCCCTCAGGTTGGAAGGGAAAAACTTTGAGCTTCCCACTTCCTGTATACCTTATTTTTTTTCCTATCCTGATGCAGCAAGCCTCATGATGAGCCATCAGATGTGTGAGGAGTAACCTCGCTGTGGTGCATTCCCACTTCACATGTGGCTCATTGACCTGCAGTGTCTGTATCACCTGGCAGCGTATTAAAATGCAGAGTCTCAGGCCCTACTTGGACCCAATGGATCAGAAGCTGCATTAAAATTTTTTTTAAGTTGATTTGTTTATTTTGAGAGAGACAGAGAGACCGAGCAGGGGAGGGGCAGAGGCAGAGGGGGAGAGAGAATACCAATGCGCGGCTTGAACCCACGGACTGTGAGATCATGACTTGAGCCGAAACCAACAGTCAGGCACTGAATCGACTGAACCACGCAGGTGCCCCAGAAGCTGCATTTTTAACAAGATGCCCTGGGGACTTATATGCACATTCAGGTTTGAGAAGCACAGGTGTGGAAGAAACTGTATGATCTAGCTAACTTAGGCCTAGCCCTTAGCAAGTTAATGGGAATTAAAGAGATTTAGGAAATCCTTTTTCTCTTGAAAAACCTTGCTTTTATCAACCATTAAGTTGCTGCCAGACTCCAAAGGTGAATATTAACTGTGTTTCCTTTTGCACCCTTGCTATAATAATCATTAACCTTACAAAGGGAAACAGACGTTTCTAGTAGACTATGGGATGTTTAGTACAAGGAAATACAGAAGAGAAAGATACTTAACATATTAAAATACTATCACAGGTTTTGAAAAAAAAGAGAAGAAATAATAAGAGATGAAATGAGTAAAATAGTTAAGTTGGTGACAATATAATTTATTATACTTAAGATTTTTAGTAACTATTCTGGTACTGTACAGTTTGTAAGTAGAAAGCAAATTTAACTGATTAATATCACTATATCCTTGCTTCCCAAAGGTAGTATGTTTTGCCAAAGTGCTCTAAAAAAGTGGGTTTCATAATCAGTTCATAAAATTCTGTGAACTATATATTCCTCTTGGAGACTTAACAATAAACATGGCCATTATAAAGGTACTGCAAGGTCCTGCCAGGAAATCCCTCTAATCTCATCCAATAGGGATTTCTACAACTCACTTATCTATGGAATCTTATTTCATGTAATATCCATTAGCATGCCATAAAACCTGTGTTCTCTAGAACATGCTTTAGAATGTTCTAATCGAAACATATTAACCATGCAATGATTGCCACGTCTAAGTAAGTTGTGGTGTTCCCAAGTGCTACCTGGTGGCTCATGACTGATCCAAACTGACCCAGATTCTTTTCACTCGCCATCAAGGTCAAGGGCCCTAGGATCCACACGGCTCCCTCCAGGTGGTACCTCCTCCTTCCCTGTGCCCTGAACCTTGCTGCTCTGCCTGAGGTGTCTGTTTTGTATCTAGGCCTTGTTTTCTGCCCATATAATCAGTCAGTTCAGTTGACATCACGGATTGTCAGCTTGCCTCTCTATTCAGTTTCACCTCAGATGCCGCCTCTTAGATCTTGGAATCGAGCTCCAAATAGATGATAAAGAAGCTGACATTTCCCTCTCACAACCCAGATCAGCTCCTAGGCCAGGTTCCTAAGACTTCTGCTGATGAGTAGGAGAGCTGCACAATTATTGAAGTACATCCACTCTAATGAGTCAGCACTGTCTGCCTGACAACAGCTGCAAGAGCTGAAGACATGGCTTTGCAAACCCAAAAGGAGGACATACCATCTGTAAAGCGTTTCCGTGTCACTTTCTGGCATAGTCTTAGAAAATTGTTCATATGCCGTGTGAGGCTAGTCTTGCAGTTTCAGATTCTTTCTGGTAACATCACACAGATAAAGTACATGCGTGTTTAGAAAGGATGAGTCTCAGAGATGCTCTCCTCTTTTTCTCTCATGGCAGAAAGAGTCTGGTGTGCTCTGTGTTTGAAAACCAAGCCTCATTCTTTAGTTATGCATATAGTCCATTATGGATAGGATAGCATGGAATGCAATTCCATGGAACTGATTTTTCTAGATATGAGTCAGAAGAGAGTCCTGTAGTCAAAATAGTTGAGAACTGCTGGGGTGAGAGTTGGAATATTGGTGGGGTCAGAGTAGGATGGAAGGAATGCCAGAAAGCTAATGGACTGTCGGAAGGTAGTAGAATTGTACACCTATGCTCAAGACATGGCCTCATAGTAGGTGGAATATACTTCCCTGTCCCTTGACTAGGGTTTGGCTATGTGTCTTGTGTTGGTCAATGGGATATTAGCAGATCTGATGTAAGCAGAGGCTTGAAATATGCTTGTGCAAGAGATTCCCCCAGGTTGCTGCTGTTCCTTCAGTCTGGGCCTCAGAATGAATACTCCAGAGGCTGATCTGAGCCCAAAGACCAAGCCCAGCCAATCCTCAGCCTGTAGCAGAGGTTCTCAATGGAACCCAGCCTAGATCAGCCAAATTATTATCAACCGACAGACTTGTGAATGTCAGAGTAATTGCTTGTTGTAAGCCATGGGGTTTGGGGGTTGTATGTTATGCAGCACTATTGTGGCAATAGCTGCCTAATATACTGGGTTAAACAAAGTTAAACAGTTTCTGCATTGCAGTTTCTTAGAGACTTTAATCTTGGGTGTGTACGGAAAATCTTTAAGATGGCCATAGAACTAGTGGCAACTCTCACGAGACCTTTATTTTTCAAAAAAATTTATGATATCAAGGCAGGTGGGGATATAACCAGAGTTGGCTTTTGGGGGAGGGTAATTACCCCTCCCCTTTCTTCCATTCCCTAATTCAACACACACACAGAAATTCATCTTGATGAGAAGACTGCTAATGTTATGGGTTATAGCCACATGGTTATGGGGTCATGGTGTTAGGAGGAATAGTTTGGGGTGTGGAGAAGGGAAAGGTGAAATTTTTGAGATTGCTGCATTTATTATCTTTATGCACATAGTTCTTAATGTGGCTATAGCAAATACTTATTCTTTGGGAAATGGATACAGAAGACAGCATAAAATGGGGGAAATACACGCTGTCTGATATAGGGAAGATACCCAGCTGTGAGGAATGAAGAACAGAACTAGGAAGTGTGACAGTAAAGTCATCCAGCTAATTACGACACCCACTAGTTCACTGGGGGTGTGTTTTCTTTCTAAGTTTTCCTAGTCTATCCTTTTCTCTTAGGAAGGCTGACTGGAGCTGCACCCTCACGGAAGGAGCCTCTTGCCTTGAGAAAACCTCAGGACCCTGGTCTGCCTGAGGTCTTAAGAAGTGTTCCATTTTCCTCTTGGGTATACATGTACTTTCCTTGCCTGCTCTTGGCCATTGGAGTGATGAAACCCAAAGCTAAGGCAAGGACACCAAGAAGGCCACTTACCTCTACCCTTTGGGATAGGGGTTGGAAAAACTCTGTTTTTCCAGAGCCAGAGAGTAAATAGTTTTGACTTTTCAGACCATGCAATCTCTATTGCAACTACTCATCTGAAGGCAGCCATAGATAATAATGTTAATGAAAGAATGTGGTTGGGTTCCAATAAAGCTTACTTATAAAAATAGGTGGTGGGATGAATTTGGCCTGTGGCCATAGTTTGCTAACCTTTGCTTTGAGAAATGATTTCATACAGTGAGCATATCACTGCACTTTAAGTCAACCAAAGCCCATTGTAAAGAACATGCATTTTCCTGAGGTTTCCTCTCTGTGCATCTTGCTCATGAGCCTGTGGCATAAAGTGTTAGGTTTGAGTCTCCTGGATTTGTGTCATATTTCTCTCCTTCTTTTTCACAGACAGGACAAAAAAAAAAATAAATTGTGATGCTCTTGTGAGGTAAGCTGTACCCATAATAATTTTGCCCCTATTTTGCAGATGCTTGACATTTACTTTTGAATTTTCTATAAAGGACACATTGGGGAAAAAATCTAATTGCAAGATAAATTGTAGGAAATTAAATGATGCAATTTGGTGACTTGTAAAAAGGTAGGTTAAATTTGCAATAACCATCATGAGACATGAGACACTGGTATATTGCTTGTGCATTAGAAGGGTTGTCAGCATATTTAGTGTAGATGAGTAGGGATAACTATGAAATAAAACTTCACAGTAATGAGACCCACACCATCTGCACAATAGCCTTCCTGCGTTTCTGTGCATTGGAAACTTTAATGACATTACCTCAAAATATGGCCCAGATTTCTTCCCTTTTATGAATCTCCAAAGTATTGTGCCACTGCTATTTCTCATAGGATAACTACAGGTCTTGGGTTCGGGCAAGCTCAAACAGAGTTACACAGGAAGTCATTCCTGCTGTTCAGGATCCACTTAATTGCCAGCTTTGCTAGATCACCCATCAGGTAACCCCAAAACTTTTCTAAAGAAACAGAGCCGAAATCAAGGTGGGGGAGATTTGATGGTTGCCAGCATGTGGCTGCATTTTTCTACCTTTGGATACCAGTGGATTCATTTTCAGGCTTGCCAAGGTCTTAGGCACCTCCGTCCCTTCGTTCCACAGCGAGCAGTTTCTCTAGACAATGGGGGTACAAAGAATGCAAGCAGAGAGTTCTGGCAGCTAATTTATAAATCTCTAGCTTGAATTCTATCCTATTGGTTCTCCTGAACTCTATGAAATCTAATTAGACAGTTCTGTCTGATTTTCTCCCCAAACCTTATGTGCCTTTGTATCTTCTCATTTGATACCTAATGAGTGGGACTGGGTTCATGCTTATCAGCTGGTCTTCCTGAGGTCTGTGAAACCATTTCCAGAGTGAAAAAGTCACAGGTAACAGTTCCAATTAGCAGAATGCATGTAGCTTTCTTCTAAAAGAACCCAAAGCAGAAGCCTAGGTTACATTTGGTTTGGATTAGTTCTTGATTTCAGTACCTATGACTGAGAGGCTTTCTGATAAAATAATACAGCACAAACAAACCCTGAAAAATCAAGATGTAGTTTGTCCAGTGTGTTTAAGGCTTTGGAACTGACCAAATACCACACAAAGTAGATTATATAATTGCTTCTTCTATTGCGTTTTTAATTTTATTGCATATTTAATACCTTGTGTGACCTAATGGGCCTATTAGAAGGGAAATTTTTTAACATAAAGTATAAGATCTTGAGGAACTTAACAGAAGACCATGGGGTAAAGGAAGGGGAAAAAAAACAAACAGAGAGAGAGGGAGGCAAACCATAAGAGACTCTAAAATACAGAGAACAATCTGAGGGTTGATGAGGGGTGAGGGAGAGGGGAAAATGGGTGATGGGCATTGAGGAGGGCACTTGTTGGGATCAGCACTGGGTGTTGTATGCAAGCAATGACCCACAGGAACCTACCCCAAAAACCAAGAGCACACTTTACACACTGTATGTTAGCCAATTTGACAATAAGTTGTACTAAAAAATAATATACAGTATATGAATATCACATATTGTATCTAATGAAGTCACAAGATCAGATCTTGTTGCCTTTGTTTAGGCAACCAGTGTCTGTCCATCTCACTTTTACTGCCAATTACTTGGAGAATGCACTTTCCCCATTTTGTTGTTAAAATTCCACTTTCCAACTCCAGATTTACCCAACTCCATGCCACTAAGGCACTCAAATCATTGCATAGGTTCTGGTCACCAACATGAGTTTTAAGTGGGTCATAGGTTCACTATTAAGCAAATGGAATATCTTTAGACTTTCCCTGAGACATATAGGATAGAAGCAAAGTTCTTTCCACCAGATTTGAATAAAAAAACCCAATGTAGCTCTTCACGCAGTTACAGCCATGTTGTTGTCATGTGAATGCTAAGCATGGTTGAACCTCTACAGGGCAGAGCCAAGAACTAAAGAGGAAGAAAGGTTTTGGGGACAGTCATTGGAGCCCTAATCAGTTCACATCTGATTTCCCCATGGATTTTTCAATTATATAAGTTAATAAATTTTGGGGGCACCTGTGTGGCTCAGGCAACTAAGTGTCTGACTCTTGATTTTGGCTCAGGTCATGATCTTGTGGTTCATGAGATCAAGCCCTATGTTGGGCTTTGTGCTGACAGCATGGAGCCTGCTTGGGATTCTCTCTCTCCCTCTCTCTCTGCCCTTGCCCCACTTTGCATGCTCTCTGGCTCTCTTAAAATAAATAAACAAATACCTTTCTTGCTTAAGAAACTTTGGGTTATATTTTCTGTTACTTGTAAGCAAACAAGGTATAAATATTCAGACACAGATGAGCACTGATCATGCTGAAAGGAACCTGAGGGATTATTCTCTCCAACACCTTTAGAATTAATAAACCAGGGACAGGTGCCATTTACATAGTCTGCTGGTGGTGGAAGTATGTGTAGCCTCTGAGACTTTCTTTTCCTGCCATTAAATTAAGGATTGTATCTCTCCTTGGGAGATGAGACACATTCCAGAAAGTTACCTAGTCTTTTTTATTTATTCTCATTCAAATATGCCAGTTCTGATGTCAGTTCTTACTTTTATCTTCTAAAATAAAACCACAACTGGCTTGCCAACTAAACAAAAACAAAAGCAAAATGAGTTATTGTAACAGGCTTTTGCCTTGTCAACGAGTTGAAACTATAACATCTCCTATGGCTGTGTGATGGGCCTGTGATACCCTGGTTTCTGTTACCTCAAAAGTGGGTACATCCTACCCACTGGCATCAGGTAACTTGACTTGGCTCCCATGGTGGCTTCTAACCAACCCTGCCTCCCAGACTTGAGGACTGAGTCCCCATCCTTTCTCTCCTAGAGTCAGCCTCTGCTTAGGTGCCTCCTCTACTTTGGGCAAAGCCTCTGGCCCTCCCCAGAGTTGATGCTCAAGTCTTATCTCCAGTCACACTTCCCTGTCCCCTCTCACTAAACTCTCTTTCCAGGATTCTACCAATAGTTTGAACTCTGGTTCTTATAAACCTGTACTGCTGGTCCCTTTGGCCTCATTAAAAGGTTATCTGTGGTGTTTTCCTGCTCAGATGGCCCTTGAGACTCCTTTGACTATGCTCCTTGGGAATGCTGGAATATTTATTTCTTGCAAAAAAAGCAGTTACCCTATTTGCTAGTCCCAGAAACTTTAGCTAGTGCTGATGTCCTGAGGGCTTAAATGAATTTACAGACTTAAGAAAAAGTAAAATATGAGCCAATATTTAAAAACCTGTAGATATTATGTCACAACTATCTAGTTTTAGACTATTCTTTAAAAAATTAGATGATCTGGGGCACCTGGCTGGCTCAGTCAGGCATCCAGCTCTTGATTTTGGCTCAAGTCATGATTTCACAGTTCATGGGTTTGAGCCCTGCGTTGGGCTCTGAGCTGACAGTGTGGAGCTTGCCTGGAATTCTCTCTCTGCCCCTTCCCCACACCTCTTGCGCTCTCTCTCTCAGGACAAATAAACTTTAAAAAAATCTTTAAAAAATTAGATGATTTGACAACTCTGTTTCCCCATTTTCACATTTTACAGCTTTTTGATATGAGTGCCCTTTGGAGAGAGTATTCTGCAGTCCCCAGCATTCCCTATTGTACCTCTTCCAGCTCTATCATGGCTTTACCTTATCTGCCTGCTCAGTGTTCCCGTTTGAGTGTGTAACTTCTTTCCGAGTTCAGCCATTCCAACCCTGTTTTAATCTCAATGATATATTGTGAGTATCTCTTATTCTCAAGCATGTGCAATTCAGATTGTGTATATGTTGATTTAGTTATTCTTTGTTGGTTGGATATCCTGTACATATGTAATAATATGTTTTGGAGTATAACTCCCGTAGCATAGTAGGTGCTTAGAAATGTCTCTTGAATCAATATTTGTGAAGCAGCTACTAAGTACCAGTAAAGCATAGTGCAGAGTTTCTCAGTGAATGGTTCATAAACCACTGATTTTAGAATCACCTGTGGTGTTTGGTGATGCTTAGTAAGTATATAGATTTGGAAGCCCCACTCCAGGTCTACTGTAGTGCATCATCTAGGTGTGAGGCCCTGGAATCTACATTTTACAGAAGGCATAGTTTGAGACTCACTGAGTGGCAGTGATGGTAACACCCATGTTAGTGATGGTGGCCTGGGCAAAGTGATGAAAATGTGCTCCAGAAGGACGAGCACCTGGCAGTTCTGTTGACCAGCTATGTGCACCATAGCCCCCACAGCATGGCAGGGGCCAGCCAGGAGTTACGTAGGCCCATCAGTGTAGGCCCGGTTTAAAGGAGAGTGGGGCAGGCAGGACAGGGGCAGTGATTGTTTCCAGTTGGGTTCTCCATGAGCCCATTCTGCACTGGGGCTTTGTTTTTTGTTTTTGTTTTTTTAAAATATGAAATGTATTGTCAAATTGGTTTCCATACAACACCCAGTGCTCATCCCAACAGGTGCCCTCCTCAGTGCCCATCACCCACTTTCCCCTCCCTCCCACCCCTGTCAACCCTCAGTTTATTCTCAGTTTTTAAGAGTCTCTTATGGTTTTCCTTCTTCCCTCTCTGTAACTTTTTTTTCCCCTTCCCCTCCCCCATGGTCTTCTGTTAAGTTTCTCAGGATCCACATAAGAGTGAAAACATATGGTATCTGTCTTTTTCTGTATGACTTATTTCACTTAGCATAACTCTCTCCAGTGCCATCGATGTTGCTACAAAAGGCCATTTTTCATTCTTTCTCATTGCCAGTAGTATTCCATTCCAAACCACAACTTCTTTATCCATTCATCAGTTGATGGACATTTAGGTTCTTTCCATAATTTGGCTACTGTTGAAAGTGCTTCTATAAACATTGGGGTACAAGTGCCCCTATGCATCAGCACTCCTGTATCCCTTGGGTAAATTCCTAGCAGTGCTATTGCTGGGTCATAGGGTAGATCTATTTGCACTGGGGATTTGAATGCAGCAAGTTTATTGGGCTTTGTTCTCAGGATCAACACCTGGGGTGAGAGGGAGTGAAGAAAACAAGACTGGGAAGAGAGACAAGTTGAACAACAAAAGGCCTCAGTCATTCCTACAGGGGACTCTGCAGCTGAGACTGCTTTCAGAGTTGCCGTGGGTTGGGTCAAGTAGATCGGGCCTTTATATTTTCCATCCCAGTCACTGGATGTGGGCTTCTCCGGAAAAGACAAGAGTACACCTCGAGTAGAGACCTGTCTTTAGCTGAGAGCAGACCCCACAGAGGGTCTCAGCAGAGAGCTTTCAGCCTCTATAATTCCCAGCACCAGAAACTGAGAGTACTCTAGTCCTGAAGGCATAATGCAGACAGCACTCAACAGCATCTCCTATAGCAAGGTTTGACAAACTGTGGCCCAACATGCACCCCGTTACATGTTTTATTTTATTTATTTAAAAAAAATTTTTTTTAACGTTTATTTATTTTTGAGACAGAGAGAGACAGAGCATGAACAGGGGAGGGTCACAGAGAGAGGGAGACACAGAATCTGAAACAGGCTCCAGGCTCTGAGCTGTCAGCACAGAGCCCGACGCGGGGCTGGAACCCACGGACCGTGAGATCATGACCTGAGCCGAAGTCGGACGCTTAACCGACCGAGCCACCCAGGTGCCCCTCGTTACTGTTTTAGTAGATGAGAATTTCCTGGACCACAGCTGTGGTCATTCACTTATATATTGTCTGTGGCTGCTTCCTACCACAATGGCAGAGTTGGCTCGTCGTGCTAAAATATTTACTACCTGGCCCTTGAAGAAAAAGTTTGTTGCAGACACTTGAGGTAGGAGAAGACCAATCCACAGTGGCTTCTCCAGCAGAATGTCTTTGTGACACTTTACAAATACTAGGGTATTAGGAGGCAGGTGGAAGGAGGGGAAGGTGAGAATAAGGGAAA
Source organism: Panthera uncia (assembly GCF_023721935.1). NCBI lineage: Eukaryota > Metazoa > Chordata > Mammalia > Carnivora > Felidae > Panthera > Panthera uncia. The sequence goes on from NC_064810.1 coordinate 127,661,673, forward strand.
ACACTCTGGCTTAGGCAGGAGGCCTCTTTAAAAATTTTGCCTCAAGGTATTTAGGTCCAAGAAGGTAACTTCCGGCTGTCCCACTGAGCTGCCCTACAGCCTGGATCAGGGTTTTCTCTTACTTTTACATGATGGGGTCAAAGAAGGAGGTCCATGATTATTTTTACAGAGGTGATGTAATTCATAAAAAGCTTATCTTATATTTTTACATTCATTTGCTACAGGAAGAGAGGGTGACCAGCTCAATCTTGTGTTTAAACAGGGTCTGTGATTAAAAGGTTTTAAGGTATTCAGGAGTTCTAAGGCTCATGTTAGAGGGAAGGGGAGAGCTCCAGAGGAGCCATGGCTTAATGTCTCCGTGGTCAGAGACAAACACATGTGAATGTCAGTTCCCGGAGATGTTGGTTTTGAACAAGACTGCCCAAGCTTTAGTAAGAGCTTGTTCATTTCAACGCAGTGCTTCTTTACCATTCACTTAAAATAGGTAGTTTCTATAACAACGGTCCTAACTTAAATAGATACATGCTCATCTCTTTGTTATGGAGGAAGACAATGTTTCCAAGACTCTGTTCTGCTTTGCTAATCACTTTCAAGACTGAAAAAGATGTTCTGACTCATAACTTCATAGGGGATTGAGCCCGTCTCACTAAGTTGTCTCTGTGAACTCTGAACGACTATTTGGGGGCAGAATCCAGCAACCTGTGGGGGCCAGAAACCTATTTGTCTCTGTGCAGAAGTGAGGTTAGGTCCATTTGAAGTCTCTAGTCTTGGCTGAGACAGTTAAAAATGCAAGACACTCAGTGTGGATGACACCCACGAGCCAGTCAGCAGGGCAGGTGGGAGGGGAGGTTTAGGATGAAAGAAAGCTTTTGGAGGGTGAGGGCAGTGTTTTTTAAGTCGTGACAAAAGACCGTCTACATCCGGATTACTTGGAGAGCTTGATTTTTAAAAAAAGACGTCTAAGCCCCAACTTGATCTTTCCAAATCAGATTCTAGCAGAGTGGAACCCTGAATCTGGACTTTTAATTTATTTTATTAATTTATTTTTTATTTTAGAGAGAAAGAGTGTGTGAGCATGTGAGCAGGGGAGAGGGGCAGAAGGATAGAGAAAGAGAGAATCTCAAGCAGGCTCCATGCGTAGTGAGGAGCCCAATGTGGCGCTTGATCCCACGACCCTGGGATCATGACCTGAGCTGAAGGCAAGAGTCGAATGCTGAACTGACTGAGTTACCCAGATGCCCCTGGGCTTTTTAAAAACAGTGTCTTCAGGTGATTCTGATACACACCAGTTTGAGGAACATCTTAGCTCATCTTTTGCTCCCTTGCTATCTATCTACTGCATCCAGGGGAAAATGTATTTACATGACCATCAAGAACATATTTGTTGGGGGGATAAAATCCCAGTGAGGGACTTGTATTCTGATAGGGTTGGCATTTAGGGATATGGTAGTGAGGCCATTAAGGTTTATGATTTCATGTGTATAACTGTAGATCTTTCGTTCATTCTTTCTAAATTCAGTCAACAAACATGTAAATATTGATTGATCATCTGCTGTGGAGCAGGCATTGTGCTAGGCATGGTGGGTACCAGGATGTATAAAAGGAATCCCTACCCTCAAGGAGTTCACAGTCTGGCAATTGCTGCCATTTCACAAATGAACCACAGGCTCAGGCAGTTTGCAGAGATGGACTGCTACTAAGTGGCAGAACTGGGACTCAGTTTTGAACTCCTGAGTCTCCTAGTCTGGTGTCTTTTGAGCCCACCTTCTACTTTTTTTAAATGTAATGATGGCCTTTCTTTAAAAAATAGGCTTGGTTTGGAACATGCTAAGAACATGAAGAATCACACTCAGCATATTTTACCATCTTTTTTTTAACCCCCCAGCCATCTCTTTGGAGTTAGGAATACTGCCATCGTTTAGAAATGATTATGACTATGTAAGTCTCTCACTATAATCATGTTTGAGCCTTGAGACTTTCTTGAGTGAAAGGATTCCTTAAAAGAAGAGTGTTTTGAAACTTTCCTAAGTAAGCTTTCCTACATGGAGGTCATAGAGAACAAGATCAAGTACTGCAGAGATGTTGAATAAGAGGCAAAAGGAGATGAGGTCATTGAATGTGGGACCTAGGAGGCCATTAGTGACCCCCAGGGCGAGTAGCCTGTCCAGTTGTGTGGACAGAAGCCAGAAAGCAAGAGAGTGAAGGGGAGCTGAGGGAGGAGCAGGAGAATGGAGCTGAACTCAGATGATCAAGATAATTGGGATCAAATAAATGGTGGTAACTGAGGCAGGGAGCAAAACTTGGCCAAAGAAGCAGGGAAATTGAGCACAGGAAGTGGTAGGTTAGAAGTGGAGTTGGGGTTATTTCCAGAGATGCAGAGGAACACTCAGAGGCAGGTATTTATCCTCACCTAAGTGGGTGGGCTAAATCTTGTTACAGGGGGTGGGGCTACATAGCTGGCTCTGATGTGGTCATTGGCCAAAACAAGTGGTGAGGTCAGCTCAGACTCAAAGGGTTAGGAAGTAAATGTTTGAATAGTTTTCACACTGAAAAAATCACACTGCTAACAGGGTGAATAATTGCGGCCCCTTTTGCAAACAGTTTACGCAATCGTCCTTCTGCTTCTGTGAGCAGGCAGAGCTCACCATATTGGAATGTAAGTCACACTTCGTTGTTTGCACAGAAAATCAACTCCCTTTCACTAGAGGTGAAGTCTGCCCAGGTACCCACCAAGTGAATCAATGGCAACACAGTTATTATATCTTCACTGCCTTGTCTTAGGCTTGGACAGTAGGCTTCTTGACCCTGATTACCTCCAACATGTTCTGTAGGCCTTTGAACTTGAAATGCTTTTCGTAATGGCTTGCCACCCAAGGGACCCAGTTCTGGGAAGAATGGGTAAAGCTAGCAGAAATGAACAATACAAAAGGTAATTGAGCCCCATGACTTCTGGGAACATCCAACACAAAAATATCATTTTAACACACTCCTTGGTCTTCTCAGGAGATGACCAACAGTACCATGAACTTGATATAATTAAGCAGTAAACTCCCTGGATAATAATGTTGTTGCCTAACCTTAATGTGTAAAGAATCTTGTCTTCCTCCTCCACTGTTACAGTGCTGATAGGAGCTGCCTTTAGGACTTCTTTGTAGTTGAACAAAGCTAGTGACAATCCCAATGTACTCAGTGAACCCCTTCCAAGGGATGGCCCTTGAATATCAAATATGCTGCTTCCTCTCCACAGGGCATGCAACCATCATTAACATTCCTCGTGTGCCTTTTGTGAGAATTACAAACTAATTACAGAATGCATAATTAAGTGCTTCATCTTTCAAATGTGAAAAAAAAAAAAAAAACCAACCACCAAGCATTCCTCCCTTTGAGCTTGATTTTACTATTGGTGATTAGCAACATGATTCACTCTGAAATGGGAAGGGTGTGCTTTGAAGCGTACCTCTCATTTTTTAAGCATAATAAAAGGTTGGAAGCTCAGGACAGGTTTGATGTATTTTTTTCCCTGTAGAAGTAGAGTTGATTGGAAACCTCTCACCCTTTGTAAATTAATGTTTAATTCTTTTTTTTTTTCAACGTTTTTTTATTTATTTTTGGGACAGAGAGAGACAGAGCATGAACGGGGGAGGGTCAGAGAGAGAGGGAGGCACAGAATCGGAAGCAGGCTCCAGGCTCTGAGCCATCAGCCCAGAGCCCGACGCAGGGCTCGAACTCACGGACCGCAAGATCGCGACCTGGCTGAAGTCGGACGCTTAACCGACTGCGCCACCCAGGCGCCCCTGTTTAATTCTTATTGGGCTTGTGGAGTGTATCTGCTCTTCACTGGCTGAGGTAAAGGTAGTGGGTCTGTGAGGCATAAGACAACTACTGACATTCACGGAGCACTTTACAGTTAGGGAAGTTGGTTTATACCCATATTTCATTTAGTACTTAGAACAAGCCTGTTTGTATCTCTATTTCACAGTTGAGGGTCCTGAAAGTCAAGGAGTTTATGTAATCCAGAGTCATATGACTAACTAAAGGATGACTGGGGTCAGTATGATTCTAAAATTCCATGTACTTCCTCCTACAACATTATGAAAAGGGTGAGAGTTCAGCTGGATAAGTGGGTAACCCCCTTCATCTTTCTTTTGTGTTTGACACAACCCAGCCCTGCTCTTTGTGATATTTGGTGGGAGTGGAGTTGTGATAGCATCAAGTAAACAGGCAAACTCACCCATTAAAGAAAGTGGATGTAATACTGTCTGCATGTTGAGATTTGATTATGGGGTTGGACTTTGTTAGATGACTCCCCCTTAAAATAGCTTAAAGAGTGTGGAGGAAGCCTCCTGAGACATGAACATGCTTCAAAGTAATTAGACATATGTATAAGAAAAAATTCTTTGTTATTTCTCTATTCACTTTCCTAACACTTTTGTAAAGATTTTATTTTTAAGTAATATTTACACCCAATGTGGAGCTTGAACTTACAACTCTGAGATAACGAGTCGCATGCTCCACTGACTAAGCCAGCCAGGTGCCCCTGTACTCACAACACCTCTGACATAAGATGTGTGGATTCTTCCCACACCAACCAATTCTCAGACACCAGCTAGTTGTCCTACAGTTCTGTTCAGTTCTGATGCTGTCTTCTTGGAGTTAGTATCAGATCCCACAAGTTAAGGGCTCAGTCCCATAAGACTGTCCCCCAGTTCAGATGCCAATTGCAAGTCCAGGTTGTCACTTGTAGGGACACTCAGGGAAATATATATACTGGTTTAATAAATAATAAAAGGTACAGGACAGCCAGAGGAAGAGATACATAGGGTGAGGTCGGGAAGGGTCCTGAGCATAGGAACTTCTGCCTCTGTGGAGGTGGGGTGAACCACCCACCCTCGTGATGTGTGGATGTTCTCCAGCCCAGAAGCTCTCCAAACTCTGTACTTTAGGAATTTTTTATGCAGACTTCATCATGTAGTAATGAATGATTATTAACTTGATTTACAGCCCCTTTCCCCTCTCTGGAAAATGGGGGTGGGATAAGGCTGAAAGTTCCAAGATTCTAATCATGGCTGGTCTTTCTCGTGACCAACCCCCATCCAGGTGTCCACCAAGAGATGCTTCGTTAGAACAAAAGATGCTCCTATCACCCAGGAGATAACAAGGGATTCAGGAGCTCAATGTCAGACACTCCTATCACTTAAGAAATTGCAAGGGTTTTAGGGGCCCTGTGTGAAAAACTAGGGTCAAAGACCAATTAGTAGCAGGAACCAAAGTAGTGGGCAGATACATATGTGTGTGTGTGTGTGTGTGTGTGTGTGTGTGTGTGTGTGTGTGTGTATCTCTTATTATTTCGTAACATATTAACCCAGTGAATAGCTACCCTCTGTCCCGCCCTGCCAAGTTTTCTCATTTTATTATATTTTCTCTTTTTTTCTCCACTAGATTGTACAGCTGTCCCACATTTAAATCCCAAATTGGAAAGTGCTTAATGTATGAATCAACTGGCATTCCTCCTGTCTTGGTCTGGAAAATGAAGTCCAGAAGAGCTTTGTTGGGATTTCCAGAAACTGCCAATGATCTCTTTTGTAGTAATATTCTAGAAACCCTACTTACCATCCAAGTCGTGGCACTTGATTTCTTTGCCGGAGGCTGTTCTCTGGCTACCAGAGTCCATTTTAGAACCCACTGGGCAAGCTAGAAGTGCTAAGGGCTTAACATCCTCTGAAAACTGTCCTCAACCAATGGGTTATAGGAGCTGGTGGATAAATACTCCAGTTCCCTCACTTCTCCAGCAGGATAACTTTGAAACATGTGGCCTCCAGAGTTTTTTCGGTGAGACTGGGCTCTAGGCACCGGTTGACATATCTGACTTGATATGCCTGCTTTTCCCGGTCTTGCTCCCCCTCTCCCCCTTATTGCCCATATAACTACTTGCATTTGGTTACTCACAGCAGATTTAGGGTCTGCTTCTCAAAGGAGTCCAAACTTAGACACCTTTGTACTCAAGCATTAGAAGCACTTCCTTCTGCCAAGTCAACAAGTATTTGCCAAGTGCCCATTCTTTGCCAAGCATCATGTGTGGAGAGCAGGATCTCCCAAGTGAGTTCTCCAAACTCAGTTTGGTCAAAGCAGATTGGGAAATGCAGCCTGCTACAGTCTCCCATATAGCACATAGGCATATTAAAGGTTGCGAGAAGTCCAGCAATAAGGAAATAGGTTTACCTTTGTTTATTTTAGCATTTGTTAAACTTTTTAGGCAAGGAACTCGGGTTCCCTGCCATAGCAACTATTATATTCCTGTATAATGTGATGGCAAATGCTTATCTAGAGGGACTAATACACCAGGGAAAGAGCAACTCAGGACAGCACTCTGGTATCAGGAGTTTCTTTTGTGCTGTGATGGCTTCTTTCAGAAAGAATGTTAAATCTTTTATGTTAGTCTTCTTTCAATATGGCACTAAAATATTATCATTCTCTCCATCTCTGTCTCTCTTTACATGTCTGTACATTTATGAATTTATTCATTTATCCATTCTCTTATTCACTCATTCAATTAGTATTTGAATAATTACCATATGCAAGGCCTAATGGTGAATACTGGGAGATATAATGCATAAGTGGATGTAGCATTTCCACCTTTCCAAATATTACCCAGCCATCAAAAGAATGAGATCTTGTCATTTGTGACAATGTGGTTTGACCTAGAGGGTATTATGCTAAGTAAAATAAGCCAGAGACAGACAAATGTCATATGATTTCACTCATTTGTGGAATCTAAAAAAACAAATGAACAAACAAAAAAAGCAGAAACAGAACCATAGATACAGAGAACAAACTGTTGGCTGCCAGAGGGGCTAGGGGTGGGCAAAATGGGAGAGAGGGGCAGTGTGAGATACAGGTTTCCAGTTGTGGAATGAATAAGTCATGTGGATGGAAGGTACAGCATAGGGAATATATATAGTCAATGGTATTGTAATAGTGTTGTGTGGTGACAGATGGTAGCTACACTTGGTGGCGAGTATAGCATAATGTATAGAGTTGTTGAGCCACTATGTTGTACGCCTAAAACTGATATAACATTGCATGCCAACTATACTTCACTAAAAGAAATTTCTACCTTTCCAAAGTACAGAGCCATTTTGATACATTTTGGGTCTTATTTTAAAACTAAAAAATCTATTTTGTGTTCTATCAGTTTCAGTGAAAATAGTACTTTTTTAATACTTTATTTGTTTAGAGCAGTTTTAGATTTACAACAAAATTGAGAGGGAGGTACAGAGATTTCTTAAATACCTCCCACCCCGACACATGCCTGCCTTCCCCCAGTATCAACATCAGTCACCAGAATGGTACATTTTATACCAAGGAAGAGTCTACACTGACGCATCATAATCACCCGAAGTCCATAGTTTACTTTAGAGTTCACTCTTGCTGGCGTAAATTGTATAGGTTTGGACAAATGTATAATGACATGCATCTATCATTATAATATCATACAGAGTATGTTTATTGCCCTAAAAGTCCTCTGAGGTCCACTTGTTCATCTGGATTTTGGCCATTCTAATAGTGTAGTGGTATTTCATTGTTCCTTTAATTTGAATTTGATGGGGAGCATCTTTCGTATGTTTATTTGCCATCTGTATATCTTCTTTGGTGAGGTGTCTGTTAAAGTCTTTGGCCTATTCTTAAACTGGTTGTTTCTTTTCTTATCGCTGAGTTTGAAGCGTTTTTTGTGTATTTTATATAGCAGTCCTTTATCAGATATGTTTTTTGAAAATATTTCTTTGCAAACATTGGTTTGTCTTCCAGTTCTCTTGGTATTGCCTTTCACAAAGTAGAAGTTTTTAATTTTAATGAAGTCCAGCTTATCAATTACTTCTTTCATGGACTGTGTCTTTGGTGTTATGTCTAAAAAGGCATCGCCATACCCAAGTTCATCTAGGTTTTGCCTATGATAGCTTCTGGGAGCTTTCTAGTTTTGTGTTTTACATTTAGGTCTGAGATCCATTTTGAGTGAATTTTTGTGGAGGGTATAAGGTCTGTGTCTAGGGTTCATTTTTGTGTGTGTGTGTGTGTATGTCCAGTTATTCTAGAACCATTTGTTGAAGAGACTGCTTTTGTTCTATTGTACTGCCTTTTCTCCTTTGAGAAAGAGCAGTTGACTGTATTTATGTGGGTCTATTTCTGGGCTCTCTCTTCTGTTTCATTGATCTATTTGTTTTTTCTTTTGCCAATGCTGTACTCTCTTTATTACTGCAACTTGATAGGAAGTCTTGAAGTTGGGTAGTGTCAGTTCTCCAACTTTGTTCTTCAGTAGTATTTTAGCTATTTGAGGTCTTTTGTCTCTCCATATAGACTTTAGAATCCTTTTGTCTATGTCCCTAAAATAACTCTCTGGGATTTTGATCAGGATTGCATTGAATCTATAGATCAAGGTGGAAAGAACTGACATCTTGACCATGTTGAGTCTTTCTGTCCATGAACATGAAATGTTTCCATTTATTTAGTTTTTCTTTGATTTTGTTAATCAATTTCATAGTTTTTCTCAAAAAAACCTTGCATATATTTTATTAGATTTATATCTAAGTATTTCATTTTTTAGGGTGCCAGTGTAAATGATACTGTTTTTAATTTCAAATTCCAATTGTTTATGTTGACTTTTATGAGATATTTGTTTTAAAAATTAATTTCGTATAAAGTATGTTTTTAATAATAATGGAATTAAATTAGAAAGTAATAACAGAAAGAAGTTTGGGAAGCTCACTAACTTGTGGAAATTGAGAAATACTCCTGAGTAACCAAAGGGTCAAAGAAATCACAGGGACATTAAAATGTACTTTGAGATGAATGAAAATGAAGTTATAACATACCAAAAATTATGGGGTGCAGCTAAAGTAGTGCTTAGAGGTAAACTTATAGCTATAAAATGCCTGTTAGGAAAGAATACAGACCTAAAGTCAATAACTTAACCTTTCACTTTAAGACACTAGGAAAAAAAAGAATAAACTTAGATCAAGCAGAAGAAAGGGAATAATAAGGATGAGGGCAGAAACTGATGAAGTGGAAAATGCAAAACAATAGAGAAAACAACAAAATTAATAGTTGTGTTTTTTTAAAAAAGATCAACAAAATTGACAAATTTTCTCTAGATTTGACCAAGAAAAAAAAGGGGGGAAAGACTCAAATTATTAGTTTCAGAAATGAAGAGGGGACATTGTTACTGTCTGTCTTAGGTCAGGCTGCTATAACAAATTGGGTAGCTTATAAGCAACAGAAATTCAGAGTCTGGGAGATCCGAAATCAGGGTGCCAGCATGGGCGGGCTCTGGTGAGTGCTCTCTTCCAAGTTACAGACAGCTGACTTATTGTAGCCTCACATGGCAGAAAGACTGCATGCTAGCTAGCTTTCCGGCCTCTTCTTAGAAGTGCACTAATCCCATTCATGCAGGCCCCAACCCCAACATCTAATTACCAAACCCCCTACCTCTAAACAGGATCACACTGGGGATTAGAGTTCAATGTATAAATTTGGAGGGGACACAAACATTCAGTCTTTAATTGCAACCTTACAGAAATTAAAAAAAAAAGATGTTGAAGCAATATTATGAACAGCTGTATGCCAATAAGTTAAATAACTTAGTTAAAATGGACAAATTTCTAGAAAGACACAAATTACCAAAATGAAATCGAGAATTAGAACGTCTGAATAGACCTGTAATAAGTAGAGATTGAATTATTAGTTTAAAAAAATACCCACAAAGAGAATCTGAGGCACACATGGCTTTACTGGTGACTTCTACCAAATATTTACATAGGAATTAATGCAATTTTTAAAAATAAACTCTTTCAAAAAAAAAAGAGAGGAGGGAACATGATTTATACAATCTGCTTCTCCAGTTTCCAACTCCACAACTTCATTCCCTGGTTTACAACTCATTCCTTGCATGCTGGCTTTCTACTCACCACATCAGTTTGGCCTTGGAATCCCCATGTGAGAACTGGCCCTTTGCAGAATCCTCATGAGATGAAACCCAAGATCCTGGATCTATTCTAGTCTCTTGGCTCGGGCCTCAGAGGACTAGACACTATGCAGCTGAGATGCTGTCTCTCTCCATTCCTTCCCTGGGCTAAGAAATGGTTTAGCCACTTAAGAGACACGGGGGTCTCCTCCATCATGCCTCTGGCTGTACTTAACCAAACAACAGACACGTGGACTCCCTCAGAACATATACCAACTGGCTCTGGATCAGCTTCCAGCCAGGATCTGTCTGGTAGTGCCAGGTCAAGGGATGGGGTGTGCAAGCGCATGGCTAGGTTCAGTTTTTCCACAAGAAAATGAGCCATCTTTAAGAGGTTTTTGACTCCAATAAGCAGGACAGCTCAATGGCTGTGTCTGGCTTTATGGTCTATATCAGAAACTGCTTGGAATAAATTGATTCATAGGAAGGGCTTATAATGCTGTCTGGGATGTAAAAAACCCTCAGCAAATGTTAACCATTTGTTGTTCATCACTTTTATGGTTTCTGACCCTTAATGGAGACTCAGTAAATGATAATTTACCACTGCTACTGACTCATGCTATCCTGTGTACCCCAAAGAGTTTATATGAAATCAAGAGAGAAAACAATCCTGTGGGCTGTTGGTAATCTGCAAGGCACAAAACAAATGCAAAAGGAAAACTTCCTGGTGATAGCTGCATTTACAGTTTTCAAAAAGATATGAGAAGAAAATAGTAGACATGTATAAAAGTTTTTGACTAATTGATTCCTACAAAAAGTTATGAAATGCTTAGCAGGGTGAAACAATACAATCTCTTTAGCCAACCTAACATTAGACCTGCTGTGGAATTAGTAATTTTTAATGACATAAAAAATGTGTTTTTATTATGCCTAAATCTAATCCTATGACTTAAATCTAAGCATATATTTATTGTATTTGATAGAATTTAGAATGTACATTTTGAGACAATTCACACTAATTATTCCTTACATTTCCTTTCTTATTATCTTGTTAGAATGGAGGGAGAAGACTATTTTTGAATTTGAAAGCTTCTTTGTAAAAAGATTGAGGTTCCCATTGTTTTTAATGTACCCTAATTACTCCAGAGAGAGTCAGCCAGGGGCTAAGAATATTTTATAAAAATAACCCCAAATCAGTTTGTTCTCTCTTGTCTCTGCTCCCTCCTACCTGGTGGGATCTTGGTTTTCTCCACAGGGTTCTGGAAATTCCTGGAGCAGGTCTCACACATGCTCTCCCCCAGTCTGCCTTTGTCTTTTCCCCTCATGCTCTGATCTACTGCAGTGACTTCCAGCTCTGCCCTGCTACTCCCTTTCCTTTTTCTTTTTGATCAAACTGGCTAGGGCTTTATCAATTTTGTTAATTCTTTCAAAGAACCAACTCCTGATTTCATTGATCTGTTCTACTGTTTTTTTTGGTTTTGATAGCATTGATTTCTGCTCTAATCTTTATTATTTCCTGTCTTCTGCTGGTTTTGGGTTTTATTTGCTGTTCTTTTTCCAGCTCTTTAAAGTGTAAGGTTAGGTTGTGTATCTGAGACTTTTATTTCTTCTTTAGGAAGGCCTGGATTGCTACTTCCCCCTTATGACTGCCTTTGCTACGGTCCCAGAGGTTTTGGGCTGTGGTGTTATCATTTTCATTGGCCTCCATATACTTTTTAATTTCCTTTTTAACTTCTTGGTTAACCCCTTCATTTTTTAGTAGGATGTTCTTTAGTCTCCAAGTATTTGTTACCTTTCCAAATTTTTTCTTGTGGTTGATTTCAAGTTTCATAGCATTGTGGTCTGAAAATATGCACGGTATGATCTCAATCTTTTTGTACTTGTTGAGGGCTGATTTGTGTCCAGTATGTGGCCTATTTTGGAGAATGTTCCATGTGCACTTGAGAAGAAAGTGTATTCTGCTGCCTGAGGATGAAATGTTCTGAATATATCTGTTAAGTCCATCTAGTCCAGTGTGTCATTCAAAGCCATTGTTTTCTTGTTGATTTTCTGTTTAGATGATCTGTCCATTGTTGTAAGTGGGGTGCTGAAGTTCCTCACTATTATGATATTATCAATGAGTTTCTTTATTTTCGTGATTAATTGATTTATATATTTGTGTGCTATCACATTTGGAGCATAAATATTTACAATTGTTAGATCTTCTTGGTGGATAGACCCCTTAATTATGATATAATGCCCTTCTTCATCTTGTTACAGTCTTTATTTTAAAGTCTAGATTGTCTGATATAAGTATGGCTACTCTGGCTTTCTTTTGTTGACCATTAGTATGATAGATGGTTCTCCATCTCCTTACTTTTGATCTGAAGGTGTCTTTAGGTCTAAAATGGGTCTCTTGGGGCGCCTGGGTGGCTCAGTCGGTTAAGCGTCCGACTTCGGCTCAGGTCATGATCTCGTGGTCCATGAGTTCGAGCCCCGTGTCGGGCTCTGTGCTGACAGCTCAGAGGCTGGAGCCTGCTTCGGATTCTGTGTCTCCCTCTCTCTCTGACCCTCCCCCGTTCATGCTCTGTCTCTCTCTGTCTCAAAAATAAATAAAAAAAACATTAAAAAATAAAATAAAATGGGTCTCTTGTAAACAGCATACAGATGGATCTTGTTTTCTTATCCATTCTGTTACCCTATGTCTTTTGATTAGAGCATTTAGTCTACTGACATTTTGAGTGAGTACTGAAAGATATGAATTTATTGCCATTATGTTGCCTATAGAGTTGGAGTTTCTGGTGGTATTCTCTGGTCCTTTCTATTTTTTTGTTGCTTTTGGTCTTTATGGTCTTTTGTGTGTGTGTGTGTGTGTGTGTGTGTGTGTCTTTTCTCCCCTCAGAGAGTCCCCCTAAAATTTCTTGCAGGGCTGGTTTAGTGGTCAAGAACTCCTTTGATTTTTGTTTGTCTGGGAAACTTTTAATCTCTCCTTCTATTTTGAATGACAGCCTTGCTGGATAAAGAATTCTTGGCTGCATATTTTTCCAATTCAGCACATTGGATATATCCTGCCATTCCTTTCTGGCCTGCCAAGTTTCTGTGGATAGGTCTGCTGCAAACCTGATCTGTTTTTTCTTGTAGGTTAAGGATTTTTCTTCCTTTGCTGCTTTCATGATTCTTTCCTTGCCTGAGTATTTTGTGAATTTGACTGTGATATGCCCTGTTGATGGTCGGTTTTTGTTGAATCTAATGGGAGTTCTTTGTGCTTCCTGGATTTTGATGTCTGTGTCTTTCCCCAGGCTAGGAAAGTTTTCTGCTATGATTTGCTCACATAAATTTTCTACTCCTTTTTCTCTCTCTTCATCTACTGGGACCCCTGTGATTCTGATGTTATTCCTTTTTAATGAGTCACTGAGTTCTCTAATTTTTATTTCATGCTCTTTTACCTTATTCTCCCTCTTTTTTTCTGCTTCATTATTCTCCATAAGTCTATCTTCTATATTGTTGATTTGCTGCTCTACCTTATCAATCCTTGCCACCATGGCATCTATTCGAGATTGCAGCTCAGTTATAACATTTTTTATTTCCTCCTGGCTAGCTTTAACTACTTTTATCTCCACAGAAAAGGATTCTAAACTATTTTAGTCCCCAGCTACTATTCTTATTGTCATGATTCTAAATTCTGGTTCAGACATCTTGCTTGTATCTGTGTTGATTAAGTCACTGGCTGTCATTTCTTTCTGTTCCTTCTTTTGGGGTGAATCCCTTCATTTCATCATTTTGTCATTTTGAAGGAAGAAAAGGAAATAATAAAGTTAAAAAAATAAAAACTTAAAATTAAAAAATTAAAAAATAACACAAATCAAATAAAGGATGCTAGATCCTAGGTGTGTTTTGGTCTGGTTGTTGAAAGAAGCTTGATAGATTAGAGAAAAAAGGGAAAGAGAAAAAAGGGGAAGAAAAAGAAAAAGTGGAAAGAAAAGGGAACAAAAGGAAAAAAAGGAAAATATTTGAAAATTTGAAAAAATGAATACAATAAAATAGAATAAAATGAAATGATGAAAGTAAAATAGAATTTTAAAAATTTACAAAAAAGTAAAAGAAAAAATTTAAAAATCTTTTTAATTAAAATGGAAAATAAAAATAAATTTTTTCTCCTTCTGTATTCAAAAATGAGAAAAGAAAAGAAAAAGAAATAAAATTGAATAGATGGACCAGCGAACAGAATGACGTATGGTTGAAATTACGTCTGGTTTTCTGTAGAAGTCAAGCTATGAAACACTTTATAGTCCATAAACTAAGCAGGGAGAGACTTGTGTTTGTCAAGCGTGCTGTTGGCCCAGGTGGGCGGGGTTTAGCGTAACAGCTCCGTTCTCCACTAGAGGGCGCTGCTTAGCTTACTGGGGGTGGATTGCTGTGGGGCACATAGGCTTGTATGTGCGTGTGCGGGAGGGGTGAAATGGCTCCCCAGTCTCTAGTATTGGAACTCTGTTCTCCTGGACTGGCCATCGAGCACCCCTCCTTTGTCTCAGGCTTCTGTCCACTTCCCCCTTCTACACTGTCTGTGACCAAGTCATCAGACAGCCAGGCAGCACCTCCCTCCTGAGTTTTATCCCAGATGTGGCTGTGTTTCCCAACCCCTCACTTATGAGGGACTGTGGCTTTGACCTGCTCTGACCATCTGAGGGAGGGTCTCACCGAGCAATAGCCAGGTGCCCACCTGCCCCCAGAAAAGTTCATGAGATTGTGCTGCTGCTGTTGCCCAGAGACTGCGGCTGGGTGCCAGCCCACCCCACAAGAAGTTCACGTGATTATGTAGCAGCAGTGTTTCAGGGATTATGATAAATCATAACACACATCTGGCACCAGACTTCCCCCTTAACGACCTTGTTCCAGCACCAGCAAATATGGTTGTTCTCCAGGGTCTGCTGGGACCTCTGCCTGTGGAGTGGCCACACAGCCTCTACCAAATGTCCTCCCAGCAGGGGAACTGCCTCTCCACGTGTGGCTCCTGGACCCCTCAGACCTCGCTCTCTGCTCCAGGGGATTTGCCCTTCCCACCAGAGTACCGCCAGGTATGGAGCTGTGGAGTTTCAGACTCTGCACTCCCCTTCTTTATAGAGTTTTAATGGAATTTAAACCCTCTCCTTTCTCCTTTCTCCCTTTTTTGTTCAGTCCCTTGCATACTCACTCTTTCTTCTCCAACTGCTTTCTGGGGGGCGGCGGATGCTTTCCTGTACTCTTCCCCTGCCCGCCCCCCCCCCCATCTCTGTTCTCTCTCTGCAAGCAAAAACAGTTCCCTACCCTCCGGGGCTTCTCTTTCCCCCCGAGTTCACTTCTCGGTGCCACATACCTGCCAAGTTCTGTGGTTCAGGTTGTGCAGATTGTTGTGTTAATCCTCAAGTCAGTTTTTTAGGTGTGCAGGATGGTTTAGTGTTGATCTGGCTGCACTTCAGGGAGGAGAGAAGCAAACAAAACTTCCATGCTGTGCTAACTAATTTGGATGTAAATTAAAAAAATAAAATTAATTTTAAAAAAGTAAAAAGAAAAAAAAACTTCCATGCTGTTCTGCTATCTGGGCCCCACCCTCTGCCCTGCCACTCCCGATGGAGCCATTGCTGTCTCCAAAAGCCAGTCCTTCTCCAAAAGCCACTGACACTGACCCATTGTGTCCTATCACCACAGAACCTGCTGCTACTGATGTCCCCGTAATGGCCCAAGGAAATCATAAACAAAACCAGCTATATTTACTCACTTGATTGTTGCAGCCCAATTTCCCCATGATCCAGACTTGAGTCTACAGAGGGTGGGGAACAATCTGAGGAGAAATGACATGCTCTTCTCACAGGTACCTCCACCCCTCAAAACCTGGGCTCTAGCCCTTGAAACTTACTCCCCCTCATCCTGGCCTCACTTTCCTAGATCCTGGTAGCATCAGACTTGTCCCAGCAGTCCAAATCCCAAGCTGACACAACTTGGGACCATTCTTAGCCTCCTGTTACTGCTAATGTTACTGCTAATCAATTGTCAATTGATTTTTAAAAAAATGTTTTTAATGTTTATTTGTTTTTGAGAGAAAGAGAGCGTGAGGGGGAGAGGGACAGAGAGAGGGAGACACAGAATCCGAAGCAGGCTCCAGGCTCTGAGCTGTGAGCACAGAGCCTGATATGGGGCCCGAACCCACGAACCGTGAGATCATGACCTGAGCTGAAGTCGGACACTCAATCGACTGAGCCACCCAGGCTCTCCAGCAATTGATTTTTAAAATCAAGCATATCTGGGGCGCCTGGGTAGCTCAGTTGGTTAAGCTACCGACTTCGGCTCAGGTCATGATCTTGCAGTTTGTGAGTTCAAGCCCCGTGTCGGGCTCTGTGCTGACAGCTCAGAGCCTGGAACCTACTTTGGATTCTATGTCTCTCCCTCTCTCTACACCTCCCCTGCTCACACTCTGTGTCTCTCTGTCTCTCAATAATAAATAAACATTAAAAATTAAAAAAAATAAAATAAAATCAAGCATATTTGTTTTCTTTGAAAAAGAAGTACCTTACAAAGAAGGTGATACATTTCTTTTTTTTAATGTTTTTTAAAAATTTATTTTTGAAGGAGAGAGAGAGAGACAGAGCATGAGTGGGGGAGGAGCAGAGAGAGAGGGAGTCACAGAATCCGAAGCAGGTCCAGGCTCTGAGCTGTCAGCACAGAGCCCGACACGGGGCTCGAACTCACGAACCGCAAAATCATGACCTGAGCTGGAGTTGGACGCTCAACCAACTGAGCCACCCAGGCATCCCGGTGATACATTTCTATTTCCAGAAAATCCGTACAATTCCCTCATCGAAAGGCTCCCAAAGTGCTCCCTGGTTGATTTTATATCAGATCTATCCCAGCATGGGTTCTGGAGTCACACCTGGGTTTGAATCTGATCTCTGTCATTTAATTACCTGTGTGACCTGGGCAAGGTATTTAGGTTCTGTGAAATTTGATTTGTTCATCTGTAAAATAGGGGTAACAGGTAACTTTCTTATGAGCTGACTATGAGCGCTAATTGGTATATGCCAAGTGTTTAAGAGAGAATGTGGCCCATAGCGAGCATTCTAGCATGAAGACCAGTCTTCAGTGTTAATGGCCGTAGAGGTCTTCAAATAACTTGAAAGAAGGCAAAGCCCTTCTGACCTAAAGTAATCAGGGAGAGTTTTATTATTTTTGTGAAGTCAAAGGAAAGACAGAAATTGACGTCCCTCAAGCCTGCCTCAAAATGCAAGATTTTGGCCTAAAATGAATATTAATAACAAGAAATCTCTTTTCCTTTTTTTTTTCCTTTTCTTTTTTTTTCAATATATGAAATTTATTGTCAAATTGGTTTCCATACAACACCCAGTGCTCATCCCAAAAGGTGACCTCCTCAATACCCATCACCC
>NC_064810.1:127679121-127757412 GCF_023721935.1 Panthera uncia
CCCACCCCCCATCAACCTTCAGTTTGTTCTCAGTTTTTAACAGTCTCCTATGCTTTGGCTCTCTCCCACTCTAACCTCTTTTTTTTTTTTTTCTCCTTCCCCTCCCCCATGGGTTTCTGTTAAGTTTCTCAGGATCCACATAAGAGTGAAACCATATGGTATCTGTCTTTCTCTGTATGGCTTATTTCACTTAGCATCACACTCTCCAGTTCCATCCATGTTGCTACAAAAGGCCATATTTCATTTTTTCTCATTGCCACGTAGTATTCCATTGTGTATATAAACCACAATTTCTTTATCCATTCATCAGTTGATGGACATTTAGGCTCTTTTCACAATTTGGCTATTGTTGAGAGTGCTGCTATGAACATTGGGGTACAAGTGCCCCTATGCATCAGTACTCCTGTATCCCTTGGGTAAATTCCTAGCAGTGCTACTGCTGGGTCATAGGGTAGGTCTATTTTTAATTTTCTGAGGAACCTCCACACTGCTTTCCAGAGCGGCTGCACCAATTTGCATTCCCACCAACAGTGCAAGAGGGTTCCCGTTTCTCCACATCCTCTCCAGCATCTACAGTCTCCTGATTTCTTCATTTTGGCCACTCTGACTGGCGTGAGGTGATATCTGAGTGTGGTTTTGATTTGTATTTCCCTGATAAGGAGCGACGTTGAACATCTTTTCATGTGCCTGTTGGCCATCTGGATGTCTTCTTTAGAGAAGTGTCTATTCATGTTTTCTGCCCATTTCTTCACTGGATTATTTGTTTTTCGGGTGTGGAGTTTGGTGAGCTCTTTATAGATTTTGGATACTAGCCCTTTGTCTGATATGTCATTTGCAAATATCTTTTCCCATTCCGTTGGTTGCCTTTTAGTTTTGTTGGTTGTTTCCTTTGCTGTGCAGAAGGTTTTTATCTTCATAAGGTCCCAGTAATTCATTTTTGCTTTTAATTCCCTTGCCTTTGGGGATGTGTCGAGTAAGAGATTGCTATGGCTGAGGTCAGAGAGGTCTTTTCCTGCTTTCTCCTCTAGGGTTTTGATGGTTTTCTGTCTCACATTCAGGTCCTTTATCCATTTTGAGTTTATTTTTGTGAATGGTGTGAGAAAGTGGTCTAGTTTCAACCTTCTGCATGTTGCTGTCCAGTTCTCCCAGCACCATTTGTTAAAGAGACTGTCTTTTTTCCATTGGATGTTCTTTCCTGCTTTGTCAAAGATGAGTTGGCCATACGTTTGTGGGTCTAGTTCTGGGGTTTCTATTCTATTCCATTGGTCTATGTGTCTGTTTTTGTGCCAATACCATGCTGTCTTGATGATTACAGCTTTGTAGTAGAGGCTAAAGTCTGGGATTGTGATGCCTCCTGCTTTGGTCTTCTTCTTCAAAATTACTTTGGCTATTCAGGGCCTTTTGTGGTTCCATATGAATTTTAGGATTGCTTGTTCTAGTTTCGAGAAGAATGCTGGTGCGATTTTGATTGGGATTGTATTGAATGTGTAGATAGCTTTGGGTAGTATTGACATTTTGACAATATTTATTCTTCCAATCCATGAGCAGGGAATGTCTTTCCATTTCTTTATATCTTCTTCAATTACCTTCATAAGCTTTCTATAGTTTTCAGCATACAGATCTTTTACATCTTTGGTTAGATTTATTCCTAGGTATTTTATACTTCTTGGTGCAATTGTGAATGGGATCAGTTTCTTCATTTGTCTTTCTGTTGCTTCATTGTTAGTGTATAAGAATGCAACTGATTTCTGTACATTGATTTTGTATCCTGCAACTTTGCTGAATTCATGTATCAGTTCTAGCAGACTTTTGGTGGAGTCTATCGGATTTTCCATGTATAATATCATGTCATCTGCAAAAAGCGAAAGCTTGACTTCATCTTTGCCAATTTTGATGCCTTTGATTTCCTTTTGTTGTCTGATTGCTGATGCTAGAACTTCCAACACTATATTAAACAACAGCGGTGAGAGTGGGCATCCCTGTCATGTTCCTGATCTCAGGGAAAAAGCTCTCAGTTTTTCCCCATTGAGGATGATGTTAGCTGTGGGCTTTTCATAAATGGCCTTTATGATCTTTAAGTATGTTCCTTCTATCCCGACTTTCTCAAGGGTTTTTATTAAGAAAGGTGCTGGATTTTGTCAAAGGCCTTTTCTGCATCGATTGACAGGATCATATGGTTCTTCTCTTTTTTTTTATTGATGTGATGTATCACGTTGATCGATTTGCGAATATTGAACCAGCCCTGTATCCCAGGAATGAATCCCACTTGATCATAGTGAATAATTCTTTTTATATGCTGTTGAATTCGATTTGCTAGTATCTTATTGAGAATTTTTGCATCCATATTCATCAGGGATATTGGCCTGTAGTTCTCTTTTTTTACTGGGTCTCTGTCTGGTTTAGGAATCAAAGTAATACTGGCTTCATAGAATGAGTCTGGAAGTTTTCCTTCCCTTTCTATTTCTTGGAATAGCTTGAGAAGGATAGGTATTATCTCTGCTTTAAACGTCTGGTAGAACTCCCCTGGGAAGCCATCTGGTGCTGGACTCCTATTTGTTGGGAGATTTTTGATAACCAATTCAATTTCTTCGCTGGTTATGGGTCTGTTCAAGCTTTCTATTTCCTCCTGATTGAGTTTTGGAAGAGTGTGGGTGTTTAGGAATTTGTCCATTTCTTCCAGGTTGTCCAATTTGTTGGCATATAATTTTTCATAGTATTCCCTGATAATTGTTTGTATCTCTGAGGGATTGGTTGTAATAATCCCATTTTCATTCATGATTTTATCTATTTGGGTCATCTCCCTTTTCTTTTTGAGAAGCCTGGCTAGAGGTTTGTCAATTTTGTTTATTTTTTCAAAAAACCAACTCTTGGTTTCGTTGATCTGCTCTACCGTTTTTTTAGATTCTATATTGTTTATTTCTGCTCTGATCTTTATTATTTCTCTTCTTCTGCTGGGTTTAGGCTGCCTTTGCTGTTCTGCTTCTATTTCCTTTAGGTGTGCTGTTAGATTTTGTATTTGGGATTTTTCTTGTTTCTTGAGATAGGCCTGGATTGCAATGTATTTTCCTCTCAGGACTGCCTTCTCTGCGTCCCAAAGCATTTGGATTGTTGTATTTTCATTTTTGTTTGTTTCCATATATTTTTAAATTTCTTCTCTAATTGTCTGGTTGACCCACTCATTCGTTAGTAAGGTGTTCTTTAACCTCCATGCTTTTGGAGGTTTTCCAGACTTTTTCCTGTGGTTGATTTCAAGCTTCATAGCATTGTGGTCTGAAAGTATGCATGGTGTAATTTCAATTCTTGTGAACTTATGAAGGGCTGTTTTGTGACCCAGTATATGACCTATCTTGGAGAATGTTCCATGTGCACTTGAGAAGAAAGTATATTCTGTTGCTTTGGGATGCAGAGTTCTAAATACATCTGTCAAGTCCATCTGATCCAATGTATCATTCAGGGCCCTTGTTTCTTTATTGACCACGTGTCTAGATGATCTATCCATTTCTGTAAGTGGAGTGTTAAAGTCCCCTGCAATTACCACATTCTTATCAATAAGGTTGCTTATGTTTATGAGTAATTGTTTTATATATTTGGGGGCTCCGGTATTTGGTGCTTAGACATTTACAATTGTTAGCTCTTCCTGATGGATAGACCCTGTAATTATTATATAATGCCCTTCTTCATCTCTTGTTACAGCCTTTAATTTAAAGTCTAGTTTGTCTGATATAAGTATGGCTACTCCAGCTTTCTTTTGGCTTCCAGTAGCATGATAAATAGTTCTCCATCCCCTCACTCTCAATCTAAAGGTGTCCTCAGGTCTAAAATGAGTCTCTTGTAGACAGCAAATAGATGGGTCTTGTTTTTTTATCCATTCTGATACCCTATGCCTTTTGGTTGGCGCATTTAATCCATTTACATTCAGTGTTATTATAGAAAGATACGGGTTTAGAGTCATTGTGATGTCTGTATGTTTTATGCTTGTAGTAATGTCTCTGGTACTTTGTCTCACAGGATCCCCCTCAGGATCTCTTGTAGGGCTGGTTTAGTGGTGACAAATTCCTTCAGTTTTTGTTTGTTTGGGAAGACCTTTATCTCTCCTTCTATTCTAAATGACAGACTTGCTGGATAAAGGATTCTCGGCTGCATATTTTTTCTGTTTAGCACACTGAAGATATCGTGCCAATCCTTTCTGGCCTGCCAAGTTTCAAAAGAGAGATCAGTCACGAGTCTTATAGGTCTCCCTTTATGTGTGAGGGCACGTTTATCCCTTGCTGCTTTCAGAATTTTCTCTTTATCCTTGTATTTTGCCAGTTTCACTATGATATGTCGTGCAGAAGATTGATTCAAGTTACGTCTGAAGGGAGTTCTCTGTGCCTCTTGGATTTCAATGCCTTTTTCCTTCCCCAGTTCAGGGAAGTTCTCAGCTATTATTTCTTCAAGTACCCCTTCAGCACCTTTCCCTCTCTCTTCCTCCTCTGGGATACCAATTATGCGTATATTATTTCTTTTTAGTGTATCACTTAGTTCTCTAATTTTCCCCTCATACTCCTGGATTTTTTTATCTCTCTTTCTCTCAGCTTCCTCTTTTTCCATAACTTTATCTTCTAGTTCACCTATTCTCTCCTCTGCCTCTTCAATCCGAGCCATCGTGGTTTCCATTTTGTTTTGCATTTCGTTTAAAGCGCTTTTCAGCTCCTCGTGACTGTTCCTTAGTCCCTTGATCTCTGTAGCAAGAGATTCTCTGCTGTCCTCTATACTGTTTTCAAGCCCAGGGATTAATTTTATGACTATTATTCTAAATTCACTTTCTGTTATATTATTTAAATCCTTTTTGATCAGTTCATTAGCTGTTGTTATTTCCTGGAGATTCTTCTGAGGGGAATTCTTCCGTTTGGCCATTTTGGATAGTCCCTGGAGTGGTGAGGACCTGCAGGGCACTTCCCCTGTGCTGTGGTGTATAACTGGAGTTGGTGGGCGGGGCCGCAGTCCGACCTGATGTCTGCCCCCAGCCCACCGCTGGGGCCACAGTCAGACTGGTGTGTGCCTTCTCTTCCCCTCTCCTAGGGGCTGGATTCACTGTGGGGTGGCGTGGCCTGTCTGGGCTACATGCACACTGCCAGGCTTGTGGTGCTGGGGATCTGGCGTATTAGCTGGGGTGGGTAGGCAAGGTGCACGGGGGCAGGAGGGGCAGGCTTAGCTCGCTTCTCCTTAGGTGATCCACTTCAGGAGGGGCCCTGTGGCAGCGGGAGGGGGTCAGATCCGCTGCCAGAGGTTTGGCTCCGCAGAAGCACAGAGTTGGGTGTTTGCGAGGAGCGAGCAAGTTCCCTGGCAGGAACTGGTTCCTTTTGGGATTTTGGCTGGGGGATGGGCGGGGGAGATGGCGCTGGCTAGCGCCTTTGTTCCCCACCAAACTGAGCTCTGTCATCCCGGGGCTCAGCAGCTCTCCCTCCCTTTGTCCTCCAGCCTTCCTGCTTTCTGAGCAGAGCTGTTAACTTATGGCCTCCCAGACGCTAAGTCGCGCTTGCTGTCGGAACACAGTCCGTCAGGCCCCTCTGCTTTTGCCAGCCAGACTCGGGGGCTCTGCTTGGCCGGCGAGCCGCCCCTCCACCCCGGCTCCCTCCCACCAGTCCGTGGAGCGCGCACTGCCTCGCCGCCCTTCCTACCCTCTTCCGTGGGCCTCTCGTCTGTGCTTGGCTCCGGAGACTCCGTTCTGCTAATCCTCTGGAGGTTTTCTGGGTTAGTTAGGCAGGTGTAGGTGGAATCTAAGTGATCAGCAGGACTCACGGTGAGCCCAGCATCCTCCTACGCTGCCATCTTCCTGTGTGCTCTTCAAGAAATCTCTTTTCCTAGTGTAAAGGATGGGAGGGGGCTATCACTAGTTGAGGTGGGTCACATTTCTTTTTTTTTTTTAATTTTTTTTTTAACATTTATTTTTGAGACAGAGAGAGATAGAGCATGAACGGGGGAGGGTCAGAGAGAGAGGGAGACACAGAATCCGAAACAGGCTCCAGGCTCTGAGCTGTCAGCCCAGAGCCTGACGCGGGGCTCGAACCCACGAACTGTGAGATCGTGACCTGAGCTGAAGTCGGACGCTTAGCCGACTGAGCCACCCAGGTGCCCCGAGGTGGGTCACATTTCTAATGTAGCACCTTTTCTCTTGGAGGCTCTTAGGATTGTCTGATGTAGCAAAATAAAATACAGGACACCGAGTGAAATCTATACTTCAGATAAACAACAAACAATTAGAAAAAACAGACACACACACAAACAACAAATAATTTGTTGATGTAAGTATTCCCCACAGGTTGCATGGGCATCCTATATTTTGTCTGGCAATCCTAACCCTTCTACCTCTCCTTTTGAGATCCTGGAACCGTGTGGCTTTCTTTGGACATTTTACCAGACATTTTGGTGGTTGTCTCTCTGTGTTGGTTGGTGGTTGACATATCTGTGTCAGAAAATCAGCAACAACAATCCTGAATCACAGAGTTCATCCGTCATGACAAGAAAAAGCAGAATCTTCTAAAACTGAACTCTGGAGTGTGGGTTATGATGAGGCTGCTCTGTGTAGCCAGTGAGGAGAGGCTGGCTGGAGGGCTTCTACCTGGCTCAGGTCTTAAGCATCATCATAATCCTTAGCACTTAAATAGGCAGCTCAGAATAGACCAGCCTTTGTGGCTGAAGCCAGGCCAAGGGAACACTTGATAAATAGTGCTACTTATTAATATTTGTCCCCATTTCACCTGGGTCTGCTGATCACTGGAACCATCTGTTCCAATTCTACTCTGTGAGAAGCCTTGATGGAAATGCCCATTCATCTGGGACTTCTGGGGAGTAGGACTGATGGCAATTAGTTGACAATATTTATTTGGGAAACTGCATTACTTTGTGATAAGTATAGAACAATGAGTAAATCACCCCTCCCTGACTTCTCATTAATAATTACAGCCATAGAGACATGTGGAAATTGCTCTGGTATCTTCCTGAAGTCTCTAGGAAGTTATTTCTCCTTGACAGCTGGAGTATGTTTTGGAGACTAGGCCACCTCGATGGTGGCTGTTACTCTTCATCTTTCCAGTAGGAACATGACAGTCTGGATCTTCCTTAGGGACCTTAAGTGGCCACCTGCCTTCCTTTCTCTCTCCTGACTTAGTGGGGAAGCTAGAATTATTAATAAAAACTCATTGACCGAAGCACGCAAAAATCTGTAATAAAATTTTACGTTTGTAGAGGTCCTTGCAAGACTGCTTCACGCATTTTATCCTTTCGTGGATTCATAGCAATCAGTGAAATCCCCTTTTCACAAGAAACCAAAGTGTTAGGATTTTCTTAAGGTAGTTAAACTGGGATTAGAATCCAGGACACCTAACCATTAGGCCACATTCTGTCTGGTAGCTCTGATCTTCTTTTGTGGCCACCTTCTAGGAGAGGAAAGTTCATTTCATCTGCACTGGAAGAACAATTGCATGGTACCAGAGAAGGTGTCATTCTTATTTGGCCCAAAATTTCAATTAAGGCATCATGGAAATTAGCAAATATTATCTACCCTTCCCCAACCAGTTATTAAATAATTACAAGCAGGCCATTGCTAACCCTTCAAGGCAGGGCTGCTTTCCTCGGTCAGTGTATATATTTTCTAAACTGCTTTCTCTACTACACCTGTGCTGTCTGATTATGGGAACACTACGCATGTGCATCTATAGAGCACTGGGTGGCTCAGTCGGTTAAGTGGCTGACTCTTGATTTCGGCTCAGGTCATGATCTCAGGGTTCGTGAGATCAAGCCCCACATGCTGATAGCTCAGAGCCTGCTTGGGATTCCTTGTCTCCCTCAAAATAAATAAATAAACTTAAAAAAAAGGTGGCTTGTCCAAACTGAGGTGTGCTGCATATGTAAAATACACACCAGATTTTCAAAGACTTAATATGAAAAAAAGAATGTAAAATGTCTTATTAATAACTTTTAAAATATTGATTGCATGTTGAAATGGTAATATTTTGATGTGCTTGGTTGAATAATATATGTTATTAAGATTAAATTCACCCTTTAATTTTTGCTTTTGTTGTTTTGGTTACTAGAAAATGTAAAATTATACATATATATATATGTGTATATATATATATATATATCACATTATATGCCTAATGAACAGCATTGTCAGACTATAACCTCCTTGAGGACAGGAACCATGTTTCCTCAGTAACTAGCAATGTTTGCTACATAGTAAGTACTTCAATAAATATGTGTAGACTGAATGTGTGGAAGAAGGGAGGAGAGCTATATAGAGAATAATTAAGTGGTATCTTGTAATCCATAGAGGTGTATAACCATTAGAAAGTTGGAAGGGACTGTAGAAGTCTTATGTGTAGGCCAAGTGCTCTGCCAGTGATGGAACACTGTCTTTAGGTGGCCTGGTGGATAGAATCCTGCCTCTGTAGGGAAACATTTAGTGATTGGGAATACAGTGCCTCAGAAGGGCATCTGCCCCTGGCTGGCTTCATTTGCTTGAATAATCCTTAATGCATACTTGGGTGCATGTGAATGTGCGTGCCAACACACACACACACACACACACACACACACACACACACGTGTGTCCACACACACAGACACACACATACCAGCAGCTGCCTGCTTGCTGGTGAGGAGTCACTCCAGGTTCTACCTTTCTCCCTCTCTCCTGTTGGCTCTGCTTTTAGCCTCCTTCCAGGATCCTACCTCTTTGTCCAGCTTCCATTGGTTTGGTGATGTATTTGCATGGCCTTTTGGGGTTTTGTATTCATTCTTTCCCAGAGCACTACTGTCCACTTTATGGCTTCCTCAGCTTCACATATCCCAACTTCCAAATAAAAGAAGGGCATAGCTTCACCCTCAGAGCAAGCTTTGTGGGTAAAGACCACTGGCTTGAGACACTACCCAGAGTTTATCCTGCCCCTGGCAGGGGACTTGGGATGGGAGCAGCACACCCTTTTATTGTGGGATGGCATTTATCCATGGGAAATCTTCCCTCTTATGGAACTGAATCTGTCTCTCGGAAACTTTCACCCATTAGTCTGTCTTCCTCTACCTCCTCCTCCCTCTCTTTATCATTTAATAGAAATAGCTAATATTTATAGAAAAATTCCATGAGCCATTGGCATCTAAGCCTTTCACACCCCTTATCTTATTGAACTCTCACAACAACCCTGTGAGGCAGGTAATACTAAGGTTTAGAGAAGTTAAATTACCTGCCAAAGGTCATGCAGAAAGAATGGCAGAATCAGGATGTGACCCAAATTCAGTCAGTTCCAAAGCCTAAGCTACTAGCCATGTTGCTATACTGTTTTGCAATCAGTTAATTCTACATTCTGAACGTTACAGTCTCTTCCTGCTTTCACATGTCAATCTTTCAAGAGTTTGAGGACCGCACACTGCTCTTTCCTGACCCAAATACTAGTTGTAATTCTTTTTTTTTTTTTTCCCAGAGTGGTCACTTTTATTTTCTTCCACCTTTCCTCCTCTAGTTCTGGCTACCTGTCCTGTTCCTCAAACCTAGCTTGGTATTGGTCACAGAACCATTTAAGAATTAGAAGAAGTGTTGGTGTAGGAAAAAATAACAACATACAGCTCTTTTTTAAAAAAAGAATTTTTAGGGGCACCTGGGTGGCTCAGTCGGTTAAACATCCGACTTCGGCTCAGGTCACGATCTCGCAGTCTGTGGGTTCGAGCCCCGCGTCAGGCTCTGGGCTGATAGCCCAGAGCCTGGAGCCTGCTTCCGATTCTGTGTCTCCCTCTCTCTCTGCCCCTCCCCCGTTCATGCTCTGTCTCTCTCTGTCTCAAAAATAAATAAACGTTAAAAAAAATTAAAAAAAATAAAAATAAAAAAAGAATTTTTACATCTACTGTATCTTAACTTGAGTTTCACAACAACCTTGAGAGGTAGTCTTAATATTTTTGTATATACTGTGATAATAGCAGACAAGAAATTAAATGATTTATTCAAGGTTATACATGTGATGAGCAAAAGAATTAGAAATTTAAACCTAGACCTTCCTATGCAGAGTCTATCTTTTCCCCACTTTAAGTGCACCAATAAATGATGTTGGAGTCTTTATGCATATTGACATATTAGCCCCCTAGGGCCCTGGTTTCATAGGTTCCTGCATCAGAGCTCCTTGGAAAGTCTACGAGACAACTTTGAAAGCCAGATTCATTCTTTCAGAAATATTACAAAGACATTGCCATTTATTTATAAATATGCAAGTTTTTTTTATTGAACTGTAATTAATATATAATATTAGTTTCAGGTACAGCATATTGATTTGGCAATTCTATACATAACTCAATCCTCACCACAATAAATGGTGCTACCAACTGTCACCATACAACATTATTACAATATTATTGACTATATTCCCAATGTTGTACTTTTCATCTCTGTGACTTATTTTATAACTGGCATTTTGTACCTCTTAATCTCCTTTATATATTTTGCTTATGCTGCTACCTGCCTCCTCTCTAGCAACCACCAGTTTGTTCTCTGTTTTTAATTAAGGGTTATTATTGGGGTGCCTAGGTGGCTCAGTCGGTTGAGCGTCCGACTTTGGCTCAGGTCATGATCTCGGAGTTCGTGAGTTCGAGCGCCGTGTTGGGCTCTGTGCTGACAGCTCAGAGCCTGGAGCCTACTTCAGATTCTGTGTCTCCCTCTCTCTACCCCTTCTACACTCATGCTCTGTCTCTCTCTGTCTCTCAAAGATGAATAAATGTTAAAAAAATTAAAGAAAAAAAAGAGTTATTATTCACTAGAGCCAAGATGTAGAATCAACCCAAGTGTTCATCAATAGATGAAAGGAAAAAGAAGATGTGTATGTATACAATGGAATATTACTCAGCCATAAGAAGAATGAGATCTTGCCATTTGCAACAACATGGATGGCCCTAGAGCATATTATGCTAAATGAAATCATCAGACAGAGAAAGACAAATACCATATGATTTCATTTGGATGTGAAATCTCAAAAAATGAAACAAACGAACAAGTGAGACAAAACACTCTTAAATAAAGATGTGTTTTTGAAAGAGTATTTGCATCTTTTCAGAAAGGCTTAATTTTGGTTGAGAAAAGAGACCAGAGACTGAAGGAAACCATTACAAACACCTTGGTGGGCCAAAATTTACAGCCATGCAGACTCCTGGTAGAGCACTTTGTCCCCAGTGTGCAGTAGGCCTTCAGTAAGTGTTCAGTAGAGTGAGTATGTTTGCATGGCTGTACAAAGGTGAAATAGAGCAGACTGACCTTCTTTCTCCATGTAAGGAGCAATCAGAGCCTAGTAAGCTGAGGTCACTTTTCAATATTTAGGAATATTGAATATTTGATGGCATAGCTGAGGCTAGAGCTCAAATATAGTTATCTGAGCCTGCCCTGGCTTTGGTCACCACCTTATACCCCTGGTAGAGTGCTTTAGAAAGGTCCTTTGGAAGGGTTTGTAAATAGGTGCCCTGGTGACCAGCTTCCAAGCTGAGTAGACACAACGGGGGTGGTGGTAGTATGGAGAAGGTGTAGTCAGTACACTTGACCAAGGCTTCCGCTAACACTGCTGCCCTAGTTTTCCCTGGGAAAGGACTGGGGCATGTCCGGTGGCTAACAGGTTTCAAATGGAAATGAAACATTTCCATTAAAGGTTCCTATAACATTGCCACTGAATTACATTGTAGGCCCATCTACTAAGTGTTCGGATCTGTCTTTAACAGCTCTCTGTCTTTAACCCCTCTCTGCCACTAGAGTCACAGTGCAGTTAAATTAAGTAGCATCGTCTTGGCTATCACATGAGTTTTCACAACTTACCTGCCTCTTTTGCCTCCACCAATTTGCTGGGAAATAGTAGCACCATTTTTTTTTCCTGAATGGCAACATAAATGCAGGTTGCTCTGCTTTTACACCCAGCTTGGTAATAACACGTGTATACTAATAAAAATAATAATGCTTTGTAGCTATAATCATTATCATATTTCATTCACACACAAACCCTGGGAAGTACGTATTATTACTGTTCTACAGATGAAGAGGAGAATTGAATCTCAGAAAACGTAAATGTCTTATTCAAAATTACGTAGCTGGTAGTGAAGAGGCTGGGACCCAAAACTAGGTGTTTCAGCCTCAAAGCTGGTTGCTAGTACAGGACAGCCCCTTGCACGGCCTCCCAGCCTTTTCTCTGGCT
Organism: Panthera uncia; assembly: GCF_023721935.1. Taxonomy (NCBI): domain Eukaryota; kingdom Metazoa; phylum Chordata; class Mammalia; order Carnivora; family Felidae; genus Panthera; species Panthera uncia. The sequence goes on from NC_064810.1 coordinate 127,691,316, forward strand.
GTTCTTCCAGAATCATCCTAATCTGCTCCTTCACATTCCTGTGGAACTGGTTGCTGCGAACACTGTTCTGCTTCTCAAATTGCTACTTTGTGTTTCATTCAGAAACCTCATTTAGCTCTTTGCTTCCCTGGACAGTGACTCCTCATCTTTAGAACCCAGGTAAACTATTACCTCTGTGGTGAGATATTCCTAGAACCTCTCATCTTTATTAGAAAAGACTTGTTTGGGGCGCCTGGGTGGCTCAGTTGGTTAAGCGTCCAACTTAGGCTTGGGTCATGATCTTGCGGTTCATGAGTTCGAGCCTGTGTCGGGCTCTGTGCTGACAGCTCAGAGCCTGGAGCCTGCTTCGGATTCTGTGTCTCCCTCTCTCTCTGCCCCTCCCCCACCTGTGCTCTGTCTCTCTCTGTCTATCAAAAATAAATAAAATATAAAAAAAATATTTAAAAGACTTGTTCTAATGAATGGCATTTATCTATTTTCCCATCTGACTCTCCACTAGGGTGTGAGCAGATTGAGGGCAGGGCCTGATGCTGTTTGCTTCTGTTTTGCCAGGACCTATTTCAGTGTCCAGAACCAAATAGAAATTTAATAAATGCCTTTTGAGGGGCACCTGGGTGGCTCAGTCGGTTGAGTGCCCAACTTTGGCTCAGGTCATGATCTCACAGTGTGAGTTAGAGCCCTGTGTCAGGCTCTGTGCTGACAGCTCAGAGCCTGGAGCCTGCTTCATATTCTGGTCTCCTTCTCTCTCTGCCCCTCCCCTGCTTGAGCTCTGTCCCCCCCCCCCCACCCCCCCCCAAAAAAACATTAAAATTTTTTTGAAAAAATAAATGCCTTTTGAAATGAAAGGCCCACATGTACTTCTAATGGTTAAATGTAATCCAATTTCATTTGATTTATGAATGTGTCATTCCTTTCCTTTCTGTGGACTGACACATTCTTGCAGAGGATGAGCTGCCCATGCAGTGAGGGGTGAGGCATTCTGTGTGAGTGATTGAGCAGCATTCCAGTAGATCATGAAGGCACATTTTAATTGTCAGAATGAGATTCCTCCTCTTCAATGACTAAGATTATTGGTCTTTATTGTTACTCCCTACCCTTCAGTCTTCAGTTGATAACTCCTAAGGAGCATGTTTTTCTGTAAAATTTGTCTTAACAATTACTGTGTGCAGGGTCCAATTTAAAGCCCTTATTACTTAGAGAAATTTGAAAAATGACTTGTTTTTGGCTCAAGAATGCTGGACACTTTGCAGTTTTCTCATCTCTTTGGAGTAAAGCTAAAAACAATTTATTTTCTCAGGAACAACAATTTCCCTGTCATTGTGAATCCCACACTTTGTCCTTCTCATTGAAGATAATGGTCTGAGACGACACTACTTTTCCTAAATGAGGATAAGAGAATTGTAGGCAGGCTGCCATTGTGTTACTGCAGCTTTGTTTGCCTGGAGCCTCAGCTTTGTCTTCCTTCATATGTAGTTACAAACTTTTCCCCTGTTTTCAGTTAAAGGAGTATCTTTTAGACAGCTACCTGTTAAGAATGAGACTTCAATATCATGAAGCAAGTATCAGCGTTGGTATTTGTGGTAGACATCATGAGGTATTTCTCTTAGTCCTTGCTAACAGAACCCCCAATTAATTCCCAGCAGCAATATACCCAGCCCTAACAGAACACTTGTGATTAGCTTATCATGGCTTTCTGGAGCTCCTTGACTAGATAATTCCTTTCTCTGCCTCTCTGGAAGCCAAGGGTAGAACTTTGAGTGTCAGTGAGCTGAAAGGAAGGTTCTCTAACTTGGCTACTCCTACCCCCCTCGCTTCTTGCCTTAGAACATTGAAATGACAAGGCTAAGGTAAATAAGCAAATCCTTACGGTGGTGGAGGGAAGGACAGCGATCACTGGATTCCTGGGGACACATTTGAGCTGTTGCACCAGCCCTGGACCCCTACCTCTGGGTTTGTTAAGTAAACCAGAAATGTCCTTAAAGCTTAGGGCACTGTCTCCTAGACTTTTTATCACGTGTAGTCTTTGGCCAGTGATGGATATACTACAGTGAGTATCATACTTTCACATCTACAGCAGTCAGGACCCTCCCCCGATGCACAGACCTGTCTGTGAGATTCTGAGCTACTCCTCGGAAATATATTGCTTTTTCCCTCTGGTTAAGCATCAGCTACCCATTTCTTCATAAATTCAGCTTGAGTTAATTTGCATTTAGCTCATGTTATTTTCTCTGCCATCTAGGTTCTTCTCAGCATTTGTCCTAATATTTCCAGGCAACAGTAGGCAGTAGGTGAACCAACTCCTATCCCAGCAATTATAATGAATACTTTGCTTTACTCTTTTGATTATATAACTGTCTCTTGGGTCTAGACCTGTACTCTCCAGTAGAAATAAATGAGAGGCTCATGTGTAATTTCAAATCTTCTAAAAGGAAAAAGTACATGCCTATTATAAAACAATAGTATCTTATGCAATGCAGTGGTTAGAATGAAATGTAATCCTACCAAAACACTGAAGTGTGTTTGATAGAAAAAAAATTTTTTTGCATTGCTTTAGTTTTAAAATTTAAATGAGTTAAAATTTATTTATTACCCTGGCCTTATGTGACTGCTCTATTGGATAGTTCAGGCCTATGCTCTAAACCCCTTGAGTCCAGAAACTGTGTCCTATGCAGGTCTCCTCTTAGTTATTGCTTCTTCCTGGAACCCTTCCTGGGTCCCCCAAGGCTGGGTTAGTTCCCGTTTCATGTGCTCCTACAGTCCTCTGTGCTGACTTGGCAGTGTATTGCAATTACTTATTTACTTGTCTATAGGTTCCTTATAGGCTAGGACTGTTTCTAGTTCACTCTTACATGTCCTGTGCTTAGTAAAGGGCCAGGCATATTGTAGCATTTATTAAGTATGTGTTGTTTTTCTTATGAGTTGTAAGATTCATCAAAAATGTTGTTTTTGAAGCTTTTATCAGAATAAGAGTTCTTGAGGGTAGGGATCATGACTTACTCATCTCTGTACCCTCTTCACCTAGTGTAATGCTTAGCACATAGTAGGCACTTCATAAGTGTTTGTTGAATGACTACTGAACTCTGCCACAACCTTAGGCTTTGCAGCCCTTCTGTCTTTATTCCTGATGCTGGCTGATTTTATATGCAGCCTCAGCTTTTCCCTCAGTCTTTGATACTTAGACTCACCTTCGGAAGACCTGTGTCTGATTCTCTGAGCTCGACTCTACCCTGCTTCCTCAGCCTGGCTGGTGCTAGGCCTGCCTTGGGCTTATCAGGGTCCCTCTGCCTTCCTCTGTAACTGGCTGTATGACCAGAGGCAATGGCCCCATTGGCTTTCTGAGCCCAGCACTCCCTTTGGAGTGCTTCATCTTGGATTATGCTTTACTTTGATTTGCATGGTTCTGGTCACCTGGTGTAGGCTGATTTCTGGTCTACAACCATGCTTGCATAGTCTTGGGATTTCCTCTTCTGCCCAGGAGACTAGATTTCCTCCCAAGTCGACCTCAAATTAGCTGTTTGGGTTTGCAGTGATAGAGAACACTTCCAAGGGGTGACATTCCCTTGCAGTAACCCTAGATATGAATAGTTATTTAGACAACATTCCAGCAGATGGCAATAAAGTGTTTTGAGCAAGGGATGCCATTTTCTGGTTCACACAAAGCCCCCAAATAGACTGGTATCTGAGCTGCCAGTGGGGTGTGCCTGCAAATCTAGTGGGAGAGTCTAGTTGCAGTTTCTTGCCCCTCTCCTCTTACCCTTATCCTTATAGTCAATCTTAACCTGGCTAGGTGTAGAGAAGCCATGCTAAGTAGGAAAACCTCATGCTTGGGGAATGGGACACCCTTCTTTACAACTTTGTCCTGTTGCAGGCATCATAGGGTGCAGCTACGTGAACCACCCCTGAGCCTTGCCTCAGTCCTTGCACTCTGGCCTCATTCCCTTGTTTTTTTGTAATTGATCTGTAGATAAGATCTGTACTGTATTATGAGTCTGCTTAAGGATCCTTGGATGGCACTCCAGTTTCTTTTTGGGCACCAATGGAACATGGCCCTGGGGATTGGAGCCGTGGCCTTGGAACCTTGGAGGAATATTTTATGCAGGATTTTTGTTTTTAATTTAAAGAGAAAGCCATTTAAGACCATTAAAGGAAAGGACAAAGAAACACAAGGGAACTATTTAGTGGTTCTAAGAGAAGTAAAGTGCTAAAATGCTTATGATGTTAATTTTCCTTTTAGTCCCAGTTTTCTGGATTGGTGGAATCATATCTAACCATATCTAAGAGGTTTTTCTTTTCAATGTTTATTTATTTTTGAGAGAGAATGAGTGAGAGAGAGAGAGAGAGAGAGAGAGAGAGAGAGAATCCAAAGCAGGCTCCATGCTGACAGCAGAGAGCCTGATGAGGGGTCCCAAACTGATGGACCATGAGATCATGAGCCAAAGTCAGATGCTTAACTGACTGAGCTACCCAGGAGCCCCTAACTGTGAGAGTTTTATAACCCTATGAGCATCTCTGTGTGTGAGCCCTCCAGTTATTGACTTTGTCATGTTGCATTTCAGCTTTTGGGAAGGAGAATCCATAACCATACCCCTGCAGGGCTAAATTCCATCCCCTCAAACCAGTAGATTCCAAGGAAGAACACATCACAACATGTAGCACTCACTCAGTTCTGTCATTTCAGAGCCAAATTTATCCCTGAGAATCCCATTGTCATTCAATTTTCCTGAAGATATATTCCTGCTTAGGAGAGCAGAACCAGTCATTCTCTTGTTTGGTTCTTCCAGGGTTGGGCTATTCCTTGGAATATTTCAGATTATTTCTTGGTGGTTTGTGAGCCAACCTGGTATCAGGAGTAAGGGGTTGCCACCCACTGCTTAAAAAAGTGTTCGCTGACCTGGCACAGTGGAGATTTGCTCAACTTTCTTTCCTGAGGCTATGTAACAGATATCCCTAAGATTAAAGGGAAATTTTCGCATTCTGAGATATTGCTGGGGATACTAAATAGAACTGGATTGGGGGAAAACGGAGTTCTAAGCTTGGTCCTGCATTTTCAAGTAGTTTTGTGCTTTGGGAAGCATCCTTTCTGGATATTATTACTCTACATCAAATGCAAGATTTGGAAGAGGGGAAGTTTCCAGAACTCTCTAACTTTGGGTGCTGTTTGTCTTGGCAGGCATTTCCAATGCAAATACTGAATTTATAAGAGCAAGAATTCCAAATGCTTGGCACTTTGCTGCCACATTACTCATAATCAATCCCCCTATTCTTTCCTATTGAGCCTGAGTGTGGTCTCAGAATCCTTCTCAACACAGTGCCCCAGGAGGGGCCTTCAGGATGGAACCTTCTTGCCATCTCAGACTGAGTTCAGAGCTCCACATCTCTCATCATGTTGGAGTTTCTGTTAACTGCTTCTAAAGCTAGTTAATTGTTCATGATGACAGGTATCTTAACAGACTCACTAGGATCAACTCCCATTTCCAGTTTTTGGCATACATCAAAGAAAGGGTGCCTGAATGTGAAAACACATGAAATGAAATAAACAGCAGCAGTAAAGACAGAGGCTGTATCAATATCAATGAATGACATTTGATTTGTGCTATATTAAGTAGGAGAGATAGAGAATTAAACAAAAAAAATGATTCTAAATCTAGTTTGGCAAAACATCCTCACATCTCAGAATAAGGAGGAAGATCCCTTGGGTTAATAATGTGTTAACAATTCTGTGTTGCTGATTTGACCACTGAAGACTTTATCTTTGTCTTGCTGTAATTTCATGGACAGTGTAGCCCATAGTCTATGTTCCCCAAGGACAAGAACCACATATTCAACGTCTTAACATTCTATATACTTTTATGTGAATCCCTTGAGTCTTATTTAGATGCAATATTGTATAGTTTGGCCAGAACTTATTTCATGTTATTAGTTTTAACTAGTGGTTCTCAGACTTTATGGGTAATAGTATATACTAGGGAGATTACCAAAAAATTCAATTTCTTGGGCCCTGTCTCCAGAGAGTCTGACTTAATCAATCTGAGGTAGTGCTCAGTAATGTGATTTTTTACCAAGTCCAAGAAGGTCCTTAGATCACAATTTGTAAAATAGTTATCAATATATGGTGAAGTCGTTCTTTCCTGAGCTTGAAACCAGACATTGATGGCTTCCATTCTTCATGTAAGTGAACCTCATGGTGCCATAATTTAATTCTGTGGTCCTCAGTTTGCATCGTATCTTAAGGAATAAATTCAAGAAACTACAGAGAGAATAGCAGTAGTTTTTGAGTATGAAAAACCCTAATGACAAAATATCATATATCCATGTGATAATATTGAACTTTTGGTACATACTGATGGAAAACCTATGCAATCATGAGAAAATGCTATGAGTTAATTAACACCCTAAAGGCACTTATGTTTCATCAATAGCATCTACGCACAATCTAAAGTATTGATGTACATATGAGTGAAGAATACCGTTTATTTAATCTATGTACGATGGATTGGGAAACCCCGTGAATGAATTCCATCAACTGAACCATGTGTCTCACTTCCTGCCCTAAGGGCTCTTGACATAGAAATTTGAATCATTTGGAGTAGGGAAAGGCCTAGGAAGACTTGATTTTGAATCCCACAAAGAGTACACACTGGCTGAGCTATGTAGCTACTTAATCCATATGTCTTAGTTTCTTCATCTGTAAAATGATGTTGGCTAATATATTCCTAATGGATTTCATGTAAAGATTAAATTACATAATATATGCATAGTTCTGGCCTGAACTAGACAACCAGTGTTAGTTTTCTTTCTTTCTTTACAAGAATTAGTGAAGGGACTCTTGATAGCCACAGGAGAATCTGAAGCTTCATGCTTTCCCCTTTGATTCACCTGGAATGTCCTGAGGCCTTCCTTCTCTCCATGGGATAATGTGGGGGACTTTCCAGATGGGTCTATGCTGATACTTCTTTTGCAGCTCTCAGTTGACCAAGAGTCTATATACCACAGTAATCCCAGGAAAATAAGGTGCAGAATTAGAGTGGGCTCCAGCAAAGTTACTAGTATCTGACATTATTTTTCTTCATTAAAAAGATTCTCAGCACTCAAGGAATGGTACAGAACAAACAACAACCCCATCCCCTTTCATTTGGAGAGGAACACAAGGAGCATCACCCATAATTAGTGTGTTTTTGTTCTTAATGTTCCCAAGTCAAGTCTACAGATGGAGCCAAGGTTATTACATCCACTTGGAACATTCTTTTTTGCCCCTCGTCAGGAGATAGCAGGAGGAAGATTGTGTTTCTCTCTTCTTCTGCAACTATTCTAAAATTTGACACTGAAAACACTCAGGCTCGAGGTTTAATTTGAATATCTATGGTATAAAATTACCAGTGTTCACATCCCCTAGCATTTTCCTGACAAATTAATTGCCAATACAATTTTCAGCAGCGGGTGTATGTGGAGGGTGGTGGGGTTGCGGGTTCAGTTTACGGGAGGTAATTACGGGTGCCCTTGGCCAGGAAAGAGCGGAGATGATATTATGGGAGCCAATGTTTTGGGTAAGCAGCACCTGCTCCTTTGCCTGCTCCAAAGACTGTGGATCTGGGGAACACATATAATTTGGGGGATTTAGAGTGTCACACCTTTAGTACATGTAATTTAATTTCTTAAACATAGTGTGATCTGTGACTGCCATGGGCTCTCTGAAATCACCCTGGGTGTCACCGTTACCTGGTTCTTAGATATTTGGTCCATTTTTTTCCCCCCCAGCATTTCAAGTTTTCAGAACAGCAGAGTAAAGAAGGCAAAGAGCAAAACGCTTAAGGCAGAGATTAAATAGGCTAAAAAGAGATTCTTTGTTTCAGCTGATCTTGAATTTTGGGGTACTTTTGTTGACATATCTCCACTGATGGAGGTGGGAAAACATTGTGTTGGGATGAAGCATCTGACCTTTTAAGATGAGTCTCTGCTCATTTCAAAGTCTTCATCGAAAAACCATTTCCCTGAAATGTACATCTTTAGATGAGATGTCTAAGTTCCTTTTTCAGCCTAAGCCTCTCTCAACATTTGTAATTCTTCGGTGTCAGAGGCATTTGCTGCTGGAGTTGTTTTCATTTTCATTGTGTTTAACCTTAACAACAACAACGACAACAAAAACAAGCAAACAAATAAAAGCCAACAAAAATCCCAAGTTGGGGTGAGGAAAGGGTGGAGCTGGTAAAGACCAGAAGAGATATAAACTCTTAAACATCCTCCTAAAATATTTTCAAGTGTTTAAAATATTAGCACATATATAGAAAGTAATAGAGATTTTTTTCATCTTGAAGATATTTTTGGAAATAAAGCATTGTAACATTGTGTGACAAAAAAACACCAGCAACAACAAAATAACAAAAACCAGAGAAGTGTGTACATTTGATTCCATTAAGTCTTGTTCTCAATTTTTCTCTGTGATGTCAGTTGCTTTTAAAAATATTAAAGATCCAATGAGGATGAGATAATATTCCTGGCGTTCTAATTCCTAGAATAATGGAATTGGAGGGAAAGGAATGAGGCTGTTTGTTGGCCAAGGTTGGTGGACAAGGGTTTCACTTGCCTTGATGACTTTGGATCTCATCACCCAAATATCCTGGTTCCCAGACTTCTGCCATGGTTCCTGGGAGACAAGCTCACTCTTTCAGAACTGTTACCAGGGTAATCATAGTCCAAAGATCCTAGAGTTTGGCAGGGCCATCTATACTAATCTTTCATTTCACAGAGGCCCACTTATGGCCAAGGGACTTATCAAAGATTGTCAAGCAAGTTAGTAATAGAGCTAGGGCTAGAACCTAGACTTGAATGTGCTTAAAGCAGCAATAAGCACGTGTTATGAGGCCGTAATCAGTTACTTTACATGGAGCTGGGCCTTGAATTCTTAATTTGAAAATCCACTTTACTCAACATAATTTGCAGATTATGATGCTCTTGATACAAATGCCATAGTGCTGACAGTCAGGTGGAGCTGGGGAAGGAGAAGAGACAGTGGATGTTTATTGAGCACCTACTATTTCAAGGCACTTACATTTTACTATTGCATGTAATTTTCACATGTCCCTAATGAAGGAGATATTATTTCTATTTTATAAATAAGAAAATCAAGGCTCTAGAAGTTGAACGTTTTGCTGAAGATCTTTCACCTGTTAGTGTAGTATTTTAACCCATAAAATATATGATTCAAAGTCCATCTATAGTCTTTCCGTTCACTAAGTTTGTTTCACCCCATTCCAACATTGTTTTTGTTATTTTTTCCTAGAACCAGGCAAATCCCAAAGAAGGCTCAAGATAATCAGCCTTATCATCTAACATAGGCATTTCAGTGCATTTACCAAGTACTCAGCTGTGTGTTGGGGAGGGGGAAAATACTAAAGTATGAAATCTTTGTGTAATGGAGAAAGGTTCTAGAGGTATGAGGGCATCAGATAAATGTGACTTTCCACTGCAATTGTAGGAAATTCAAACATTTTCCCATGGCTTGTAAGGCCCTATATTCTTAATAGTCATAGTGGGCTCTGAGAACCAGTAGTGTTAGCCTCGTCTGGTAGCTGATTAGAAATGTGGTCTCAGGCCCCAGCATAAAGCACTGAGTCAGACTCTGCATTTTAACAACATCCCCAGGCGATCTGTACTTACATTCAAGTTCTAGAAGCCTAGCCTACAACCTCTTTGATATTATGGCCCAGGCACAGTAGCCTTCTTTATGCCCATAACGTGATTATTTGGCTCCTACCTCAGGACCTTGACACTTGGGATTTCCTTTGTCTGACTGCTCTGCCCCTCCCATTTTTTTCATGGCTCTGTTAAGTCATTCAGATTTCAGCTCAAGCAATATTCTCTCAGAGAGCGGGAGAGTGCTGACTCCTATAGTACTGCATTATCTTGTTATATTGCCTCAGAGTATTTCTTATTCTCTGAAATTATATATCATTTATTTGTTCGCATGTTTATTACCAGTTTCCTCTCACTAGAATGTTAAACTCTATGAATGCAGGAATGCTTTGCCTGTCTGGTTCGCTGTTTTATTTGTAGCACCTGGAACACTGCCTAGCTCAAGTTTGAGGTTCAAAAGTGTTTTATGAATTAATAAATGAATGCTATTGGAATTCCAACATATGGATATTAAAAGCTAAGGTTATTTGCAAATGTTTATCTAACCAAACTACCAATCTCTATGACAACAACATTTTTTGTGTGTTTGCCAGTTTGAGATAAAGTTCCCTGGAGCTGCATTTCATGAATCAAGGAAAGCTGTGGTAGGAAAAAAAAAGTTCTCCTTCAACTTTTGCCAATTTACTATAAATTAATTTTGTTGGGGTGGCATTTGGGGAATTTTGACTTCTTTGCATAGGTAAGTTTTCCACTTAATCCTATATCAGCAATTCCCTTGAGAAATGTAGACGTTTACTCTTGGCACATGCAGAAAGGTGATTGGAGACCTCTTGTTATTTATAGGCACCTACAAGGAAGTGGTTTATTTCTTGGTTAAAAAACTCCAGTTTGGAGAGACTTCATGCATACTTTACGAGCTGAGTCTGCAATAATACACTGCAGATATTCCTGGAGTGAACGGCAAAGGTAATTGCTCTGCATTCTGATGAGACAGCCTGGGAAGAGCTCTCCCATCTATGATCTATCGAGGCCTCATAAACAAGAAAACGAGAAAGAAAAATTGTTTGATACTTCACATATGCCAGGTGACTTAGAAAACAAGATCTCATTTTAATTCTCGTAACAACCTTATGAGGCAGTATTACCCCATTTCACAGAGTGTGACGTGAAGGCGAAGACATTAAGACGTAATCAGAGTCATCCTGCAGGTATGTGGCATAGCTGGAACTCAAATCCATGTTCTTGCCACCATGGCACTGCCCATTCTTAGCGCAACTTCATTCTCCACCATCCAGTGTCCTTGGCAGGGTGATTCTATTGCTCCCCCTTTATATGAAAACTTTTCTTGTGAGAGTCAGACTTTCTGCTTCCTTCAATGGAGCACCATTGAAGGGCCAAGAGCATTCTAAAGCACTTCTAAGGAAAACAGAAGTGATGATATAGAATCTTTAGTCCCACACAGACCAAGGATGCTGGAGCTATTAGGTGAGGAAATCCGGAGATGAAACTTTTGTTTGCTTCACAGGAATGTGGCATTTTTAGTCAGTGGATTTAACCAGAATATAATTTATTAAAAATTTGAGAGATCAGTCATTGTGATTTCACATAGACATGTCTCTTTTTAGCCAGACAGTGATAGACATTGTCAAGGAGAGGACCCAGTTCAGACTAAATATTCATGACTTGTTTTGTCCACAAAGGAGAAAAGAATTTTGAGTGCAATCTGACATTCAGATGACTGAATCTTTCTTTCTAGTTACCTGAAGGCAGTGAGAGGAGAGGTTGCTTGGCCAGTATCCTTTCCCCATTAGATTCTACCCCAAACCCTAGCCCTCTTAAAGAGATGTTCTAGAGCCTTGATTTCCTGAGAGACTCATTTTACATATTTTCTCCTGGAAAGGAAACCCCTAACTCTAACACAATACCTATGCAAAGGACAGGATTCTCAGGTGAACCCAAAAGGGTTTGCCTGGGTTCCCAGGAGTTTCCTTTTCTATGCCTGGAGGCCATTGTGCAAAATTGAGTCTGAAATTTCATCGCTTAGTGCTTTGAAATTTCCCAAGACAGAGTTTGGGTAATTCCCAGTAGATGGCGGTCAGCAGCAACTTTCTGAAAAAGCCAGACTTCGAGCTTTTACTGAAGTACTGCAAAAAGATTTTGAGATACAGCCTTTTGGAAGACTAGAGCTTTTTTATAAGATACATTTTTGCTCATTTACTGATTCATTGCCCATTCTTTCAGAAATCAGAATGCGAAGGGCAGGAAGGAAGGTTGCTTTCCTTAGTTTATAAAGTTATTTTCTTCAGTTTTTAAAATTTTGTTAGCTTTAGTATTTTCGATGGCTCAGAGGAAAAAAGGAAACAATCAGAGAATGATTCTTCTCCATCTAGCCCCCATTTTGGTTTTTTCCTCACTGATGGGATCCAAATGTATCTCCCTCCCCTCTCTGAACACATTGTACCCTGAAGGTTTTTATTTGGATGTCCATGGCTTAGAACTCAAAGTCACCTTCTTCTTGAAACAGGTGTTTTTAGAAATGGTGTTTTTAGAAATGTTTTCTTAGCTCCTGCTGTGTCTGAAGTTCAGAGTCTCGGCACAATTTCAATAAAATCTGGGCATTGTGTATGCCATTGTTTCTATGGAAAATGAATTCTGAACTCCTCTTCTCTCAGTGGAGCTGCAGGGGCTGACACTTTTCCTGGCACCTGTAACTTGCTCATTTATTATCCTGGATTATAGAGGCGGAGCTTACCAGCCTTTACGCTCTGTTATCCTTAAACAGACAAAGGTGGGCAGTTACACTCCTGGGGACAGCCCTGAGCTTCCTCCCCATCCAGGGCTTTGGGAATCCACCGTTATCAAAGCACAGGATGTTTTCCCTGAAAGTTACATCTCCTATTGTGTTTATATCTTCTTTCAGTAGTCGAATAATCCTATTTTTGGCAGAGGCAGCCTTACAATAATTATGGAGTTTTAATCACAATGTTTATACATTATAAAGGATATCTGGGAAACATTGTGGTAGAAAAAGGATTGAAAATGCAGTTCAGGGGGTAGCAGAGTCAGAGGAAATCTTTGATGGTGGGTAATTCACTAAAATCTTCTTTTAGAAACTGTGGGTCATTTTATCATCAGCTGATGGGACATACCATTCCTTCTATATTCAGGCCCTGTCTAGTCTAAGCAGAAATGAGGTCCTTAGGTTGGGTCTCAGGTGTCTCCTAACACCTTAGGGTCCAGCTGATAAGTCATATCTTAGCTCTTTGCTCTTTGCTAAGTATATTCTCAGCTCTTTGCTAAGTCTCAGAAGGACAGAAATACTAAATTTTAGTGTTAAGTACATAAGAGACAATAAGACTTTTTAAAATAATAAGCTATTGCCAGCAATATCCAAGAGTCGTTTTGCTATTTATTTTCTCTCCTATTATTTTTAGCGTTTCGTCCCAGAAAGTGTTCTGTTTAGATCTCTCATTAATTTATGCATTTGATAAATATTTACTGAACATCTTCTACATGTCAAGTCCTCATCTAGATAAGAGGCCAATAAGCTATTGTCCATGGGCAGAATCCAGCCCACCACCTATTTTTGTAAATAAAGTTTTATTGGACACACCATGCTCACATATTTACATATCATCTATGGCTGCTTTCATGCTACAGTGACGGGGCTGATATCTGAGTGGAGGGAGGGGGCATACAAGGAGATCTGGGGAAGAGCCCCTGGGGTGGGGGAAGACCACCAGCAAAGGCTTAGTCTGGAATCAGGTTGGCATGTTAAAGGTGCAGAGAAAGGTCAGTTAGTTAGGGATGGACACAGCAAAAGGAAGAGTGACAGAGATGAAGTCAAACAGGTGGTTAGGGGCTGGATCAGTGGGGCTTTAGAGGCCATGGTTAGGCATTGGATTTGTTCTAAAACACTGGGAAGCCTTTGGATGGTTTCAAACAGGGTAACAGGGTAGTGACATGAACTGATGCATACTTTCAGAGATCATTCTGGATGTTAGGAAATGGACTGGAGTGGGGCAAGGGTGAAAGCAGGAGGCTGATCAGGAGAAATCTAGGTGAGAGAGGATGGAAGCAGTGGTAGTGATGAGAAATGGATTGATCTGGGACACCTTCTGGAGTTATGGCCGTTGTGACATGCTGATGGGTTGGATGTGGGGTGTGAGGGGAAAAAGAGGATTCAAGGTGAGTTGGGGTTTGGATGGAGTAACCAAGTGGGGTGGTGTATTTATCTATCTGGAGATGACTGAAGGTGGAACAGAATTGGGTAGAGATGTGGATGAAGAGTTTATTTGGGAAAATTAAGTTTGAGATGCCTATTAGATATCCAAATAGAGATGTCCAATAAGCTATTAGACATATACTTTTGATGTGATATCAATATTAGAGTGATATCAGAATTGGAAATAAGAATTTTAGAGTCCATGGCATATAGGTGGTTTTCATAGCCATGGGGTGGAAGAGATCACCTAGGAAAATAATAATATTGATAGAAAAAAAGGAGAGGGCTACCAAATAGGTATAAATACTGCCAAGATCTACTCACGGAAGGGGAAAAGTATGAATCAGATCCAGATTCTAATTCTTTCTCAGCTTTACTAGCCATGTAACCTTGGCCCTTTTACATCCTTGGTCCTCTGTTTCCTGAATTTGAAAATCTTAAAAATCTATGACTTTTAGCCTCTGATTTAACCAGTGATTGGCTACCAATTCATATTCTTTAAAAAAAATTTTTTTAATGTTTATTTACTTTTTGAGAGAGACAGAGACAGAATGCGAGTGGGTTAGGGGCAGAGAGAGAGGGAGACACAGAATCCAAAGCAGGCTCCAGGCTCTGAGCTGTCAGCACAGAGCCCGACACGAGGCTCAAACTCACAAGCTGTGAGATCACGACCTGAGCTGAAGCCAGCAGCTCAACCAACTGAGCCACCCAGGCGCCCCATCCAATTCATATTTCTTATCAAATCATGAGTCACTTCTACATGGAAGAGCAAAGCTCCTTGATCTTCATGTGTTCCCATTTGAAATCATTTCCCAGATTTGTGTATCAAGGACAGAAATGTTTGGGATACAGTGTTTGCAAACCCTTGTTTGATCTACATGCAGGTAGGATTACTGAACATTTTTAGAGGCTCCTAGCTTCCTAGCTACCTTCTCACCTTTTGCTGTTAATACTGAACCAGTGGTGATGCTTGCTTAGGAAGGTTGATCTCAGGCCATCTGAGAATTTGTGACCAAAGATTCTGCATTTATAGTGATTTAAGCAAACTACTAACCTTCTTTCTTTGAGTTCAGGTGTTCCTATCTATGAAATGCGAACAGTATCAGTTTTTTTGTTTTTGTTTTTGTTTTTGTTTTTTTGAGAGAGAGAGAGAGAGAGACACGGAGAGAGAGTCTTAAGTAGGTTCCATGCTCAGCATGGAACCTGACGTGGGGCTCAATCCCACAGCCCTGAGATCATGACCTGAGCTGAAATCAAGAGTTGGATGCTCAACTGACCAGGCCACCCATGCACCCCTAGTATCAGCTTTATTGGGTAGTATATGGATTAATGGAGATGATCTTTGTGAGAATGTCTAGCAGAGTCAGTATCAGTTTCTCCTCCTGTGGGGTACACTCCTGGGCTGTCCTTAGTATGCCCTGCCCCAGTGACTTCATACAATGATGTTAAGACCTGAGAACTGGAGCCAGCCTTGGGAAGGAGGCCTAGAGGAGGAATTAGGCTGTTAGAGCTGGTGAGAAAAGGAAGATTCATCTGCAACACTGGGGTGCTGCTTCCTGGATTTCCCTCAATATCCTGTGTTTTATAAATTCTCTCCAGGTATAATGTGCTTGTTGTATCACTTGTTATACTGTGATTTATGATAAATATATATTTGATCTTGGTCCATTCCTGACACAGAGCTCCTAAAGCCCTTGGAGCTTCCAGTGATGAAGGTGGTAAGGTGCCTTTTGTTATGCAAATGAGGTCTTTTGGAAAGCTGCCTATGGTTGGGGGCTGGCTTCCAGGGGAGCCAACTGTGTGACTGGAGGGTTTAAACTTTTTGTTGTGTCCCCCTCCTCCAACCCTGACCTCCAGAAGAAGAGAGGAGCTATTGATTGAGTTCAGTCACCAATGGCCAGTGATTTAATCAAAATGCCTATGTAATGAAGCTCCATAAAATCCCCAAAGGATGAGTTTCAGAGAACTTACAGGTTGTTGAACCAGCATGCATCCATGTTCCTCTGTGCCAGGTCCCAAACTCCACAGAAAGAGAAGTTCCTTTGTTTGGGACCTCACCCTATGTATCTCTTCATCTGGCTACTGACTCGTATCCTTTAATGTCCTCTGTAATAAACTGGTAATCTAGTGAGTAAACTAATTTCTGAGTCCTGTGACCCACTCAAGCAAATTAACTGAACCTACAGAGGAGGTCGGGGGAGTCTCTGATTTACAGCCGGTTGGTCAGAAGCACAGGATAACCTGGACTTGTGATTGGCATCTAAAGTGGGGGCAGTCTTGTGGGACTGGATCCTTAGCCTGTAGTATCTGATGCTATCTCTGGGTAGATAGCGTCAGAATTGAGTTGAATTTTAGTCCAGACAGCTGGTGTCAGAGAACTGCTTGGTGTGAGATAAAAAGCCCCACAAATCAGAATTGGTGTCAATATCATACCATTAAAAACCACTTTACCTCTTCCAACCCTGCACAGACACTAAATGTACTAGATTTAAACAAATTTCATTTATTGTGCCTTTCTTTTATGTTACGAAGAGGGTTTAGTGTAAAGAAGTATCAGATCAATGAAATCAGAGGGGAGGGACTATGCTTCTAGCTTGGCCTATTTATACCCAAGATTGGGATATCTCTAGAACTTCTCTATACGACGGAAGAATTTATTCAAGGCCAGTGCATTTGAGTTACTCAAACTTTTTTATTTTTTGAATTTACTCAAACTTTAAAGTGCTTATGATTCATCTTAAAGTCTCATTAAAATGAAGATTCTGATTAGTACGTATGGTGTGAAGTCTGAGATTCTTTCCAAGTGATGTTGATGTTGCTGCTTCAGGGACTGCATTTGAGTAGCAAAGGCCTAGATTTCTTCAAGGTTGAAAATGCTATAATTTTATGGTAGAGGATATAGAAGGTGTACCTTTGTCACCATTCATTATTTACTCAGTAAATATCTAGGGCTCGACATGGGTCAAGACTTGGGATTGTAGAGCTGAACGTGGCCCAATGCTACTTAGAAAGTCAGGCTCAGGGCGCCTGGGTGGCTCAGTCGGTTAAGCGGCCGACTTCGGCTCAGGTCATGATCTCGCGGTCCGTGAGTTCAAGCCCCGCGTCGGGCTCTGTGCTGACAGCTCAGAGCCTGGAGCCTGTTTTGGATTCTGTGTCTCCCTCTCTCTGACCCTCCCCCATTCATGCTTTGTCTCTCTCTGTCTCAAAAATAAAAACGTTAAAAAAAAAATTAAAAAAAAAAAAAAAAAAAAAAGAAAGTCAGGCCCTACTCAAGGAGACAGACATGGAAACAAACATTTTCCAAAACCACTCTGACCCAGATTCCTGAAATAGCTATTTCTTTCATTTCCTTAAAATCCTTATCTATTCTCTAGTTAAATTCCTTTTATTCTCACATACTGAGGCCATCTTAAAAGATATAGAGAGGGCAGGAAGCTGATTGGCATGTCTCCAGTGAAAAGAGGACTGGATTTACAGCATCACAGAGTTCATTTTGAGTCTTGGCTCTTTTATACCCATGAGGCCTTGGTCAAGATTCTTGAGGCCTTGATCTTCCCTTTTACAAAAGGGGAGAATTATAACTAGGTTACTTATCACATAGGATTTTTGTAAAGTTTAGTCAGAGATAATGGATGTGAAATGTGTTTGAAACTGTAAAAGTATGTATAAATGCAAAGAAATTGCCAGATTATCACATGTACAAGTAGTATGGTGTTATCTATAATAGTGAAAAATATTTGAAATGAATGTAAGTGTCTCAAAGATGGGACTGCGATAAGGTTGGGACCACATGACTAGTTCCAGCCAATGGACTGTGAGCAGCAGTGACATGTTGTCAGTTCTAAGCTGTGGCAGTTTAAAGCCAGTGTGCCTCCTTCGTCCTTCCCCTCCCCTGATGCAGAGACCCCGAAGGCTACACATACCAGATTGTCTAACTACATAATGGAAGCAACCTAGATCTCTCAGTCACCATTTGGAGGAGAACCACGTAAGAGGGCCACCTGTCCCACATAACACTTTTTGTGAGGATAAAATAAATTTTTACTGTGTTGAGCTGTTACAGTCTTGGAGTTATTATCAAAGAATAGCCTATCCTATTCTAAGAATACAGTTAACTCCTTCAGACTTTCTATGCATTTAGATATATAGGCAGTTACAAATATGTAGTATTGCCTTGTGTATTCTTCCATAAATGTTCTCTTATATATTGTACTGCAATTTATTATTTTTACACAAGAATATATTGGAGACATGTTTTATGTCAGTTCATATCGATTTATCTTATTCTTTCTGTAGATACAAAGAATTTATATTAGGTATGTAGCCATTCCTACACTGATGGATATTCCATTTCTCATTCTTTCATTTTCTTTCCCAAACAATGTTGAAATAAGCATATTTATATATGTTCCTTGGTACACATGTGGGTGATTTTTTAGAACAGATACTGAGCATCGGAATTGCTGAGCTCTAGGGCAAATGCATACCGAATGTTAACAAATACTGCCAGATTGCCATCAAAATTGATGCAAAATTTGGTTTTGCATTCAGTATATACTGAATTTATACTCTCAGCAACAGTATGTGAGAGTGCCCATTCCCTACACCTTCATATTACTTCTTAAGTAAGAATATCTAAAAATCATTGTTTAACTTATCTATTGTTATGTAACAAACCACCTTAAAACTTAGTGGCTTAAAACAACAACCATTTTATCACTTCTCATGATTCTGTAGCTTTACTGGTCTTAGTTAGACAATTCTTCTGCTTCTTATGATATAGACAGAGACTGTAATTATCTGGGGATTCAACTTCACTGGAATGTATGAGATGCTCATTCTTGTGGCTGCCCCTGGGCCACAAGAATGTGTGTGCTGTGGAACTTCCTGTACAAAAGCAGCTGGCTTCCTGGAGAGTTGTCTTAAGTTTTCTTAAGGTCTGGGCTCTTAAATCCTAGAACATCATTTCCCCCCATATTGGTCACAACACTTACAGGCCAGCCCAGGTTCAGGGAGAAAGGACTTGAAAATTGTTGGTGGCAATTTTTGGAGACTATTTTCAGAGTTATTATGTATCATCAAAACAATATTTGTGTCTTTGGGTTTGAAGAAAGCTGAAAAAAATGGTATCTGCAAAACTTCCCATAAACAAGTGGAGCTTAAAGTGTTTGATTCTTGATTATGAAGTGAATGTGCTCTGTGTTAATCAAGTTGGAGAAATATGAATTTCTGCTAGGAATTCTATCCTTTTGAAGGTCAGGGACTATGTAAGTCAAGGCGTGAACAAGCTGTAATTTCTTCCCATTCTAACGCTTTCTAAATATACCAGTAGAAAATAAAATGAAGAATCAAGTTCAGGCTCATTTCCAGCTGTCTATCACGTATTTGGGAGCTTCAAGGGTAGATATGATGGGAAACATTCAAAATAAATGGCTCAGGCATGTACAAGGTCTGCATCATTCGGAGTGGTAGTTCACCAATTAATCTCCTGCTCCAGAGATGGTGTAGGAGGTGAGGCAAGTGAAGGGGTTGTGGTGAGCAGAGAGTGCAGGGGCTTGGAGGCAAGTTCATTGATACCACAAGTATAACAGATGGATCAGGAAAGCTTTCCTGATTTGTGGTCTTGATTTAGCTACACATTACAGTGTGACCCCTAGATTGGTGGGCAGAGATAGGAACCAGAACCAGGGAACTAGAGTTTGGGATAAAGGGGGAAGAAGAAGATATTTGTCATTTCTACCTACTCATGGCTCCTAGAAAGGACTCTTTCTTTCTGTCTATTGTAAAGAAGATGTCTCTGAAAATATTCCTGGTCTTCATTGTCTTATTATAAATTTGCTGATGGAAGGCCATCAAGTATCAAATTTAGGGCTTCCTAAAATGTTGGACCCAGAAGTAGAAATACAAAAGATTTGTAGAGGAGTAACACCACTGAAATGAAAAAGGAGGGAGTGGAATTGGGCAGTAAGTAGACCACGATGTTGAACTGGCGAAGCCTCTGCCAGTCCATTGGGGAATTTGGAGGTGGGTGGGAAATTGTCCACTAGGGGAGTCAGTCCTGCATTGGGTGGAGATGGGTAGTTCTTGCACCACATGCTTTGCTTAAGCTGTCAGCTGCAGGCTGCCCCCAGCAAGACGACAACTACATTGCTTTAGTCAGTCATTGGCTAGGAGCTGCCAGAATCATGTGCCATTGGACCAAAAGTAGAGACAGGTCAGCCAACCACATTCCTTCCAGAAGGGCATCAAATTCTTTCTTGAAGGAGGATCTGAGTAGTGCTTTTCTGTGTCTGCCACATGTAACGTATCTTTCTCTGTTTTTCTCCCCCCCAAATTTTCTTCAAAGCTGCATTGCAAAAGCAAGGTGTTCTTTCCTGTTGATTCCATCATCACACTCTTGGTTGCAAGTGTTTGAGAGTGAACCTGCCTAGGAAAAAAGGGGATTTTATGACTCAGGTCTCAAATTGTGGGAAGGTCAGAAATAACTGATACCAGAAACTCAGATGCTCCCAAGACGCTCACTGCCTCTTATCTACTCTTGGTATGTTGGGTCTTTGGGGAGCACTGGAAAATATGTCTGCCTTGCATTCACCATTCCTCTTCTGCCAGCAGAGGGGAATGTTTCATCTTGGTTCTAATATTTTAATTCTCAAGCAAGGATTCTTGCTTAAATCTCAAGCAAGGACTTCCTCCTTCCCCACCTTTTCCCTGGTCCCAGCTTCATTTTCTAATTGTTTCCAACAATGGATGTTCAGTTTAAAGGTGAATGAACACTCAGTTTTAATCAGGATTTTTAAACCGTATTCAGGCCTCTTGAGGCTTTATCACTAAAAGCAGTGTTATTCCATTTGTTTAAGTCAATGTTTGCTTTGAGAGAAAATAAAGACTATCAAAACCTCTTTCTAACCTGCTTTGAGAACCTCCATCAGCTAAGAAGATTTTGTTCAGTTTTATTTTTCTATAGTTTTTGTGTCAGCTGTATATTACAGCAAAATGGCCTACCCCAAATCAGTGGCTTCAAGCCCTGGGCATTTATGTTTGCTCATAAGTCTATTGGGCATGTCTTCGGTCTCAGTTGGACTCAGGCATGTATCTGTGCTCAGCTGTGGGCCAGGTGGCCGCTCATTTGATCACAGCTGGAGCTGGGTTTACTCACATATTTGGGTGTCAGCTGGTTGAAGGCTGGTCAAGGCTGGCCTCATCTGGGACAACTGAGCTCTGCTCTGTGTGGGCACCTGTCCTCTAGCAGGCTAGCCTGAACTTGTTTATGTGGTGGTGATGGGGTTCTAAGAGAATGAGCAGAAGTGTGCAAGCCTCTTGAGACCTAGAGATGGAACTGGAAAAACACCCAGACAAGCCAGATCCAGGGTGTGAGAAAAGAAAGTCTACCTCTTGATGGAAAGAGCTGCAAAGTCACATTGCAAAAGATGCAGATATAGGGAAACATGAAGAATTGAGGCCATTAAAAAAAAAAGAAAAAAAAACCCAAAAAGCTTACCATAGGTTTAAAACAAACAGAAATACCTTAAATTTTTTTTTCATGATATGGTCTTTTATTATAAAATTACCATTTTTTTTTTAAATTTTTTTTTTCAACGTTTTTTATTTATTTTTGGGACAGAGAGAGACAGAGCATGAATGGGGGAGGGGCAGAGAGAGAGGGAGACACAGAATCGGAAACAGGCTCCAGGCTCCGAGCCATCAGCCCAGAGCCTGACGCGGGGCTCGAACTCACGGACCGCGAGATCGTGACCTGGCTGAAGTCGGACGCTTAACCGACTGCGCCACCCAGGCGCCCCTAAAATTACCATTTTTTATGGTACACCTGCCTCCTCCCTATATTTATAACTGCTCTGCCTCCCATCACCTCTCTCCCTTCAGACACCATGCTCCTTTGCACCCAGCTGAGGAGGCCTTAGAACCTGGCAAGGATTCAGAGAAGACAGATTCTCCACTTGACAAAAAAAGAGACATGGGGCTGCATTAACTGTGTGTATAAGGAGGACTATTGGATGAATTAATAAAAGGAAGGAAGGAGATTAAGTTACTTTATTTTTTATTTTTTTATTATTAAAAAAATTTTTTAAATGTACTTTTATTTATTTTGAGAGAGAGATAGAGAGCCAGCAGGAGGGGGACAGAATCCCAAGCAGACTCTGTGCTGTCAGCGCAAAGCCTGATGCAGGGCTTGAACTCACGAACCATGAGCCAAAGTCACGAATCGGATGCTTAACCAACTGAGTCACCCAGGTGCCCCTAAGTTACCTTTTTAAAATGAGGAGGTGGGAATGGGTAATCCTTAAGATATCATCAGGATGGTGCATACTGACTCTGAATTTATAGTCTTTGTAAGTCACTCTGCCATTTCCCCTTTTCACAGTAATTCCCCTCACATCAGAGAAGGGGACAGCCAGAGGAACAGGGCCTGAAAGACATTCAAATTAGAAAACGGAGTAGGTTGGGAACAGCAGCATGGAGTTAGAGCAGGAGAGAAAAGTTGCAGTTTATTGAGTTCCCCTGTTACACTAAGCTTTCTGTTGTATTTCACCTTTCCCAGAGCCTGTGTGCCAGATAGTATCATTTCTATTGTGCAGATGAAGAAATGAAAGCTCAGTAATATTAAGAAATGTACCCAAGTCTCACAGTCAGTGGCAGTTGAAGGTCGGTGATTGGGCGGTGAGGAACAGAGTGGATCTGCAGCAGAGTCTTGTAGGAGGTGCAAGTTGTGTGTGATGATTGTAAGCTTCTGGAAGACCTGCTGTGCCTCTTCTTCACCTCTGTATCCCCACTGCTCTGCGTAGTGCCTGGCACATGACAAACATTCTTGTGGGATATAATCGGGTATTATTCTGCAAATAATAATACAGAGGTTCTGTTAACATGCGATTATCAGGGCATGACTGACATGAGGGGGAATCAACAGGTGGAAGTGAGGTATGGCAGGGACCACAGGATACAAATGGTTTCAAAGCCAGGAGCTCCGTGGCTACCAGGATAGGAGGGCAGGCAAAGGGTGAAGAGGGAGGCTGATGGAGCCCAGCTTTCTCCACTCAGTGGATCTGGACACTGGAGTTCTCCTGAGTTGCTAGAACCAATACTGAAGCTTTTCTCATGGACCGAGAGAGGGAAACACCTGGCATCTTTTAGCTCTGCCACAACTAGAGGGAGTAGTGAGTAACATTGGGAAAGAAAAGATTCCAAGAATGGAATGAAATATGGGCAATTGAGACCATCTTCAGGCTGCTTCTATGTGTCACAAAGGAATCCTGCCTTATCACAAAATGACAGACACTGGACACTAATTACTTACTGTAATAGGTAATGAAACAAGTCCACAGATACAGGACTTTGGGTTTAATGCGTAAGTCTTTTTTTTTCCTTTTTAAAAATCAAGCAACTAGTAGTAATATAATTGAAGATTGTCTGAAAACAATAGTTAGGTTAAAAATACCTGGAAAAATTTGTCTCTAAGATCCAAAAGTTTTACTAGTGGTTAATTTACCAATGTGGGTCCAGTTAATGTTATATTACAAACCAGCCTGAAACTCTGCAGCACAAAATAACTATGTTAAATACTCACAGATTCTGTGGATCAGTATTCCAGACAGGGCACAGCAAAGATGGCTCCTTGATATCTGGGGCCTCAGATACAAACTCTGGGAGTTTCTCAGTGCCTTGGGGGACTGGAATCATCTGGAGGCTTCTTCACTCACACATGAGGTGATCCCGGCTGTTGGCTGGGACCCCAGCTGGGCTCTCAGCTTGAACACCTACATATGGCCTCTCCATGTGGTCTAGTTTGGGTTTCCTCCTGGTATGGTGGCTAGGTTCCGAGAGCAGGTGTCCCAGAAGAACATGGGGGCATTTTAATGTTTTAGCCTCAGAAACTATGTAGCATCATTCCTGCTCTATTAGTTGAGGAAGCCACAAAGATCTGTCAGGTTTCAAGTGGGAGGGACACAGACCTTACCACTCACTAGAGGAACATCAAGGTGCAGTGTAAGAAGAGCACGTGGGATAAGGGATGATGTTGCTGTCATCTTAAAAATATAATCCTGGGTGGCTTAGTCGGTTAAGCGTCCTACTCTTGGTTTCGGCTCAGGTTTGTAAGGTTTCTCTTGGGTTTGTAAGTTTGAGCCCCATGTCAGGCTCTGTGCTGACAGCACAGAGCCTGCTTGGGATCCTCTCTCTCTCTCTCTCTCTCTCTCTCTCAAAATAAATAAATAAACTTAAAAAAATACAGTCTGTCACAAACACTGATTCCTGTTTTATGATTTAATGGTGGAGTCATCATCACCGACATCCTTCCTGGCACTAGACTACTACAGCACCATCCTGGACATGAGAAGAGTCTCTGGCAGAGTTCATCCTAAAAGAGCACCCTGGACTAGAAATCAAGTGGCCAGAGTTCGAGATCTAGCTCTGCCACATCTAGCTTGCCCTCAGCCCCTTGTCTATAAAGTTTGAGAGGTCCAAGAAGTTAAGAACTCTGTCCTTAAGTTATTAGAAAAAGAAATTTTCTGTGTGGGCGTTAAGTTGGATTTCCAAACTTCAGCAGAGATGGCCTCTACGCCAATCATTTCATGCCCCTTTCTAAACAAACCTCCATTGCACTAGCCCCAGAGAGAGCAGTTCTTTGTATTGCGTGACCCACCACCCCACTCTAAACCAGGACGGCAGTTTGTACCAGGGAACCACCTAGGTACAAGCTGGTTACACTGGACTTCCTCTCTTGGGACTCCGGAATTTCAAATGGGAGACTAATTAGGTGGCACTGGATGTTTGGGTGGGAGGTCACGTTGAGCTTTGGAGCCCTTTTCCACCATGTGCCACTTACGCACAGAATGCTGCTTTGCAGAAGATGTGAGTAAGGCCTTTGAGGGGACAGAGCCAGGGGTGGGGGGCACAAGAGCAAGGCAGTGGGAGATAACAGTGTTCATGATTTATGGTCCCTGGTTTCACCCTCTTGTAGGATCTAGCTGTGCTTCATCCATTTCAGTTCTAAGAAAGCCCTGAAGTTTCTGGAAATTTTCCCATTTGCTTGAGCATTACAAATGGGATTCTATTCTTCTCAACCAACTATGCCTGACCAAGACGCATATTCCAACTTCAGTATAATGAACTTGACATGATAGCCCAGATGACACCCATCCATCTCAGAATACTCCTCCTCCTGACTCTCACCAGTCACAGACTGGTGCTCATACTGTAACATCCTTGATGAGTCTCACCCTGCAGTGTTTTTTTTTTTTTTTTTTTTAATTCTTCAAGGACATAGAAAAGAGAAGAAAAGTTGTAAATATCAGTCCTGGAAGAGACCTTGGGAGGTAGTCTAGACACCAGCCCCTCATATTACAGAGAAGAGGGCTGAAAGCAGAGAAGGGAAGTGACTTACCCAAGGTTTTAGATTAGTTAACAGTGGAGCTGGAATGAAAAATCAAGTCTGATTGTCATTTCAGTCCTGCCTGACTTTAAATCAGCCGGAGCTATCTGGGAGAAAGAGAGCAGCTGATTGAGCAATCACATATATATTCTGCATTGCTTTTCTCTCCACCTCTGTTTGTTCTCATGGGCATCAGAGGCTGTAGGAAAATCTTTACTGCCAGCAGTGATAGACATTTGGTTATTGCCCTGATACGGGGTTGGGGGGGGGGCAGTAAGTGCAGAGGGAAATAAATGAAGGTCAAATTTAGAGGTCAAGTTAAATTTGCATAAACCTAACATGTTCCTGAAAACTCTAACAACGCCACTTAGATTACAACGTGCATGAGGGAGCATTTGTTAACCTTCCCAGGGAATGAGGGGAATAGATACGATGTTACCTCAAGGCCCCTTCTAGTTCCATGTCTCTAATTATGTTGTACCAAGAAGACAAAGGTGTTTATTTTCAACTTTTACTCTGGACTATTTTAAATATATTGAAAAGGGGACAGAATAGTGAAATGGATCCCAAGACAACAAATACATATTTTTAAAGCTTTATTGATGTATAATTGACATAGGATAACTTGCATATATTTAAAGGGTATAATTTGAAAAGTTTTTTTTAATTTTTAAAAAATGTTTATTTATTTATTTTGAGAGAGAGAGAGAGAGAGAGTGGGAGAGAATCCCAAGCAGGCTCCACATTGTCAGTGGGGAGCCTGATGAGGAGCTTGATCTAATGAAATGTGAGGTCATGACCTGAGCTGAAATCAAAAGTTGGATGCTTAACCAACTAAACTACCCAGGTGCCCCTGAAAAGTTACACACACACACACACACACACACACACACACACGATTGTGAATCCATCAACATAATCATGATAATGAACATATTTTACACCTTCCCAGGTTCCTCATGCCTCTTTGTACTCTTTCCCTGTGGCAACTCCCCATGATCTCTTCTCCACCTCCCTTGTCCCACCTGCAGGCAACACCATCTGCAATCTGTCACTCTACATTAGCTTACATTTTCCAGAGGTTTATATAAGTGGAATCATTATGTAGTCTTTTTATTTATTTTTTCCCTTGTTTATTTTATTTTATTTTATTTTATTTTATTTTATTTTATTTTATTTTATTTTATTTTGTTTGCTGTTATTTATTTTTAATTTACATGCAAGTTAGTTAGCATATACTGCAACAATGATTTCGGGAGTAGATTCCTTAATGCCCCTTACCCATTTAGCCCATCCCCCCTCCCACAACCCCTCCTGCAACACTCTGTTTGTTCTCTATATTTAAAGAATCTCTTATGTTTTGTCCCCATCCCTGTTTTTATATTATTTTTGCTTCCCTTCATCTTTTTTGTCTCTTAAAGTCCTCATATGCGTGAAGTCATATGGTATTTGTCTTTCTCTGGTTGACTAATTTTGCTTAGCATAATACCTTCCAGTTCCATCCACGTAGTTACAAATGACAAGATTTCATTCTTTTTGATTGCTGAGTAATACTCCATTGGATATATATATATATATATATATATATCACATATATGAACAGACACATGAAAAAATGCTCCACATCACTCATCATCAGGGAAATACAAGTAAAAACCACAATGAGATACCACCTTACACCTGTCAGAATAGCTGACATTAACAACTCAGGCAACAACAGATATATATATATATATATATATATATATATATATATATATATATCACATCTTCTTTATCCATTCATCCGTCAATGGACGGATACTTTCCAAACTTTGGCTATTGTTGATATGCTGCTATGAACATAGGGGTGCATGTGTCCCTTCGAAACAGCACACCTATGTCCCTTGGATAAATACCCAGTAGTGCAATTGCTGGGTCGTAGGGTAGTTCTATTTTTAGTTTTTTGAGGAACCTCCATACTGTCTTCCAGAGTGGCTGCACCAGTTTGCATTCCCACCAGCAATGCAAAAGAGATCCTCTTTCTCTGCATCCTCATCAACGTCTGTTGTTGCCTGAGTTGTTAATGTCAGCTATTCTGACAGGTGTAAGGTGGTATCTCATTGTGGTTTTTACTTGTATTTCCCTGATGATGAGTGATGTGGAGCATTTTTTCATGTGTCTGTTCATCATCTGGAGGTCTTCTTTGGAGAAGTGTCTATTCATGTCTTTTGCCCATTTCTTCACTGGATTCTTTGTGTTTTGGGTGTTGAGTTTGGTAAGTTCTTTATAGATCTTGGATACTAACCCTTTATCTGATATGTCATTTGCAAATATCTTCTCCCATTCTGTCAGTTGCCTTTTAGTTTTGCTGATTGTATCCTTTGCTATGCAGAAGGTTTTTATTTTGATGAGGTCCCAATAGTTCATTTTTGCTTTTGTTTCCCTTGCCTCTGGAGATGGGTTGAGTAAAAAGTTCCTGTGGCTGAGGTCAAAGAGGTTTTTGCCTGCTTTTTTCTCTAGGATTTTGATGGCTTCCTGTCTCACATTTAGGCCTTTCATCAATTTTGAGTTTATTTTTGTGTATGGTGTAAGGAAGTGGTCCGGGTTCATTCTTCTGCATGTCGCTGTCCAGTTTTCCCAGCCCCACTTGCTGAAGAGACTGTCTTTATTCCATTGGATATTCTTTCCTGCTTTGTCAAAGATTAGTTGGCCATACGTTTCTGGGTCCATTTCTGGGTTCTCTATTCTATTCCATTGATCTGGGTGTCTGTTTTTGTTCCATGTGGTCTTTTTAATGTCTGATTTCTTTCACTCAGCATAATTATTTTGAGAGTCATTCATGTTGTTGTGTGTATCAATGGTTCATCCCTTTTTTATTGATGAGTAGTATTCCATTGTATGGATATAATAAAATTTATTTATCTGGTAACTTGCTGATGAACAGGTGTATTGTTTCCAGCTTTGGGCTGTTACAAATAAAGCTGCTCTGAACATTGTGTACATGTCTTTGTGGGGATGTATACTTTTCTTTCTCTTAGGTAAATCCTGGGGTAGAATGAGTCATATGTTACTTGTATGTTTAACTTGTTAAGAAACTGCCAAACTGTCTTCCAGGATAGTTGTAGCATTGTACATTCCCACCAGCAGTATGTGAGAGTTCTGTTTCCTCCATATCTTTGTCAACATTTGGTATGTTCAGTTTTTCAAGTTTTTGCCATTCAAATTGATAAGTAGTGATATCTAATTGAGATTTTATTTTCAGTTTTATAATGGAAAGTATAATTATGCTGAGCATCTTCTCACATACTTATTTGACATCCATATATCTTCCTTGGTGAATTGTGAATTCAAATCTTTTGCCATTTTTTAAAAGTTTGTTTTTTTCCTTGCTATTTATTTTTAAAGTTTTAAAAATATATTCGGATTCAAGTTCTTTATAGATGCGTACGTTGCAAATATTTCTTCCAGTCTGTGGCTTGTCTTTTCATTCTCTTAATGGTGGCTTTTGAAGAGTGAACATATTTAATTTTAGTGAAGTCTAATTTACCAATTGTTTCTTTTATGGACCATTCTCCAGTGAATTGCCTTTAGGCTTTTTAGAATGATTCTGGAAGAGTCAAGGAGGAGATGGCATCTGACCTGAACCTTGAAGGGTAAGTAGTTTTGAGAAAGGCAGCCTCATGCCAGCAATCTTGGGCTCCCACTCAGTTACATAAGATTGGGCCTTGGGCCTCACCAGGAGATAAAGAGCTTACATAGCCTGTGCTGGGCTTATCACCTTGGGTGGGAATATCTTTCCCTGCTTCAAGCACAATGAGTACACTTCTTTCTGATCAAAGTGGGTATATCACTTTTATGATCTGACCTGTCTTGTATTGTTCAGAGTCATCTCTTGCCAAATCCCCCAACCCTACTATTCCAACTCACGATCCAGGTAAACCAAATGTTATCTAATTTTCTGTGAGAGCTATGCTGTCTCTAGACTGTAAAACTTAGTACATCCTGTTCCCTTTGCCTGGAGCCTCCTTCTCCATTTCCCTCAACTCACTTTCCCAGCTATTTCCGACACCCTCCTAGGACTCAGCTTTTGAGCTTTCCTCAAACCCAACCCTGTGTATCCATAAAACATGTTGCTAATTGGAGGGGGTGGGTTACAGAATTTTCAGAGCCTAGTGGAAAAGTGGAAAATAAAATGTGGGGCCCTTTGTTCAAAAAGCAGGAGAAAAAGTGCCACTAAAGGTACTATAATAGAGGTGCCTGGGTGGTTCAGTCAGTTGACTCTTGGTTTCGGCTCAGGTCGTGGTCTCACAGTTCATGAGTTCCAGCCCCATGTCGGGCTCCATGCTGCTGGTGGGGAGCCTGCCTGGGATTCTCTCTCTCTCTCTCTCTCTCTCTCTCTCTGCCCCCCCATCTTTCAAGATAAACAAACAAAGAAGTTACTGTAATATAAATCATTTTCTTTTTTTCCATACTCTCTCTTATTTTTTGCTATTTGTTGTTTATGTGCTATTTAATATAATTCTAAGTAAAGAAAATTAATATTTAAAACGGTGAATTGACATGAATTTTGCCACTCATGTCTATATTATTCAAAGCCAGTTATATATAAGAACATCTACCTCACATGTAGGATCACCAAAATCACAGAATTAATTAATCAGAGATTGTACATGGAGATGTATTTTGTTCTTACCAGACTATAGAAAATATGCACAAAACTCACTCAACACATTGAGTTTTACTTCCTGATAAGCACACATTCTACCAACACTCCAACCTTCAGCTCACTGATGAATAAGGAAGGACTGAAAGGCAAAGGATCTATGGTCTGCTGGATATTTTCCTTCCTTCTGTATCATCATTTTCAATGTCAATGATTGGCTAATAACAGGGGAGTAACATGAGCAAAAGAAGAATATAATAGTGTTTCTTGGCCATATATGTTTGTTAGAATGCTATTGCCTTCTTTCTATGTTTGATTCAAATTTTGTTCAGAATTTTAAGTGTGGCGTCTTTGAGTTGTCAGCCACCCCCCTTCCTCTACTCACTCAGTTGTACAAGTAACAATCTTATCTTGTACCCTCTTTGAGTCCCACTGAGATCCCATGCATTGTGAGTCTACTGGAATTAGTAGGTCACAGAGCATCACAAATGCTATCTAGGAATGGGGTGGCAAGGAACAGTGAACATGCATATTACATGTATCTCCTGCTCACACACATGCTCCATTGTCCCATAATACTTCACTCACAAAATACAAGTTTGAAGATAAAATTACCAAGACTTTAAGATGGTGACAGTAGAGGGGCGCCTGGGTGGCGCAGTCGGTTAAGCGTCCGACTTCAGCCAGGTCACGATCTCACGGTCTGTGAGTTCGAGCCCCGCATCAGGCTCTGGGCTGATGGCTCGGAGCCTGGAGCCTGTTTCCGATTCTGTGTCTCCCTCTCTCTCTGCCCCTCCCCAGTTCATGCTCTGTCTCTCTCTGTCCCAAAAATAAAATTAAAAAAAAACGTTGAAAAAAAAAATTAAAAAAAAAAAAAAAAAAAAAGATGGTGACAGTAGAGCATATAACCCAGTCCTTCTGAGTTTGGGGCCCTGTGTGACTGCACAGATTGCATGAAGCCAGCCCTAGTGCTAACTCAGGTTATTAATCACTGTATCATAAATGCCTGATATTGTTGTTGAGTTCGGGGAAGTTGTATTAGAGTTCTGCAGAGAAACAGAACCAATGTCTGTCTGTCTGTCTATCTATCTATCTATCTATCTATCTATCTATAATTTTTGGGGACCCAAGGAAAAGTTGATGTTGAAACCTGAGCCAGAAGGCAGTCTTGAGACAGAATTCCTTCCTTTGGAGACTTTGGTCTTAAAGCCTTCAACTGATTAGATGAGGCCCTTCCACAGTATAGAGTCAATCTGTGTTACTCAAAGTCTGCTGATTTAAATGGTAAACACAACCAAAAAATACCCTCACAGCAATATCTAGGCTAGTGTTTGACCAAAAACTGGGTACCATAGCCTAGTGAAATTGACATAGGTAATTAATCACCATGAAAGTAGACTCTGAAAAGGATATCATCACTGTGCAGGAGGTTTATTAAGGAGCTCTCTGGAATCAATACTTGTGGAAAGGAAGGGAAGGAAGTAGGATTGGTCAGAGGAAGAAGGTAAGCTGCAATGTCAATGTCAGCCAACACTATGGGTGTTCTAAAGAGGAATGACCCTTCAGAAGTGCCCCAGTTTGGAGCAAGGGGACTGTGCCTTTGTATACTAAGTTGATCAGTAATTGGGTATGAACTCCTCAGGAAGCAGGCATGACCTTGGGCAAGGTGATTCTCTTCATCTGGGCATTCCCTCAGAGGGATGAACGCTACCTCCCACAGCAGGGGGAGTAAGTCCTCTGACACGAAAGGGGGATGTCAGTGTCACATCATAGCATCTACTCCACTTAACTTCCCTTTCCTATTGCCCTTCTTAACCCCATACTCCCCATCTCATTCCACAGACTAGTCTTTGAGGATCAGTATTTCATTATATTTCTTCTGTATTTCCAACACACAGTCCATTGTCTGACATGTCACAGGCATTCAACAAACCTTTATTAAATGAATCAACAAAGATGTGGAGTAAAAAATAATATCCTCTAACAAAAAGTAGTTTCTGGTAAAGAATAGGGTGACTGTGAATGCTCATACTGCTTTTCACAATTCCCACAGCTTTTTCACTTTTGGCTTATTTAAGTTTCACAAAAACTTGGTGAGGTAGGAAATGACAGTTCTCATTTCTGGATGAAGAAGCCAAAGCTCAGAGAAATGAAATGATTTGCCTAGAATTGAAGAGTTAATGAATGACTTATGCCAGGTGTCCTTTGCTGTAGCTTAGAGTGGTTGTGTTATGCAGACTACACAGGTCCCACCCTTCTTATCTCCAGGGACTGGGTCTTCATAGTCATGCTCTAAGGATAAGTGGACAATCAAATGGCCTGCCTCCCATTAGCTCCCTGAAGGATGCTACTGACATGTGTTTCTAGTAGCAGCATGAGTTAAGGAAGATCCACCCACACTTTCTGTACTCCATTGTGACTCTTGGTGTCAATGGTGGTGCAGCTGCTCCAGAGCATGTCAAAGCTACTTCAGTGACCTCCCCAGGGATAGAACTAGTCCTTTGTTCTCATTATGTAATTGTGCTCTAACTACCCAAAGTAACTGGTTATTGATAACACAGGGTCAGGCTTGAGGCTGTTAAGAGGAGAGTGATTTGTGTGAGGGCTTCTTAAACAGTTTTGCTTTTCACTTCCATGGGGCTGACCTTTAAAAAATCCTGTAGATCATCAGATGAAAATAAAAATAGCCTTCCTGGCATTAGATTATTTGACTTCCCTTGACAAGGGGGTCATAGATTCACCCATTTGGGTGATTTCTTCTTTTTGATTAACTAGCCAAATCTATTGAGGAAAGAGCATTGTACTCTTTGGAAGAAGAAAAATGGAAATGTTTAGGTAAAGGACATCTTTTTTTAAAGCTGCATTTTTAGGTGACTTACATTTGATCTTATAGAACACGTAAAGTATAGATCTGTGGGTTGGAATGATAGCAATAGAACTAAACTCTATTTTTTGAAAGCAAATAAGATGTACCAAATATGTCTTCTGGTACTTGGGTGGCCTAATAACAAGGAAATTAAAACCAAAAGTCAAGAGCCCATGACTCAGTGCTCTTCAAGCCATCTGTGATGTAATGGGGAAAGAGTAGACTTGGGTGTGAGTGGACTTTAGTCCATCTTGTATTTGCTAGCTCTGTGACTCTAAACCTCAGATCCTCAGCTGTAAAAGGAGAATAAAAATATGTGCCTTGCTGGACTATTGCTCAGGTCAGATAAAATGAAAGTGAAATTTCTCTGCAAAATTAAAGTGATTTTTACTGAAGTACTTACCAGTCACAGTATAAATAAGGATGAAAACAGACTTGTGTAGGCCTATGCTAATTGAGGGCATTAGGTATCCCATTCAGTAGTCACATAGTATTTAATCCAATCATGAGTAACATGACAGCCTCCTGGATTCTTATACCAATCATTTTGATTCCAGAAAGCCTTTGATATTATCTGGGTCTAAATAATTTGAGTGATAAAGTTGTGTTTTTCAAATAGCAAGTCATTACCTACAGTTTAGGTATAACCACCATAACCACCATTATAATCATGATATAGAATACTCCCATTACCAAATTTCCTTGTGCCTGTTTGTAGTCCATGTTCCCCACCATATATATGTGTGTGTGTGTGTGTGTGTGTGTGTACACACACACACATATATAACACACACATACATGTCATTAAGAACAAATTTCATGTCATATATATATATGTCATTAAGACATTAAGAACAAATGTCTCATGTGCTATTTTATATAAATGGAATTATACAAAAAGTACTATTTATATCTAATTTCTTTCACTCAGTATAATCTGTGAGGTTCATTGATACTGTGCGTATCAACTATTCCTTTTTGTTGCTGAGTGATTTTCCTTTGTTGGGATATATCACATTTGTTTACTTCCCATTCATTTGTTGGGGACTGATGATGGTTGTTTCCACTTTTGAAGGATTGTGAAGAAAGCTGCTGTGAATATTCATGTGCAAGTCTTTGTAGGAAAATGTGTTTTTATTTCTCTTGGGTATATGCTATGAATTGCTCAGTCTTATAGTAAGTGTGTATTTAACTTAATAAAAATCTGCAAAACTGTTTTCCAAAGTATCTGTACCATTTCACATCTTCATTAGCAACGTGATGATGACTCCCAATCGTTGCACCTTCTCGGCAACATTTAGCACTGTCAGTCTTTTAAATTTTAGCCATTTTAGTGTGTGTTAGTGGTATCTTATTGTGGATTTTATTCACATTTCCCTGATGAGTATCTTTTTATGAGTGTCTTTTCATGTGCTTATTGGCCATTTGTATATCTTCTGTTGTTAACTGTCTGTTCAGATATTTTGCCCATTTTGTAATTGGGTTGTTTGTCACTGATAGCTTTTAAAAATGAAACAACATAAAACAGAATAAGAAATATCAAAATATGTTATATGTAGTATGCTTTGTTTCATTAAAATTTTATTTCAGTATTTATACAGATAACCACATGTATGTGTGTATATATAGGCATATACACATCATACATATATACTGTGTTGCAATGTTAAATACATCTATTATCACTATACCTGATTTCTTATTAAGTAATAAAAGTCTCCTCCTCTATATCTTTGACTCATTAAAAGTTGACTTTGCTATTACTTGTAGCTGAAGCACGTTTGTTCTGACTTATGTTCCTATAGTTCTGCCCTAGAGCAGCCTCTTTACTTTTCATTCCTTATATGATACATAGATTTGGAGTCATACATTTGAAAAATATACAGAAGTGTGTTCGTTTTGCTTGGTTGATTGTGAAGTGTGTAATTGCTGAAAAGTGGAAGTCATCGCTAGCTATTGACATTTGGTTTCATAAGCTTAGATGGAAAAGTTTGGTAGGAGAAAAGGGGATATGCATGACATAAAAGACCTTTAGGGTAGAAATATGGGTGATTTGATGCACCTTTTCAAATTATATTTTATGCTCTTTAGTTGATTTGTAATTAATTAATTTTCAGGTCATTAGTGGTAGTAGTGGTAGTTTTCCAGAAGATTTTGGAGTTTATTAGCTCTACCGTGTTTGGTTTCAAAACGTTTTATTATTCAGGGATTTTCTCCTTTGACTGGTTACAGTGTTAAAATGTTTGCAACAGAAGTTCTCCACATGCAATTTGGAAAAGAAGTGAGAACTTTCCTGCTCATTTTTAGTATATTTTTCATATCCAAAGTTTAAGGCTAAAACTATCCCTTTCATGGCTCTGAGTTGTCTGGGATTTTGCTGTTTCCCGAATGTTCCACAGCTGCTTAATAAGGCTGGAGGATGTTTTACTTTTCTGCACCAAATGGTTAGCCAAGGGAAATGTGTGTCCTATATCCAGAGAGAGCTGTTTCCTGAACATGTTGCTTATATTTGTTAGGGTAATGCAAATTTTATTTTATTTTATTCAAAAAAATTTTTTAATGTTTATTTTTGAGAGACAGAGAGAGACAGAGTGTGAGTGGGGGAGAGGCAGAGAGAGAGGGAGACACAGAATCTGAAGCAGGTTCTAGGCTCTGAGCTGTCAGCACAGAGCCCGACGTGGGGCTCGAACCCACAAACCGTGAGATCATGACCTGAGCTGAAATCGGACGTTTAACTGACTGAGCCACCCAGATGCCCCAGGATAATGCAAATTTTAGTAACAAACCTCCAAATTGCAGGGCTTTACCCAGTAGAAGTTTACTCCTGTCATGGATAACAATCTGATGTGGCTAATCAGGAATCTGGTGGATGAATGAGAGTCTGCTCCATGCAGTTTATGCAATCAGTGAAGGACCTAGACTAACAGAGGAGCTGCCATCTTCAATATGTTCTTTTCATAGTTATCCTTGACATTGACATGTAGCCAGGGGAGCGTTAAGAACAAGGAAGATTGTGCATGGTACTGTCTCATAGGTTGGACTGAGAAGTTGTACACATCAATTCTGCTCACATTCCATTGACCAGAACTCAATTGTATGGGCGTATCCAATGCTAGGGAAGCTGGTGGCTAAGATCTGAATGTTTGTGGCCCCCCACCCCCAATTCATATATTGAAATCCTAATCCCCTAGGTGATGTATTAGGAGGCAGAGCCTTTCAGAGGTGATTAGTTAGAGCCCTCATGAGTGGAATTAGTGCCCTTATGAAAGAGGCCCCAGGGAACTCCCTTGCCTCTTCTACCCTGTGAGGACACAGCAAGAAGGCCCAGATTTTGAACCAGGAATAGGGTTCTCACCAGACACCAAATCTTGCACCTTGATCTTGGACTTTTCCAGCCTTTAGAACCGTGAGAAATAAATCTCTGTTGTTTATAAGCCACCTAGTTTATCTTATTTTGTGATGGCAGCCTGAATGGACACTGGAACACGTAGTTTGGCTGTTTGCTCAGGGAGGAGAGAATTTGGATTTGGATGGACAGTTTGCAGTCTTGGTCTCACCCCTTTTAGTTTCACCTTCCATGACTCCTCACTGTAGAGATGGTGAAACACAGACTCCAAATGAAGATGAGAAAGGATATTTGCACATGGTGACAGGGTGGATCCACAGCAGGTACCCGGGTATGCTAATCATCCTCCTATTTTACAGATCATATGAATGGCCTTTCTTCTCCCATCTCATCTCCCATTGGAGCCTAGCCACACTGGACTTCTAACTCCTCCAGAGCTCCAAGCTTAAGCTGTCACAGGGGCTCTGATCCCTGCCTGAATAGTTCTCCTTCTCTATTGCCAAGCTACATTCTGCTCACC
Organism: Panthera uncia; assembly: GCF_023721935.1. Classification (NCBI taxonomy): domain Eukaryota; kingdom Metazoa; phylum Chordata; class Mammalia; order Carnivora; family Felidae; genus Panthera; species Panthera uncia. The sequence goes on from NC_064810.1 coordinate 127,727,931, forward strand.
TGGGGGGTGTCAGCTTCAGGGTTCTCTCCTCACACAGACTCTCTATCTCTTTTTTTCTTTTTCTTAAAATTTTTTTAATGTTTATTTATTTTTGAGAGTGAGAGAGACAGAGTGCAATTGGGGGAGGGGAGAGAGAAAGAGGGAGACAGAGAATCCAAGGCAGGCTCCAGGCTCTGAGCTGTCAGCACAGAGACCGACAAGGGGCTCGAACCCATGAACCGTGAGATCTGGACCTGAGCTGAAGTTGCTCGCTCAACCCACTGAGCCACCCAGGTGCCCCCAGATTCTCTCTTAAGTCGTAACCTAAATTTGGTCCCCTCACTCAGCTCTCTCAAGAAATCCTGTTCTTTTTTCCCTTTATATCAGTGGTTCTGAATGTGGAATGGGGAGGGGGAATTTTACCCCTCGTCCTAGAGAACATTTGGCAACATGTAGAGACAGTTTTGGTTGTCACAACTTGAAGGGAGGGGTTGCTACTGGCATGTAATGGGGTAGAGGCCAGGGATGCTGGCAAACATCGTACAATGTGCAGGGTGGCTCCCCGAACCAGGAATTACGTTTCTACATGAGAGCAGTGCCAAGGGTGGGGCGCTGTTCTACCATCTATCACAACTTGTAAATGCAGTTCTTGGTGTGTTTGTTTAATGTTTATCTCCCTCACTAGATTGAAAGAGATGGTAACTGGTTTTTCACTGCACCCACAGATTATAACACATGGCATGTCTTGTAGAAAGTACTCAACATTTTTCGTTCAGTGAATAAAATAATTCCAAATCTAATTCATTCACATATACCAACTTAGAAACAATTCTTTTGATGTCTACCAAGTGTCAGGCACTGGAAAACCAAGATGAATAAACTTAAGACCGAGCCTCTCGCTCTTTATAGCCATATTTATTGTGTTAACTATGTCCCGGGTATTGAACTATATTAATTATATAATTCTCTCATCTAGGCTTCTCGATGAGAGAAGCCCATGAGATGGCTGTAATATTATTATTGTCATTTTCCTATACATAACATTTAGAGAGGTTAATTGATTAGCCCAACATCATGGAGTAAGCAAGTGGAATAGCCAGGATGTTTAGCTCTTTCCAGACTACCTCACATGTTCATCGCTTCTAAATTTGCTTTCAGCCAAGACTCAGCATTCTTGTTTTATCAGTAGCTGTTAGTGGCACCAAAATGCAAAAATTTTTGAGAGGTAAGAGGGATAGAATTTATTGTAACCATTTTAAGAATAAGGAAAAAGAAACTTGGTAAAGACAATTGACCTGCCCAAGAGCACATCCACTAAGAACAAAGAGAGGAAATAAGATGTTCATGTTTGGCGGCCAAAGACCACTAGCCACACACCTGTGGTTGAGCAAGTTGGGTTCATTGGTATCCGTTTCAATAAGGAAAGACACACACCATGGGGAACCACAGGGCATTTCTGTAGGAGAAACTTATTATGAGATTGAGCTTGGAGATTTGGGTGTGTGGCTTTACTCTGGATTGAGCACTACTAGGAAATAGGACAATTCTACAATTGGGTGTCTTAGTTAACTTTTATTTAGGAGCTCTGAAGAGTGAGCTGAGATAAAGCTGTAATTGATAAAGAAGCAGCAGCCACCCATTTTAGCCTCTAAGAAAGATATTTTTGTGTTTTGCATGCTATTCTTCCGAGATCTTTTTTGTCTTTGACAAGAGTGATCTTATCTGATGTTAATGTTCTGAAATGAAATTGTTAGCTAGAGAATACTAAGGTCTACCTATGAGTGCCAGTTAGCTAACATGTGACAACTGTCAGAGGCTGCTGTTTTCTTTTTGAAAGATCTTGGCACCCTAATCCTGTGTTCTCACTATACTACGCTGCCTGCCTACATGTGTGGAGTTTTCTCAGTATGCTGTCAGGGTTTACAGGTTTCAGAGAAGGAGCAATGAGTCTGGGTGGTGGTGGTGAATCAAGAGTTTGTCTCCAGTCTCACTCCCAGGCTACCGACACCACACATCCCCTGTTGCCCCTCAGTACTCAATACTCAGTGCTCTGAGTCTACCCTATCAGAGGAAGGAAACTGACAGATTGGCAACTGACATGCCTTGGACATTCCCAGTGACCCTCTGCAAGAACAAGATAACAAATCCCTTCTTTTCTAGAAGATTGTGGAATTTTCATCAGTTTATTTTTTGAAGTCTTTTATTTTCATTAGAAACATAACCTTTGCTCATTAAATGAGAATCAAATAGAACAGTAGACTTAAAAAAGTCACTCAGTCCCACTGCCTGAAGAAAAATGCTATCAATATTTTTGAACATTTCTACCAGAATTTTCTCTACCATAATCTCATGTGGGGTGTGTGTGTGTGTGTGCGTGTGCATTGTTTTGATCAGACTCGTTATACCACTTTTGTCCTGTTCTTTTTAATAACATACAAGTATTGGTGTATGAGCTACAAACAGGAGTGTTTAATATTTAAAATGCCATGCCAAATTTATTTCATACTTTTATTTTGGGGAATTTACATTGGTTCTACTTTTTAATATAGTAAGTAATCCTGCGATAAACATCCTGGTACAGAAGAGTTGCATGTCTCTGTTTCTTCAGACTAAGCTCCTATCCTGGGGTTGATAAATTGAAGGATATAAACATATCCTATATGTTATTTATAACATATATATTTATATCCTACTTATTTTTGAGAGAGAGAGACAGAGAGAGAGAGAGAGAGAGAGAAAGGCACTTGTGGGGGAGGGGCAGAGAGAGAGGGAGAGAGAGAATCTGAAGCAAGCTCCGTGCTGTCAGCGTGAGATCATGACCTGAGCTGAAATCAAGACTCAGATGCTTAACCGACTGAGCCACCCAGGTGCCCCAGGATATAAACATTTTAAAGACTATTAACATATTATTAAATTTGGATGGTTATATTTTAAGAACAAAAGCCTTAGGCTAAAGAAATGAAGATCTTCTCGTGGAATTACAGGTTTTGGCCAGAGGGCTGGTGAAAAGGAAGAAGTGGTATGAAACATTAGTTTTTCTGAAAAGCGTGCCATTCTTTCTCTTTCACGTTCCAGGTTTTCCAAAAGTCTTTGGAAGGAATTTAGCAGACTCAGAGGGCAAGGGGGCTGCAGACCTAGAGGGTAAGAGAGGAGAAACCAGAGAACAAACTGAGGGTTGAGGGGGGGTAGGGGAGAGGGGAAAGTGGGTGATGGGCATTGAGGAGGGCACTTGTTGGAATGAACACTGGGTGTTGTATGTAAGCCAGTTTGACGCTAAATTATTAAAAAAAAAAAAAAAAAAACCAAGAGAGAGAGCAAGAGAGAGAGAGAGAGAAAGAACCAAAGATTCATCCTTAATGCAGTTGACTTGCTTTAATTCAATCCCTTCTGGAGAATTGCTTTGAGCCACTTGTGGGGCTGAAGGCTGCAGGATGATCTCATCGAGCGCCTGAGGCTGTTGAGATGAGGAGAGTGACAGGTACTGTTAGCGTTTGCCCCAGATGAGTCATGGGAGAAGAGAAAAGCACGTGGCATGGCAGGTCTAAACTGCAATTGGTGTCAGGGTCAAGGCTTCCCCTTCTCAGCTACTTCTCATTCAAGACATCTCAATCCCCCCTTGTCCTCTGGGAAAGGTGTTAACTACACAGCCCCAGGGAGCTAGGGAACGCAAAGTGCCACCAGGGGAGAAGCATGCTAGCTGATTCCTTTTTGGGGGGCAATTCTCTCTCTTTTCTGACCTCTACTATTAAGAATCCTGAAGTACTTTTGAAAGCCTGCTGTTGCTTAGAACAAGCTTTTGTATCTTAAATGAAAGGTGCAAACCAAAATGGTATCACTTTCAGAAGGCCACTGGCAAGAGGGGAAAGCTGGGAGGAACTGGTGTTTCTTGGGGAGCTGGGAGCCACTGGCTGGGCAGGTTATCAAGCAGAGAGGTGAAAAGATTCATTCTGCCAAGACTGTGGGGAGTAAGTAACTGCTGTAGAAAACTAATAGCTTCTTTAAAAAAAATTTTTTTTAATGTTTATTTATTTTTGAGAGAGAGAGCAAGAGAGCGAGAGCACCAGTGGGGGAGGGCTAGAGAGAGACACAGAATCCAAAGCAGGCTCCAGGCTCTGAGTTGTCAGCACAGAGTCTGATGTGGGGCTCGAACTCACCAACTGTGAGATCATGACCTGTGCCAAAGTCAGATGCTTAACTGATTGAGCCACCCAGGCGCCCCCAAAACTAATAGCTTCTTAAACAGAGACACAAATCCCTTGGTACAAGGGGCGTGATGGCAATATGCAAATTGGTTGCCAAATGTTATACTTCAGGAAAGAGAAGGAAGGAAGGAAGAAAATGGACATTTACCAAGCTTCTATTAATTATTGGGACCCCACTTGGCACTTTCTCATTTATCCCCTGACCTGACCTATGAGTTAGATGTGTAAATAATATTCAAGCCCATCTTTTGCATCAGCAAACTAGGTTTCAGAGAGGTGGCTGATTGCTGAGTCATCGAGCTGGTTGGGTGGATGCAGAGGCAAGGCTGATGCCCTTGCAAAAGAAATAATTTCTATGCATGAAAAATGCATCGAAAGAAATATTTTTAAAGTTCAACATTTAACTATCTTTCATTGAATTATAATTTACACACCTTAAAAATTCACCCTTTGTAACAGTTAATGCAGTGGTTTTAGTAAATTTATAAAGCTGTGCAACTACCATCACAGCACAGTTTTTAAGTATTTCTATCCAAATGTACTTCTTTTTATGCAATAAAAGCTCTGTCTGAAAATGTGGGTAAAGAAAATACTATAATTTCCATTGATTGCCTAGTCTATCTTTTCTAGATTCTGGAGGAGGGAAGAGGATGTTGATCGAGGGTGCAGAGACCAATTATGGCTTCTTAGAGCAAACCAAAGAGGGTGAAATTTCCAGAAATGTGATTCTAAAAATCAGTGATGGCCCATATGACATTACTTGATGGACTATGAAATAAACTACATAGAGTCCTCCTGGTATTATTAAGTATACATATAATACTGCAGTTATATATATGTATATAATAACTGCAGTTATAAGTTCCACTTATGTTCCATGTTCTTTTTTTTTTTAATGTTTATTTTTGAGGGAGAGAGAGACAGAGCGTGAGCTGAGAAGGGGCAGAGAGAGAGAGGGAGGCACAACACAGAATGTGAAGCAGGCTTCAGGCTCTGAGCTGTCAGCACAGAGCCCGATGTGGGGCTCGAACCCACGAACCGTGAGATCACGCCTTGAGCTGAAGTCCCGTGCCTAACCGACTGAGCCACCCGGGCACCCCTGTTCCATGTTATCTTAAACACCTTAGATTACTGAAACATTTGACTATAGAAAATTGAGATGATGACACTCAGTGTATATTGTTCTTCTGTGCCTATGTCTGGTTTAGGCTTAGCCACCATGTCCTCCAGGCATCTATCTCTGACCTTCCTTCTACCCTTCCCAAGTATGGTTTATATCCTCCCATAAAATCCTGTAATTATTGCTACCATATTTTTTATCTCTCTGTGTGATATTGTCCTTCCACCTCGATGTCTTCCCCATTAGATTCTGAGCTACCTGAAAGTACAGGAATTTTTTTTTCCCTTCTTTTGAGTGGTAAAGAATTCACATGGATTCCATTTCTATTCTAGTTCACCTACAGGATTGAAAAGATAAAATGGTAAATATTACTTGAAATATTTTTGTAGGGGGCTAGAGAAGATTGATTTCAAAGCATTAAGAACCGTTACTGTCTAAAGGATAAAAGTCAACCAGAAAAGAATATAAAATACCTCTGTGTTTTTAATGTCATTAAATGGGACAAAGATGAGGTGGTGTGTGGGGTTTGGGGATGGGTTTTGTTCGGAAAGAAGGTTTCCAGTTATCTTTTTAAAATAAAGTACTTTAAAAAGGCACATATATAGTATAGGATTCCCTAAACTTCTAGATTATTTAAAAATTACTCACTTCCCCAGCCTAAAAATCTTAAAATTTTTCTAGAAATGTTTAAAATTTAGTAATAGCTTTAAGCATTGGCCCTGAATTTTCATTTGATTCAATTTTGTGTCACTCTGGTTCTTACTTTTTAAAAATATTTAAAAATGTATTATATTTTGTCTGAAAAATGACTTTCTTATGTGATATTTGTGCTATCCATAGCAATTTGATTCCTTTGGACCACCATAGGACTGTATGTGTTAAACTAAATGAATACCTGGAGTTTTATTTTAAATATGAACTTGGATGCTAGTAATTATTTAACTTTTGATGTTTTTGTCGTAAGGCATTTCTTAATCTCTTGTACTCTTTATACTTTATGTGATGGACTCTTCAGTTGATTCATATCTAAACAACTGTTTGCACACCCCCACAAAATTTCTCGCATTGTTGTTTTGTCGTGGCTCTAGAAAATATAGGTCACTTTTTCCTCCCTAGCAGCAAATGTAACTGTTTCTGACTTCTTTATTTGCTTGCTTATTTGCCTGTTTATTGGAGCAAGAGGGAGCCTGCAGTCTGAATGTTGATTAAGGAAGTTAATTACTCCCAATTATCTTTCCAAGGAACTGTGTCTCTTTCTGACTTGGTATTTCCTGGAATTTCTTAACCTACTCTAGGGATAACTATGAGGTCACAACAGAGCCACTGCTAAACAGGTTTCAACTGTGATGGGTCAGCATTGGTGACCGACAAGAGAAGCTGTGTTTTCCTCCACAGGACATGCCAGTTTTTCTCTTTTTCCTTTCAGTCTATGGCAGAGCAATTTATTTTATACTAAATTGGGGTGCAAGTTCAGACATAACTGTAATAATTATTTGTACTGGTGATATTTTCTCTTGGAAGCTAAGGATGGGACTAGGTTCTCCTTGGACACTTTGTGGGTCTTGGAGCTTTTTAGCAGAGTCATGGAGGAGAAACTGGGACTGAACAACACAATATCAATGCTTCCAATGATTCTCAGGTTTTCACCAATTGACAGTGGTGAAATCTTGACTGAAAGGGACTGACCATCACTATTAATCTGGCTGCTTTTCTAGTATTCATTTTATTATGCTTCTTCTCTTCACTTCATGCAATTCATACTTTATTTGGACCTCAGGTGCATAGAGTTAAGATTGGCATCTTCAGTTTATGGCACACTATTGACATAGTTCCCTCTCTTGTTTTATTTTTCTTTTCTCTTTAATGCCTTAGCCTCATTCCCACTCTTTTTTTAAAAACGTTTATTCATTTTTGAGAGAGAGACAGAGCGAGAACAGGGGAGGATCAGAGAGAGAGGGAGACACAGAATCTGAAGCAGGCTCCAGGTTCTGAGCTGTCAGCACAGAAGCCAATGTGGGGCTCGAACCCATGAACTGTGAGATCATGACCTGAGCCAAAGTCAGATACTTAACCGACTGAGCCACCCAGCTGCCCGCCCCCCGCCCCCATTCTTTATCCATGGGCATGTACCTCTCTAGGCGCCCTCTGTAGTATATCAGATACATATCCTTGACTATGTGCGGATTTGTAGAAAATGTAGTGTGTATGTGTGTATTTTTAAAGTTGACACATAGGGTTTTGCACTACAGCGTTTATTCTGATTTATTTGGTTTTTCATTCAACGCTAACTTTTTGAGGTTTAATCATGTTATTTTGCCATGTTGAACATCTGGTTCATTGCTTCTAATTCCAGCACAGTATTCCACAGTTTGAGTCTACATCTTATGTCTCCATTTCCCTAATGAATAAACCAGGCTGCCTCCAAACTCCTTCCACAAACAGAATTCTGGTGAACATCCTTGACTACTTTTGGACCTGGGCAAAGGTTTCTTTAGGGAATACATCTCCCCCAAAGGAGGGAAGTGCTGAGATTTCAAGGACACAACATTTATCTTCATTATCTATAACCAGATTTATTTATAAAATGGCTGAATGGACTCAGAATTCCAGTAGCCCTACATGAAGCTTCCTTTTTCTGCACTTGAAATTTTTTTTACAGGGGGCTAGAGAAGATTGATTGCAAAGTGTTAGGAGCTATTACTGGGTAAGGAATAAAAGTCCTTCGGAAAATAATATAAAATACCTCTGATACCAATACTTTGTATCATCTGACTTTCTTACTAATGTGATGAGCAAAAAGTGGGATCTTATTTTGTCTTGCATTTCTCCAATTATTAGTCATGTTAGCTTTCTGGGTTTCTCTTTCTGTGATTTGTCTATTCATAAATTTTTTTTTGCTCCATATTTGTTTTCATTGGTGTTTTTATCTTTTCCATCAAACCTTTTGTATTTCATTGGAAAATGTATAATTAGTAAGTATCGATTAATTAGTTATCCTATTTTAGCATGCCTATATCTCTACCTGTTTTTCCATCTGCTGACTGTGGCTTCCTACCGGCCCTTCTAACCAATGAGTTGATAGAATGCCAGCTAAACTGGCCTGGTCTGTTAGTCTATATGACCATATCCTAGCCAGCACAACATTCCCGTTAGCCTTTTTAAATGTTTGAGGACAGAACATTGATGACAGACATCTGAGAACTCCTGGGAATCTCCTAAGGAATTCATCTGGTAATCATTGACCTAATTCCCTAAAAGGAATTAAAACAAAAATCTTCCTAAAACCTAGAGTATTTTTTCCTGGATTTATGTATCTTTCGGGCTATTTGACTAATCAATGAAGTGGTATTGCTCCATAAAGGAAGGACCTTATAAACTTACACTGGATGTCTATAAAGTCAGTGATGCTGGTAGAAACAGGTGTCTATATCCTGCTTTGTTTTTCTTTTAAAAAGCATTTATGTAAGAATATTTATTCAGAAAAGCCAGACGTGAGGGGTGCCCGGGTGGCTCAGTTGGTTAAGTGTCCAACTCTTGGTTTTGGCTCAGGTCACCATCTCACGGTTTCATGAGTTTGAGCCCCACATCGGGCTCTGTGCCGACAGTGCAGAGCCTGCTTGGGATTCTTGGTTTCCCCCTTTCTCTGCCCTTCTCCCCCACTCACACTGTCTCTGTCTCTCTCAAAATAAATAAACTTAAAAAAATGAAAAGTCAGGTGTGAATTCTGTTCTCATGTAAAATCTAAGTATCATTCCAATTCCCACCTTTAGAGGTAGTTTCTTTCTTCCAATGATACTGCACTTGTTCAAAATACTTGCTCAAAATACTTCCTCTTTAAAAAAAGCTAGACCACCACAGTCTAGAGCTAGGAATTCTGAACTACTCTTCGAGAGAGCTGAGTTGAAAGGCAGCTTTACCATTCTTTTTTTTTTTAATTTTTTTTAACGTTTATTTATTTTTGAGACAGAGAGAGACAGAGCATGAACGGGGGAGGGTCAGAGAGAGGGAGACACAGAATCTGAAACAGGCTCCAGGCTCTGAGCTGTCAGCACAGAGCCTGACGTGGGGCTCGAACTCACGGACCGCGAGATCATGACCTGAGCCGAAGTCGGCCGCCCAACCAACCAAGCCACCCAGGCGCCCCTACCATTCTTATCTGTATGCCATTGCACACTATATTTAATTTCTCTGAATCTCAGTTTTCTCAGGCAATATTGATTCTTCACTCATAGGATTGTCAAGGAAGGTGAATAAGACAACATAGTTGAAAGTCATCACCCAGAGATTAAGCAATAATTAATACTGAAATTTCAGATATTAGTTCCATTGGAATCTAAACTTGTTTAAAAATCATAAGGAGCTCCATAGCTCCAACCTTTGTCTAGGTTTCAAAATGTAGACAGGCAGAATGGACATGAGCATCACAAAGTTGTTCTTGGTATTTACACGTGCCTTGGTGAGACGCCCCAGTTTCCATCCTTCTTCTGTCACGGAGACAAGTATATCCTGTTTCCCTTCAAAGTATTCTGACAATACCATCTGTCTGTGGGAGTAACAACAGTACTAGCTTTGGGTGATTACTGAGTGACCTGAGGGTCATGAGAAAGCTCTCTGTTTCTACCTGAAGAAAGTCTATCCAATACATTTCCTGACGATGGCACCTAGGGTTAATGGAAACTGAAAGGTCCAGCTTGGATTCTAGGGACAGATTCGTAACCTGCCTTTACCATCCTGATAATGCAGTTGTGGGCTTTTGAAAAGTGCCTGTCATTGGTAGTTCTCGTACATCTAAGTTCTTCTGTAGTCACATTCATCTTTTGGGTTCCACGAACACAACGAACCTCGTTTTTGTTAGCCACATGACCTTGAGCAAGTAATTTTATCTCTTTGAGCCTCCATTTCCTTATTTATAAAAGGAAAAAGATGACTTTGCAGGGCTGTTATAAGGATTAAATGAGATACTGCATGAAAATCTTACGTACTTTGCCAGGCACGTTACAGGTTTTTAGTAAATTTTATTTCCTTTCTGATTCACTTATCCACAGAAAAAATAGCCTGCTGTGTGAGTTGAAAGCCAAGTGTACCTGTGTCTGATTCCAAATTGGGTATTCTTCTGAGATTCCCATCAGGTACTCTAAAGTGCATTCATATTTTGACAGATGCTAGACTCTGGATTTACAAAGCCCACTCTGTGACAGTGTTGAGTATGCAAATTAAACCTTCCCAAGAGCTGCTGAATATCAGGGAAACAGCATTTCTTTCAAAGACTATTGATGCATCCTTTTTTGCCACCATTGCTCAAGCTTTCAGGAGCATCTTTTAAAGTTTTAAAACGAAAACATTTCAAGGGCTTGCCAAGGCAGGACTCACTTTTTCTCACAGCAGCCTGAGAAAAATGACTGGAGAAATGGACTGGTGAGAGACTGAGTGACTTACAGCCTCTGAGATGCTGACCTAAGCTGGGTTCTAATGCCATGGGATCAGAGCACATAGTTTTGAGGGAGGAGAGTAAATAGCAACTTGGGGAGAGGAAAGTGCTAACCCTCTCATTAGGCATCATGTGAAAAAGTGGCCTACTTTGCCAGTAGTGAGGGGCCTTTTCTGCTTAATTTGCCTGCAATCCATTTGCCAGGCCCGAGTATCCACAGTAAGAGCATGGCTCAACAGTGCAGAAGAGGAAGATGAGATCTGTTTTGAGGAATCTGGCATAAAGACTTTGCTGGACAGAAGAAGTCTTTACTTAGGACTGCAGAAAGCAGAAATTTGTAAACAGACCACTAAACCAGAAAGTAGGACACTCAGGGACTCTGTGGTCTACTTAGAAATTTCCTTTGCATCTCTTACCTGACATCCAGGTCTCTTTTCTAGTTTTGATCTGGGTGTTGCCCTTAGCTACTCCAAAACTGTGAACTAGGTATGAATATCAGAAGCCTATAACAATAACAACAACAACAACAACAACAACAACAAATCTGGTACAGGCTATATTGTGTATGAGTAGGTCTTCTGGTTTAAAGGAATCAGGCAGAATTATATAACCTGTATAAAGCATGCATTGGCTAGTGTAGTGGTTAGCTGTTGCTGTGTAACAAGCAAACATAAAAATCTCAGTTATTTACAATAAGCATTTACTTAGCTCATATGTCTGCTGGTTTGTTGGGGTGTCTCTGCTTCAAGCTGAGGGTCTAGTTGGCTCAGATATGCTCCATGTATTTCATTCTGAGATTCAGGATAAAGGAATAGAAATTGCCTGGAGAAAATTCTTCTCAAGGCAATGGCAGAGGCACAAAAGCATAAATAGAAATACATGAGGACTCTAAAGGCCTATACTTGGAACTGGCACTCCTGTCCATTTGTAATTGGCTAAATAAAGTCACATGATCAAGCCCAAAGGGAAGGGTTAGGGAAAGGTACCTCATCAATAGAGGCAGGAGGAAATTTCTTTTTTCAAAGGCACCTAGTATGGTATTTGGATACAAGGAAGAATGAGGGACTGGAGCTGGTAATCCCAGGCAGGAATTAATAGGGAGACCCGAACTTATGAAAATTCTATTTTGTTAAATGTAATGCCTACTTATTTATTTTTCAAGTCACCTTGTGATTTGTGGTACTGAATTAATGGCTAATATTTTCCTTAAATGCACACATGCCAAGGACAATTGGATATGAAATATCTTTGCATGTATTATTTCTCTATTCCAATTAACATTCATGAAGATAAACCAAGAACTGAAATTAAACCATGAAGTTCACAGAGTTTGTCTTTTTAAGATGTTTTGTTGAAGAATAATGTATATTCCAAAAAGTACACAAATCACGAGGATATAGCATAAGGAGTTTTTACAAACTGAGCCCAGTAGTGTAATCAGCACCAAGATCAACTGACTAAATACAACCAGGGTCCTTGGAGTCCACTTTATGCCATCTTTCAGCCATTATTTCTGAAGAGTAGACACTATCTTGACTTGTAACACTATTTTTTTAATATGAAATTTATTGTCAAAATGGTTTCCATACAACACCCAGTGCTCATTCCAACAGGTGCCCTCCTTGATGCTCATCATCCACTTTCCCCTCCCTCCCGTCCCCCATCAACCTTCAGTTTCTTCTCAGTTTTTAAGAGTCTCTTATGGTTTGCCTCCCTCCCAACTTGTAACATTATAACACTATTGATGAAATTTAGAACTTTATGTAAATGGATTGAGTTATAAGCCAGATTCTGTCTTTTGAGTCTTCAGCCTCTCCTTTATGTGTTTCTTCATATGCCTTTCCAAGTTTCAAGAGCCTTTATTTATTTGTTTGTTTAGATATTATTGAATTATAATTGGCATATAATATTATGTTAGTTTCAGGTATATGACATGGTGATTCAATATTTTTAATACATTATGAAATGATTGCTTGAATAGGTCTAGTTACCTTCTGTCACAAGAGCCTCTACTTATCACATCTTCCTAGTTGAGGGATTTTATAGTTCATTGGCATTTTTACTGATAGACAGTAACACAAGTGTGCTGGCATTTAAAGTTATTTTATCTCTAAATACCAGTGGAAGATGTATCTCCTGCTATAGATTTTGTGGGCAGTGGTGTGAAGGTGGGTGCAGTGGTTCAGATTTTCTACATTTTGACTGACTTTTCTATCTAGTTATTCTATTGCTTTTGAGAGAGTTGTGTTAAAATATCCAGCTAGAATGGTGGATATGTCTATCTCCCTTTAGTTCTATCAATTGTTGTTTCATATACTTTGAATTTTTATTGTTGGATGTATATACATTTATAATTGTTATATCTTCCTGACATATTGATCCTTTTATTACTTAAAATTTTTTTTAAATGTTTATTCATTCTTGAGAGAGAGAGAGACAGAGTGTGAGTGAGGGACAGGCAGAAAGAGAGGGAGACACAGAATCTGAAGCAGGCTCCAGGCTCCAAGCTGTCAGCACAGAGCCTGACATGGGGCTCAAACCCATGAACCACGAGATCATGACCTGAGCCAAAGTCAAACACTTAACTGATTGATCCACCCAGGAGCCCCCCCAATCATTTTATTACTTTTAAAGGGTCTCTCTTTGTCTCCAGCCCATTAGACTATTTGAAAGAACTGAGATGCTACTAAGGAAATGGAGCTTATAGTCACAGTGGTGTGTCCTTTCTGTGAGGCCACCACCCCGGACTATAGAGGGAGCCTTTGTCATATGAACCTTTGTATAGGTCAAGATCCTGGAAGAAAAGAGATGACATACTTGAAAGTTTTAGGTGAAGAGGGTTTAATGAAGGAACTACTTACAAAGTATGAACAGAGTTATAGCCAACAACAAAGGATAGGAAAACACCCAGAGATTGGCAACAGAGGGGAGCCTTCAACTTCACTAGGCTGAGAAAGGGAAGCAGGGATGGTGTCCAGAGCCCAAGGAGAATGGGAAGGATGGGAGAGTGACCACCTAACAGGAGCAGTGGCCACAGCTAGAGCTGTTGTGAGGTAAGGAGGGAGCGGGGAAGGATTGCAGTGGGGAATACATATCGTCTTCCCACCCTCTTGTCTCCTGCCAGCCCTTTACATTGGCCAAGTCCAACTGAAAGCCACAGGGAAAGGGAGCCTGGGTGCTGCAGGTGGGGTTCAGCCTGCCATGACTCAGAGGGCAGAGCAGGGTGAGAAGTGGCAATGGGAGCTGAGATGGGGGGTACAGAGAATAAATGGCCGGGTTCCTACAGTGCTCCAGGATGGAGAGTGTAGAGCATAGAATTTAGGAACCCAGATTCCGGAGCCAAACTGTCTAGGTTCAAACCACGCCTCTGCCACTTAGCAGCTGTGTTGCTAGTTACTTCTCAGTGCCTCCATCCCTCCCCTACAAAATGATGATAACAGTATCTGCCTCATGGGGTTGTTTTGTGAAGATTAAATGACCATATGTAAAACACTCAGAAGAATGCTGGGCACATCATATTATGGAGGTGATGCTTCATTTCTATAGTCCAGCGCCCTGGGAATCTTGCTTTTGTAGGCTCTTTAGCATTTGGGACATATTGCTTTGGTGTTTCAGTAACTTAAAAAAAAAATTTTTTAATTGTTTGTTCATTTTGAGAGACAGAGCATGAGGGGTGGGGGAGGGACAGAGAGAGAGGGAGACACAGTATCCGAAGCAGGCTCCAGGCTCTGAGCTGTCAGCACAGAGCCTGACGCGGGGCTTGAACTCACAAGCTGTGAGATCATGACCTGAGCTGAAGTCGGACGCTTAACCCACTGAGCCACCCAAGTGCCCCTTGGTGTTTCAGTAACTTTAAAGTAAGTATAGAGGATGAGACTAGTTGATAGGATTCTGAGTATAGGCAGAGGAGAGACAACCTCATCCCCAGAGGTCAGTGAATGGCAGGGCCATGGGGGTCTAGCCATAAACAAGAGGTACTCTCCTGTGCTAGGAGAGGGTTCAGGTATGCGGTCTATATTTTCTTGAGTGCATATGTGGGTGTGCATATATGATGCTTAAAATAATAATTCCACAGGCTTTGCTGCTAATTCTAGAGATTAGAAAACCAATAAAATGAGGAGAATGCCTGAAAAAGTGGCTTGTTTGTACACAAGTAATTGCCAGCATTCATGTATATCAGTTACCACTTCAGTATAATTATCATGCAACATCACATGAATATGGTTAGCATTCCATAGGTTATTTTATGAGGGCTAGAAACTCAGCTCATTTTTGCGTGGCTTTCACGGTTTGTTGTCCACATAGGATGCCAATCAGTAGAAGCTTCAGTAAAAAGTGAAATAAATGTGTGTACCTATTACTACCTCCATTGCTAAGTGAGAGAATAACAGAGTTCTCAGTAAATCAGTGTGTGGCATTTCTCTCTCCACATATTGCTGATGCACATCAGGATCCTTGGAGATGAGATCCTGCTTTTTACTGATGAAGAATCTTGGAGTTCCAATGAATGATTATTGACAAAAGAAGGAGGGAGAGGACACTGGGTGCAGAACAGGGCTCAGTAAATATTCATAGGGTAATAGATTGAGCAGCCCTGCAAGAGTCATGTCCACAATTTGCTGCCTTTAAAATGCCATTAGCTTTTTCTACTTATGTCAGAATGATGATGTATTGGTAAACATCAGGCCCTCTGGGTCATCTCTCCACAATTTCCTTATCATTTTTACTTGCCTTCACTGTCTTCCCGGTAAATGCCTCACATGAACTGATATGGCTCATAAGTTCCAATATCCCTTAGAAAGTTTCTTTTGTCAAGCAGGAATATGTTAGTTGAAAAGAAAAGAAAGGCCAACTGAGAGAAGTTTAAACAAGGGGTTCACTTTTCTCACTCAATAAAAAGCATTGAAGCAGGCCGCTGCAGCTTCCCAGTGATGCCCCTGGGGACTCGGGCTGTTTCCCATTCATCATCCTTTTTGGGTCAGGTTCTATCCTCATGTTTGTCAGCTCATGGTCAGAGATGGCTCAGCAGCTAGATCCCTAGGCCTCATGATTGTAGGAAGAAAGGTAAATGGTGGAGGAATGTCTTTTTAGCAAGGCTTAACTTTTTTATTTAGGGACTTCCAAATCTGCCTTAGGGTCTTTTGCCTATATTTCATTGGTCAGAGATGTGCTATAGGACCACCGTTGTGAATAAATAGCTGTATCACTACCCTGAACAAATCAGATTAGTAAGAAAGAAGTATGTGTGTGAGTAGGGTGGAGGGTGGAGGAATGGGTGGTAGGAGGGGGGGAGGAATGACCACTGGGTAGACAATTAACAATGTCTATGTCAGGAATTCCTTTGTCATGTGGTTTTAGTAATTGATTCTCTAATCTCATGCTTGGATGTATCCTGGAGACTGCCTTGCTTTATACTTGTACCGACATGAATAAGGCAGAATTTATAACCCAGTGGGTAGTTTTAGCAAAGGGTCCTGGAGGTAAGCTAGATCCTCTGCTTCTCTTTTATCTGTCTTAAAGAATAATAGAGTCTCTAAGAACAAGGTATTCATCCATTTTTCAGTAAGTGTCTGAGCCAGTAACTGGGGTGCATGTTGCATCTTGCAAGTGAAAATCACCCCTCCTGTTGCCGTGGGAAACAATAAAGGGGATCACAAGTCTAACAGTTGGTGGCTTTGGTGATGGGAGTGTAAGTCCCAGCCAGATAAGAAAACTTTGCTGTACTGTTTACTGGGACTTCCCCTCTTATCGTTCCCGAGTTCTGTCCCCTTGTGGGCCCGAGAGCCCACAAATGCACCAACTGTCTCTCTGATCCAAAATACCACAGAAGAGCCATTGAAATGATGACATGGTAATATCATTCCCTTGCATTTGAAGAGCCCCTACGTCCCATAGCCTTTTCTGTGTATAGCACTTTAGTTGCGTCTTCACAGTTACTTGGCCAGGTGCAGCCGTGGGAGGACAAATTTCAAGTATTGTCTTTGTAGATAAGCAGACTTGATGAAAGATGGGAACTTCGGTAAGTCTAGCTAACCAGTATTCACCCAACTTCTGACCCTAACCCATTAAACGAGGAAACCCACTTATGGGACCAGCTCCTGCTTAATTAAAAAAAAAAAGCCACAAATGCCGACTGATGTTTTTGGTGATTTGATGCTCACCTCCTTTCTTATTATCCTTTTCCCCTGAATCCCTATTTTTGACTCTGCATGTCTTCTTAATTTGACCATATTTGGGACCCTTTTCAAGTCTCTCCTTAATCCCGTACCTGGGTTCCAACATAGTTGTTGGTTTGCTGTGCCCCTACTTCTTGCCCTGGCGAGCCCTACCCACTCATGGTGCCTTACCTCACGGCACCCATTATGAGGAGCAAGTCATGCTATCTCCTTCCAACAAACTGTGTTATGATGAGCTGGGAAACCTAGGAAGGAAACAGTTCCAGATGACAGCAGGCACTCATTGTATCTGCATTCTTGATTACATCTCTGCCTGCCAGCTGTCCCCACAATTTCCCTGTTGACTTCGGCGTCCTTAACAGGGGCCCCTATGCCCTATTTCTGGACGAGGTTACTGCTGGCATCTCTCAGTTATTCTCTAGCTGATAAAAATGAATTAAGAACAGGTGGCTGACTTCCTTGGCCCAAAGCCAAGGAAGTAGAAAGGTTGGAAAAAAAACATTGGAATCCTTTTTCAGAATTTCAAAGTTAAAAATCTTCTCAGATGGCGTGTTGTGACTCGAAAGAGGAAAACACAGTGCTATAGCTAATGGTTAATGGGAAGTAGAGCGAAAGAATTGGAGGCATAATAGAATATGCACAAACTAGATTTGGGTAACTTGTATTCTGCTTCTGGCTCTGCTGCTAACCAACTAGTTGCGGGATTTGGGACAAATCGGTTCACCTTTCTGAGTCTTGCAACCGGGCTACTTATCAGTCTCTTTCCAGCTTTAAAATCCTCCAAAGGGAGCAACTAAATGTTTCCATCTTTCTTTTAGGGCATCAGCTATGCCTGTGTATTATCTTTTAAGTCTCATTCTCAACATGTATTTATAAGTAGGAATCTTTTCCCCAGGCTGTTCCCAGGGTCCAAGCTAGAGGCTATCCAGTGTGTGCACTCTTTATGAAGACTCTGCCTGTTCAGCACCTTGTCTCTTTGAAACACTAGGTCTCCTCCAATTTCATGAATTGGTCTGGCACAGCACAGTAGTTCTTGAATTTGAGTGTGCAATAGAATCACCTGGGCGTCTATTAAAACAATAGATTACTGGGCTCTATGCCTAGAGGATTGTTTGTTTGGTTTTTCAGAGGGTCTGGGATGAGGCCTGAGGATTTGCATTTGTAATGAGTCTGTAATACTGTGGCTGAGGGTGCAGGAAACACACTTCCAAAACCTCAGTAGTGGACTAACAGAGGGTTGGCACACAGGCATGAGTTCAAAATCTGACTCTTGGAGCTTCCGGGTGGCTCATTCGGTTAAGCATCTGATTCTGAATTTTGGCTCACGTCATGATCTCACGGTCCTGAGATTGAGCCCTGCTTCAGATTTTCTGTTTCTCTCCCTCTGCCCTCCCCCACTCATGCTCTCTCTTTCTCTCTCTCTCTCTCTAAAAACAAAACAAATTCTGACTCTTGTCGTTTACTTTTAATGTGACTTTGGGCAAGTAATTTCGTCAGTGTAAACCTTGGTTTCCTCACCCATAGGTAGGACAAAAATACTTGTATTTCCCATGGCTGCTGTGAGATTTAACTATTGCTGTGTATCAGTGTTTGGTATGTTGTCAAAATTAATTTCCTATTCTTTGTTCTTTTCCACCTCCCTCTGAAATCTTCTAGGAAAATAATCAAATCAGGAGTATCTTGTAGATGGCAACCATAATCTCACAAGCTGAATTGAGGGAAATAAATTCCTATTCTTACAGCCTCCTGAAAAGACTTAATTTTAGTGAGTTTAATAAAAACCTTTCTGGACATTCAAGAAAGTATTTCACAGGAAACTTCCCATCTAAAACTCTCAACTATTTTTCAGTGATTGCATATTTGGCTGATACATTAGCCTTTGTTATATATCCAGAACCCCAAGAAAATCAGGCCAAGACTAAAATGAGGCCTAAAGTCTTGGGGAAATAGGTAATTGTCATTCCTTTCCATTTTCTCTTAACTTACATGTGTGGAAATTATGTATCAGAGTGGAAATTATGTATCCCTACCAATAACAAGTCATGGTAGGGACAGGATACCAAGGACTTCTTTTGGATTAGACAAATACAGAAATCACTAGGAACGTTAAGAACTATTACAGATATTATTATTAGGGGGAAGTGTTCAAAGATTCCTTCAATCCAGAGTCATGAACTCAAATATCTGAATTTGTTCAGAGAGTAGTCTTTGTTATGATTTACTTCATTGGACCACCTTTAATGACATTTATTTCCCTCAGATTCACTTCCACTTATTTTATTTTTTATACTGAACCCATATGGAAAGAAACCACTCTGTGGGGTGCTGACAACACTGACTCCATCTTTGGCCCACTATCTTGTTCATGTCCACACAGTGGCCTCCCTCAGGGCTACGTGTTCCAGGCACCATGGAGGGTTAATGTATGCCCTGACCAGAATGTGAGAAGCCTTGTTCTGATCTTCCCTAAAGTGACTCATTGAAGGCTCCACTTTAGCTAACTAGTAGAGATGACTGGAGCACACATGGTGCCACTTTAGATAACTACCCTTTGACTCACTACAATGCCTCTTGCTGTATAAAAGCTGTGGGTTAAAGACCAGACTTGATGGAGAAGAAGAGTATTTTAGGTGGTGAATAGTTGTATACTGCCTGGATTGTTGCCTGCCTGATTCCCCCTACATTAGACTGTAAATGGCATGGAGTGGCTTGGGTCATTTTTCATTCTCAAGACGACTTCTCATTTTGGAGGATACTTTACCGTCCTCTACCTTCTGACATGTTCCAGCAAGGAAATAAGCTTTCTCTTATTGTCTTAAAACACATGGCTGCTTTCTTTTTTTTAATCTTTCACCTTATTTTAGAGATGTTGAGACATAAACAATCTCACTTTTAACTCTCTTTAAAATGTTTATTTACTTATTGTGTGTGTGTGTGTGTGTGTGTGAGAGAGAGAGAGAGAGAGAGAGAGAGAGAGAGAGAGAGAGAATGAGCAGGGGAGAGGCAGAGAGAGATGGAGAGGGAATCTCCAGCAGGTTCTACACTGTCAGCACAGAGCCTGATGCAGGGCTTGATTCCATAAATGGGCATCATGACCTGAGCCGAAAGCAAGAGTTGGATGCTTAACCAACTGAGCCACCCAGGCGCTCCTCACTTTTAACTCTTTAATAAAAATGGCAGCACAAGTGTGGTGATAAAAGGAAACTGTTGCTCAGTGTCAGGATAAAGGAGACAAAAAGGAGGGAAAAGGACTCTGAACAAATAAAAAATCATGTCCTGTTTGCAGGGGCAGCTTCTACATGCCCGGAGCAGATTTCCTTCCAGTGATAATGTAGGCTCTTTGTTGCCATATTTTGATATTTTTAAAGAGAAGTGGGAAATGAAGGTTTTATGTGAAGATAATTTTTAATGTTAACAAATTAAAAACTTAAAATACTGTGCAAACTATCACTGCGTATGTGAGATAGAATCTGCTGGTTGGTTTTGCCACAGGCTGCCAGATTTCTCCCTCTGCTTTAATGCATCCTGAAAGTCCTCTGAAAAGGCAAGCTGGTTATAGTCACTGTGGTTCAGGAGGTTGAGGTTGAGAAGCAAATCCAGACTCAGAGGATGTGGATTTCAGACTTGGCTTAGTGGTTAGATCTTCTACAATTACTCTGCAGGCTGGGAAGTGATGTTAAAAAGTCTCCAAAAACGAAAACCATGTGGGTGAAATAAATTGATGTTACCTTTTTAATATCTTGAGCTTGTGTGACTTTACAGTCTTTTGTGACAGGTGTTGACATGGCATTCCTCTCCTTTTTAAAAAAAATTAAATAAAAATATTAACATATACAGAATATCTTTCCATTGATTTGTGTCTTCTTTAATTTCTTTCATTTCTGTATTATAATTTTCAGTGTGCAGGCCTTTTGCTTCTTTGGTTAAATCTATTCCTAGGTATTTATTCTTTTAGATGTAATTGTAAATGGAATTATATTCTTGATTTGTCTTTCTGATAGTTCATTGTTAGTATATAGAAACACAACTGAGTTTTGTATAGTGATTTTTGTATCCTGCAACTTTACTGAATTTGTTTATTTCAACAGTTTTTTGGTGGTGTGTTTAGGGTTTTCTATATAAAGTTATGTCATCTGCAAATAGAGATAATATTACTTCCTTTCTGATTTGGAAGATTTTATGTTTTTCTTGTCTAATTGCTCTGGCTAGGAATTCTGGTACTGAATAATTGTGGTGAGAGTAGGCATCTTTGTCTCATTCCTGATCTGAGAGGAAAAGCTGATGTTAGCTGTGGGCTATTACCTTGATATATGTTTTCTGTATTCCTAGTTGAGAGTTTTTATCATGAAAGAACATCAAATTTTTTCAAGGGCGTTTTTTGCATTTATTGAGATAAACATACGATTTTTATCCTTTTTGTTGTTGATGTTTTGTGTCACATTGATTTACAGATGTTGAAGCATCCTTGCATTGCCGAAATAAATCCCACTTGATCATAGTGCATGATCCTTTTAATGTACTATTAAATTTGGTTTGCTATTATTTTGTTAAGGATTTTTGCATCTATGTTCACCAAGAATATTGGCCTATAATTTTCTTTCCCTGTAGTGTCCTTGTCTGATTTTAGTATCAGGGTAATACTGGCCTTGTAAAATGAGTTTGGAAGTTTCTGTCCTCTTCTATTTTTGGAAGAGTTTGTGAAGGACTGGTATCAATTCTTCCTTAAATGTTTGGTAGAATTCACCAATGAAGTCATCTGGTCCGGAACTTTTCTTTGTTGGGAGGTTTTTGATTACTGATTCAATCTACCTACTAGTTATTGTTTTGCTCAGTTTTTCTATTTGTTCATGTAGGTTGTATGTTTCCAGGAATTTATGTATTTCTTCTACGTTTCTAAATTGTTGGTGTATTATTAATAGTAGTCTCTTATGATCCTTTGCATTTGTAGCAGTTATAATGTCTTTTCTTTCTAATTTTGAGTCTTAACTACTTTGTCTTAATGTAGCTAAATGTCTATTTTGTTTACATTTTAAGAACAATTTTTATTGATCTCTTCTATTGGCTTTTTAGTCTCTGATCTTTGTTATTTCCTTTCTTTGACTAACTTTGCATTTAATTTGCTCTTGTTTTTCTAGTTCCTTGAGGTATAAAGTTAGGTTGTTTATTACTGTTGTCTCTTAGAACTCTTTTAGCTGTATCTAAAATTTTGGTATGTTGGGTTACCATTTTCCTTTGTCTCAAGATATTTTTTGATTTCTCTTTTGATTTCTTCTTTGACCCACTGGTTGTTCAGTAGCATGTTTTTTAATCATCACCTATTTGTGAATTTTCCAGTTTTCTTCTTATAATTGATTTCTAGTTTCATGCCATTGTGGTTGCAAAATATGCCTGATAAGATTTGGATCATCTTAAATTTATTAAGACTTCTTTTGCAGCCTGACATATGATCCACCCTGGAGAATGTTCTATGTGTGCTTAAGAAGAATGGATTCTGCTGTTGTTGGATGGAATGTTCTGTAAGTGTCTGTTAAATCCATCTGGTCTAACATGTAGTTTAAGTCTGATGTTTCCTTACGACTTTTCTGTCTGGATGATTGGCAACTTATCTATGACAAAGGTGCAGTATAAATTCAATGGAGAAAGGATGGCCTTTTGAACGAATGGTGCCTAATACATTTGGGATTCATCCATGTTGTTGTGTACTTCAGTAGTCATTTCTTTTTTATTACTGAGAATTATTTCACTGAGTGAATGTGCTGCATTTTATTTATCAGTTGAAGGAGATTTGAGTTGTTTTTGGTGATTATAAATGTTGTATGAATAATCACGTGTAGGTTTTTGTGTGAACATAAATTTTCATTTCTCTTAGGTTCATACCTAGGAGTGGGATTGTTGGGTCATATGGTAAGTGTATGCTTAACTTTGTGAGAGACTAATAAACAGTTTTCCAAAATGGTTCTAACATGTTGAGCTTCCATAAGCAATATATGAGTCTTCCAATTGCTCTGTGTTGTCACCCACACTTGATACTGTCATTATTTTTCGTTTGCTCATTTTATTCTATGTGAAGCTGTGTATCATGGTGGTTTTAATTTCCTGCTTTCTACTGGCTAGTAATCTTGACTAACGATGTCTAATGACTTATTTGATATATGTGTATTTTCTTTGGCAAAGTATGTTTATTTTGGGAGGGGTTGTTTGTTTCCTTATTATTGAGTGTTGAGAGCAGTTCTTATAGATTTGGAATACAAGTCCTATATCAGACATGTAAGTTACAAATATTTTTTGCAAGTGTGGGGCTTATCTTTTCATTCCCTTAATGGTGTCTTTCAAAATATAGAGCAACATTATCTATAATAGCCAAATTATGGAAACAGCTCAATGTCCATTGATTGATGAGTGCATAAAGAAGATACAATGGAATATTACTTGGCCATAAAAAAGAATGAAATCTTGCCATTTGCAACAATGTGGATGGAGCTAAAGAGTATTATGCTCAGCAAAATAAGTCAGTCAGACAAAGACAAATACCATATGATTTCACTCATATGTGGAATTTAAGAAGCAATACAAACGAGCAAAGGGGAAAAAAGAGAGAGGCAAACCAAGAAAAAGGTTTTTTTCTTATTTTTTATTTTTTAGTGTATTTTTATTTTTTGCCTTTTAACTATGGAGAACAAACTGATGGTTACCAGAGGGGAGGTGGGTGAAATAGGTGATGGGGATTAAGGAGTGCACTTGTTGTGACAATCTCCACATATTGTATGTTAAGTATTGAATCAGTAAATTGTACACATGAAACTGATATTACACTGTATGTTAACTAACTGGAATTTATTTTTATTTTTCAATATATGAAGTTTATTGTCAAATTGGTTTCCATACAACACCCAGTGCTCATCCCAAAAGGTGCCCTCCTCAATACCCATCACCCACCCTCCCCTCCCTCCCACCCCCCATCAACCCTCAGTTTGTTCTCAGTTTTTAAGAGTCTCTTATGCTTTGGCTCTCTTCCACTCTAACCTCTTTTTTTTTTCCTTCCCCTCCCCATGGGTTCCTGTTAAGTTTCTCAGGATCCACATAAGAGTGAAAACATATGGTGTCTGTCTTTCTCTGTATGACTTATTTCACTTAGCATAACTCTCTCCAGTTCCATCCATGTCGCTACAAAGGGCCATATTTCATTCTTTCTCATTGCCACGTAACTAACTGGAATTTAAATAAAAACTTAAAAAAAGGTGGAGCAGAAGTTTTACATTTTGATGAAGAGCAATTTATCATTTTTTTTTCTTTTATCAACTCTGCCTTTGGTGTTATATTTAAGAAATCTTTGCCTAATTCAATGTCACAAAAACGTTTCCTTAAAATTTTCTTCTAGAAGTTTTGTAAGGTTAGGTTTTACCTTTAGGTGTAATATCCGTTTTGATTAATATTTGTATGATGTGTGAGCTATGGTCAAGATTCTTTTCGCCTACACGAATGTCCAATTGTGGCAATATCATTTATTGTTCACTAATACCTCTTCAGCTGTATTAAACCAGTTTATCCTTAACACTTCAACGGAATTTTCATTTTCAGTTATTTATGTTAATTCTAAAACTTTAGCCTATTGGTTTTTATATTCCGACAAGACTTTCTGGTATAAAGGTCTTTTTTGTTTATTTTTATTTTTTATTTCTTTAAATATTTCATTTATGTTTTATACTTTGTATCTGATAATACAGTATATTTTCATGGTGATTGTTTCCATGTGTATTGGTAGTTTGTGCTGTGAGATCACATCTAATTGACCTTCTTCTGGGAGATTACTGAGAGCCTAAATTGGGAGTTGCTCTCACTGGATAGGATTCGTATGTGTTTCTACTGGGAGCCAGTGGGACTCAGGACCACTTTAATTTCTTT
This sequence comes from Panthera uncia, assembly GCF_023721935.1. NCBI lineage: Eukaryota > Metazoa > Chordata > Mammalia > Carnivora > Felidae > Panthera > Panthera uncia. The sequence continues at coordinate 127,752,738 of NC_064810.1, forward strand.
TTAAAATTTCTTTTGAGAATGTAAGCCTAATACAGAGGACTTAAATTTGGTTCCCACCTTGCCCTAAGTCTAGTCTCCCTTTTCTAATGCTAGTTTTGACATGTTCCCTCAAGGAAACACTGGTTTTTGATCTTCCTCATTGCTCATCTTTCTGGTTATAGCTTACTCACTCTTTCTCCCCTCCCTCACGACCTGTTTGGTGCTGTGCCTTACTTTGTTGTGAGCTCAGCAATGCTTTGGAAATATTGATTTTGTCATTTATTCAGTATCTAGTTATATATATATTTTTATTAGCTTGTTATATTTTTTTAAATTTACATCCAAATTAGTTAGCATATAGTGCAATAATGATTTCAGGAGTAGATTCTTTAGTGCCCCTTACCCATTTAGCCCATCCCCCCTCCCACAACCCCTCCAGTAACCCTCAGTTTGTTCTCCATATTTATGAGTCTCTTCTGTTTTGTCCCCTCCCTGTTTTTATATTATTTTTGTTTCCCTTCCCTTATGTTCATCTGTTTTGTCTCTTCAAGTCCTCATATGAGTGAAGTCATATGATTTTTCTCTTTCTCTGACTGACTCATTTCACCAACCTCCAGTTCCATCCATGTAGTTGCAAATGGCAAGATTTCATTCTTTTTGATTGCCGAGTAATACTCCATTGTATATATACCACATCTTCTTTATCCATTCATCCATCGATGGACGTTTGGGCTTTTTCCATACTTTGGCTATTGTTGATAGTGCTCCTATAAACATGGGGGTGCATGTGTCCCTTGGAAACAGCACACCTGTATCCCATGGATAAATGCCTAGTAGTGCAATTGCTGGGTCGTAGGGTAGTTCTATTTGTAGTTTTTTGAGGAAACTCCATACTGGTTTCCAGGGTGGCTGCACCAGCTTGCATTCCCAACTTGTGTTTTTTAATTTAAAAATAAATTTAGCCTTGGGGTGCCTTGGTGGCTCAGTCAGTTTTAAGCATCTGACTCTTGATTTCAACTCAGGTCATGATATCATGTTTTGTGAGATCAAGCCCTGTATTGGGCTCTGCACTAACACCCTGGAGCCTGCTTGGGATTCTTTCTCTTCCTCTATCTGCCCCTCCCCTATTCATGCTCTCTTTCTCTCTCTCTCTCTCTCTTCAAAAATAAATAAATACATACATAAATAAATAAACATTTTTAAAAAAATAAATACATTTAGCCTTATCCTAAGCAATAATATCCATGAAATTGACTTTGGTAAGGTAATTATATATTTGTGTCTAGTAAACATTAAATCACAAACATAACCTAAAATTTTAAAATATTGCTTTGTGAGCTACTTAAAGTCACTCAGTATACCCATGTACCTGTGTGGTATGTTTACAGTGCTTCGGGAAATACTGAGCAAAGGTTAGCAAACTTTGGCTAATTGCCTGTTGGTGAAATTAAAGCTTTATTAGAACACAGGTCCATTCAGTTTTCTATTGAGTATGGCAGTTTTCATGCTACAACGGCAGAGTTGAGTAGTTGCTACAGAGATCTTATGTGTTGCAAAACTGAAAATATTTAGTATGTGCCCTTTATAGAAAAGTTTGCCAACCCCTGACTTAGAGGAACCCTTCCTAGTTGGGCTTTGTCCATTTCCATGGACTGTCCTCTGGTTTCCATTCATGATCTAAGTCCTCTTCTCCTTAAAAGTATCTTTTGTGAGAAGAGACTGTTCCACCTTCTGGGAGGACCAGACTAGAGAAAATTCACTTCTGCGTAGGCTGAACCCACAGTGTCTAATGAAGGTCTATTGATAGATCTCCACCAAATGTCAATTTACTGCAGGAACTAGCTGTCTCATTATCTCCCAGCCAGCTGGACTGAACATTCCTACACTTTTCTTCTCTCCAATCTTCAAAATGGTAGTGACATAAGATGAGATTTCAAGCTTGAAAACTGACTTTGAATAAGAATTCAACATTGATGTGTTTGTCACCTTTAGCTCTGATGTCTATATTCCTGGCAAGTGTGGGCAGCTTTTATTTGAGGTAAAGTTGAAGATTGTTAAGCAGGAAAGTAATTTTCATCAGGTAAAGTAGGGAGAACAACTGTGAAGTTGTGTCACCTTGTATTATACTGTTGGGCATTTTTTTTCTTAGTTGTTTCTGGTGGAAGAGACTGAAAATCCTTACATAGAAAGCAAATGAGATATACTAAATTTGAGGACAAGGGAAATGGCCATGTGTATGGGATTTAGCTATTGTTTGTTCTGAAAATGTTTTTGTTATTCTTATTGTTATAGTTCATCATTGGATAATAACATTAAAATATATAATATGAATCCAATTAATGAGATAAGAAGGTGTCACAATTAAGCATTTTTGGCAGGCGAGAATTCTACCACTGAACCACCAATGCTCTAAATTAAGCATTTTTGGTATAGGCCTATTTCTTCAAGGTGTTTGTGGACTAACCAAATTATGAACAAAGGAGATATTATATAGAAGACAATGGTTTATTTTATTTTTTTTCAAGTATAATTAACAGACAGTGTTATATTAGTTTCGGGTATACAATGTAATGATTCAGCAATTCTATGCGTTTCTCAGTGTTCATCAAGATAAGTGTACTCTTTTTTTTTTTAACGTTTATTTATTTTTGAGAGAGAGAGACAGAGCATGAACGGGGGAGGGGCAGAGAGAGGGATACACAGAATCGGAAGCAGGCTCCAGGCTCTGAGCCATCAGCCCAGAACCCAAGGCGGGGCTCGAACTAATGGACCGCGAGATCGTGACCTGAGCTGAAGTCGGACGCTTAACCGACTGAGCCACCCAGGCGCCCCTAGTGTACTCTTTTATAAAAGATTTTTTTAATGTTTATTTCTTTTGAGAGAGAAAGAGTGAGTGAGGGAGAGGCAGAGAGAGAGGGAGACAGAGAATCCCAAGCAGGCTCCACAATGTCAGTACAGAGGCTGAGGTGGGGCTCAAATTCATGCATTTTGAGATCGTGACCTAAGCTGAAACCAAGAGTCAGATGCTTAACTGACTGAGCCACCCAGTCGCCCCAAGTGAACTCTTTTAAAAATCATTTTAGAGAGAGAGAGAGAGTGAGAGGGCAGGAGAGGGGCAGAGGGAGAGAGAGAATCTTAAGCAGGCTCTGTGCTCAGTGTGGAGCCCAACATGGGGCTCGATCCCACGAACCTGGGATCATAACCTGAGTTAAAATCAAGAGTCAGACACTCAACCGACTGAGCCACCCAATTGCCCCAAGGTAAGATAAAGTGCCCACTGTCTTAAGAGAAGACAGTGATTCATTGGGAGGTGGATGTGTGGGTGTATTTAGGCTCGGGAAGGATTGGGTAAGTTTTCACAGAGGACATTTTATTTGAGTCTGGAAGGATGAGTAGCAGTTTTCTAGGTGAAGAAGTAGGTGGAAGACATTTCAGGCAGGAGGACCAGTCTACGTCTTATAGGAGTCAGTGGTCAGACTTCATAAAAAGATACATTAACTGTATCTTCATTGTTTATGGCAAGTTTGATCCTTGACAAGCCTTTAGGAACAGTGTCTTTTCTGGGTCTGCTTGGTGGGTCTTTTGTGAATGAACCACTTGTTCTCGGAGAAAACCTCTTTGGGTAGAGGATATATATCCCCTAATTCCTAATGCTTTGGCCTGGCTCACCAAACCATGTGATTTCTGTGATGTGGTCCATGTAGGAGCAGTGAGGTTTCAGGTTTGAGAAGGGAGATGAGACCCGGGCCCCAGCTTAACTCTTGCTGAAAAATTTTCTTTTCTGGGTGACTGTGGGGTGACACTAACAAGCTTCCCTGATGCATCTGTACCTCACGCCATGAGACAGTATCTTGCTGACTTCTCCATGGTCTGGATCCTCCTGCCAATTCTTGATTGGCTCCTGTAGTGGGGATGGAATCAGCCAACAGATGCTGACCTTGTCTTTCTACATCAGTGAGGGTCCCACTGGGCCAGGATCCCATGTTTCCTGCGGCTTAGCCTTTACCCTTCTCTTGGGAAACAGCATTTGTCCTGTTGGGGAGAGGGGAAAGCAGGTGCGGCAGCTTGTATTTCAGGCACTCTTTGCCCAAGAGCAGAGAGATTCACAGGGCCGTTTGCTGCTAGAGGCATGGAGCAGTTTTGTGAGCAGCCTACCAAGAGCAGAGGCTTTATTCACAGTCGCTCCGACAGGATGTGGCAAACAGAAGGGTAATGGGGAAAAGAGTCAAAGGCAGAACTAACTATAGCTTTCACAGTCTAACTAGGGCACATCAAGTGGTAATTTCTAGTGACTTAAATTTGGCAGAGACATGTGTTGGGATCTCATGAAGACTGTGGTAGTGTAGCCTGTATATCAGGGGGTGGTGTGGGATAGATGCTCCAGCTTCTCCGGGACCAGTATTATCTGGAGGATGGCTGAAGTGACTCAGCCAGGAAAGCCTCGTGGCAGGCTGGGAATAGGAAGAAGGAGGCTCAGCCATAGTCTACCAGGGCTCCCACTTGTTCTGAGATTCTGCATCATAGTAAGGTCCAAATGCTCTTTGCCTCTTTTGTGAACCCCCTTGGATTCACATAGTTCATAGAATCATTGCATGTAGAAGTGGAAGGTATCTTAGAGTTCATCTGCTTCAACTCTTGCTTTATTTCAAGATGAAAGCTGAGGTCCAGAGAGAGCAGCTAAATGAACTTGTCCAAG